>NC_090024.1:190423134-190743848 GCF_037176765.1 Anolis sagrei | reverse complement strand
CACAAGGATGGTAAAACATCCAAACATCTGGGCATCCCCTGGGCAATGTCCTTGCAGACAGCCAATTTTCTCACACCAGAAGCGACTTGCAGTTTCTCAAGTTGCTCTTGACATTAAAAAAAACACATTTGCCTTGCAGATTGCATCTTTAGATTTAATGGAGCTTAACTCTAAGTGGCATCTATTGGAGAACGCTTTTTTGTGTGCGTCAAGAGTGACTTGAGAAACTACAAGTTGTTTCTGGTGTGAGAGAATTGGCCATCTGCAAGGACTTTGCCCAGGGGATGCCCGGATG
Source organism: Anolis sagrei (assembly GCF_037176765.1). Taxonomy (NCBI): domain Eukaryota; kingdom Metazoa; phylum Chordata; class Lepidosauria; order Squamata; family Anolidae; genus Anolis; species Anolis sagrei. Next base: position 190,743,553 of record NC_090024.1, on the reverse strand, counting down.
TTTGATGTTATACCATCCTTGTGGGAGACCTCTCTCATGTCCCTGCATGGGGAGCTGGAGCTGACAGAGGGAGCTCAACCCACTCTCCCTGGATTCGAATGGCTGACCTGTCAGTCAGCAGTCCTGCTGGCACCCATTGCGCCACAGGGGCTCTTGGAGAGCGCTGATTGAGGTTCTTTTACCAGAATGGTCAAAAGGAAGTGATAGTAACTATAAACATTTTTTTTCATTAGATGCTACATGTAGTTCCTAGCACATTCAGTTTGAAAACAGTTCAAAGTATCTTGTACCTGGAGTACCCATGTACCTTTCCAGTTTTCTTTTGAAGAGTATATAGGAAGATAATAACATCCAGAGGTCAGATGTAATTTAAGTTGTACACCAACAGATTACATTTTGAGCCAGGACTATGTATTTGGCTTCCGCTGTGCCTCAAAGAAGTCTAGTGGATGGATTCTTCATCAAGATAATACTTACGTTTGATTTGTAGGGAGAAAGGGTTGGACAAGAGCCCTATCCCTGAATCTTTACTGCAAACCAAATATTCTAGAGTTGACTTTATTCATATTGCCAGAAAAAGGTCTCTGTACCATTTTTAGAAGTTTTGTTTGTAAGTATACATGCATTTTCAGCTACTTGTTCATTTATTTCTGCACATGAACTGTATTTGAGAAGGACTGGCTTATATGTATTTTAAAGGGGTAGCTATCAAATTAGTGGATACAAAATCAGTTACCGTACATTATGACCATTTAAACTGCTTTTTACCAGCTACTTGAAGTGACACACAAAATATATATTTTGCTCAAAACAAAGCACAAAACAAAGTATCCTGTAGGAAGCAACACTCCTTTGTGCAAATGAATCAAAGTGAATGGCCCTTTTCACAGTTTCCACTTGTATTGTCACTATGTTACACATTCATTTTTACTTTGTGTCTGAAGTCTATAAAACTAAAGTTACCTCACTTATATGTAACTGTTGCATTTACTACTATTTATTGAACGGTTAGTCTTGCTTTGCTAACGGGAGAAACATTACAAATGGTGATACACTTGAATCTCTGGGAGCACAATGTTCTAAATATTTAAGCACAGGATACTGTATTCGACAACATTTCACAAATGAAAATCAGGACACAGGTGACCAAGCAACATCAGAATATGGCCATTGGCACCGTTTATGAGGTGCCACTGGAAGAACACGTAGACTGGGAGAGGCTGCAACAGTTTGTTTTGCCTAAATCTACAAGGAAGGGCAAGATCCAGCCGCTCTTCTCTTTTCTGCTATCTTGAGTTAATTGGCTGCAAACTATTGTACTTTTGCACTTTGAATTCAGGTTATAGTAACAGAAGTAAGCTGAAAACAAGGGAGGAAAATGAGAGGAAGTGCAAGAAATTGGGACATTACAGAAGCCGCGAGATTAAACAGGACTGCTCCTGCTAAATCAGGGCAATTGAATCCAGAAGTGGGTGCAGGGGCCCTTCCACACAGTCCTATATTTCAGAATATCAAGGCAGAAAATCCCACAATATCTGCTTTGAACTGGGTTATCTGAGTCCACACTCAGATAATGTGGGATTTTCTGCCTTGATATTCTGGGCTACTGGGCTGTGTGGGAGAGCCCCAGGATTGAGTTCTGCAATTAAAACTCTGGATCATACTTTTTCTAGAGAATATTTACTAGGGGAAAGATTCTCAATACAACAGTGAGAATCTCAACTTAATGTGTTGTCGAAAGCTTTCATGGCCGGAATCACTGGGTTGTTGTAGGTTTTTTCGGGCTATATGGCCATGGAATGCTTCTAGACCATGGCCATATAGCCTGAAAAAACCTACAACCCAACTCAATCTCAACTTACTTTCTGAAATGGAAATGTGGTTTAAATATATAACTTGAATGTTGTGAAGGTGTGGGTGGAGGCTTAGATCTGGGATTAAGAGACCATGCAATCAGTCTTCTGTTGCAGAGCTTCAGATGCTCTGAGCTGTTGGAGTAGAAAAGCATAGGGAGACCATTTTAGGAAATCTGGTGGTGAAGGAGGAGGGGCAATACTAACAATAATGATATTTTTAAAATATTATAGCTTCTTTCCAATTATTCCTGATAAAACATCCTGCCCACCTGTTGTATGACCAAGTCCAGTGAGGAGAAAATGGAAGTGTATTACCGGTTCTGCATTAGTGATGCTTGGGTTCTTGCTTGGGTTCCTTCTTTCTAACTTCTTCGTCACATTAAGACAATGAGCTAAGCAGTCCAGCAGGAGTTTTGCAACTTCCTCTCCTCTCAGCTGATGAGCATTGAATTTTTTAAAATAAAAAATGAGGAAATGCAGGGTGCTATATGACAACTGGAAAGCAAGAATTTGTTTGGCAAAGAGAGAATTCTGTGAAATCCCTACCCCCACCCCCTTACGGGGCTGTGAAATAGACATCCTGGCTCTCTGAGCATTAAGGTAATAATAATAATGACTGTGCTGTGTGTTCACACTTTAGGTTGAGGTCGGCCTGGGAGATGACAGTGTACGCTAATGGTTGTTGGTTATTTTTGTTGGTGCATGAGGTAACTGTGTGACTGTGCCTGGCATATTTTTGTACAACTGTAAGCTTCTTGGCAGGAGAAGTGTAGGCTGTACAATTTTCAGAGCTGTGTGGGAGTTACTGAATGTTGTCTTCCTTTTTGGAATGCAATAGACATGGGTGAGATAATGTCCAGATAAATTCACCCTAAAATAGATTGTCTTATGAATCAGAGAGAAAGTGTAGAGCAGAACAGAGGTTCTTAATATATGGTGTATAATAATAATAATAATAAAAATTTGTATACTGCTCTATCTCCCTGAGGGGACTCATGCAGTTTCCAACAGGCAAAACATTCAATTGCCAATAAAATATACAGAATAACCATTACAAAACATGAAAATAATACTATTAAAAACAATCATATACATTTAAAAGCCAGTTCCAATAGTGTTCCATTGGACAAAATTTGGACTACCAGTGGCCAGACTTTCAAAGTGGGCCTAGATACTATAAGAGGGCTGGGCCAGGGCTAGTGCAATGAAGTAACATAGGACCGGGGGAGTGCGTAAAGTGCAAAGCAGGGTCGTAACTGATGGCCAGGGTAGGGCCTGGGGCTACTCATTTCCAAGGCCCACTGGACAGCTATAAGTGGGCTGGGCCAGGGCTCATACCACAGGGTAGCAAAGTGCAAAGCAGGGACCTAACTGATGGCTAGAGTAGGGCCTGGGGCTGCTCATTTCTGCTGGACAGCTATAAGCGGGCTGGGCCAGGGCTAGTACCACAGGGTAACATAGGACTGGGGAAGTGGGTAAAGTGTAGGGCAGGGTCCTAACTGATGGCCAGGGTAGGTCCTGGGGCTAATAACTTTTAAAAGCCTGCTGGAACCATCAGGTCTTTAGGTCCCTGCGGAAGGAGGATATTGACGAGGCCTGTCTTATCTCTTTGGGAAGGGCACCACCAGGAAGGCTGTCTCCCTTGTCCCCACCATGCTTGGGATGGTGGTGAGAGCAATGTATGTTGTGAATAACGGTGGATGAATGGATAGGATTCTATAAAATGAACAGAAATGTGTGTTTCCTCCCCCTCCCCGCATCAGTTTGCCCCATTACTTTCAAAATTGTATTTAGTTGTACTTTTCTTTCTTGGAAGGAGATCCATAGTTTTCAGCACATTCACAAACTGACTCCAAGTAAAACAAACAAGTTCAGAAGTACTACAGTAGGACTATAGTTTCAGAAGATTATGAGAATAGGTCTCAGGTCTCTTTAGCCTGCCAAAGGTGGTGAGGAAAAATAAACCACTTATACATTGCACTGATTTCTGCCGTTTGGAGACATGCACAGAAATAATGGTTTTATCAAAACCACATTTCAAATCTTTGTATCCATTTCATCTTTGCTGCCTTTCCCTGAAGCGGCAATCTTAAGCTAATCAAAGCAGCCGTTTTGTTTCCGGAAATCATTTCATGTGTGACTCAGCCAACAGAAGAAGCATCTGTACATGGATTACCCAGACTTGAATTTGCACAGCTATGAGCGAATGTGCAAATAATAGAGAGCGAGCCCCAAGTACAAAATCTACAGCCGTTAGAAAGAGCTTTGAATTCTGATTATTCTTCCCTTGAGAAATCTATCAATTTGGGATTTTATCCTACCAGTCCAGACATACAGTTACAGAATCTGCTTTTGACAAATGTTTTTAAAATAACACACACACATTTATTGATAGTTTTGTATGCTTTTAATCTGTACTTTTTTCAATAATGTTTAAGCAACCATAAATTCCAGTATTGGGGGAAAGGTGAGATACAAGTAGTGATAATGATGATTCTCCTGTTCTGGCATGTATAGCTCCATTTTGTTCTAACCTCCACCATTGTTTTTAGTGAATAGATGCTATATGGCATTCAACTTAAATTAATGGAGCACAATATTGCAAATAGTCAACTTTATCTGACAATAAAATAAAAACCATCAAAATATATTGCTAAAACAGCATCCTGCTTGCTAGATGCATGCCTAGGAATAATAAAGAATCTGATGGGCATAAATTGCTAGATGGGTGTTCATAGTTGATCTTTAAAAAACTAGAAAGATTGCTCTTGTCAAAGGTCCCTGCCTCTTCCATTTATAATTCTGTCAACAGTTTGGAGCTTTCTACATTTTTTCTGTTCTTTCTACTTAATTTGATGGACTTCACATATTTGTTATTCTTTACATTTAATAAGTGGTGTAAAGTGTTAATCAAGGAGTAGCACATTGCACACCTCCCCTCGGATACTATTTGACTATGACTCCATCAAATGCTAGCTAGGGCTAATGGGAGTTGCAGTCTAACAACCTCTAGTGTTTATAAAGGAACAAACATTTATAAAAGTATAACAATGTTAGGGGGTTAGAATAATTGAGTGAAATTGCTAAACTTCATGTTCAAAAATTCATCCAAAGTTATTGTGATTTCTTTCATTACTTTGGTTATTGGCGATTATGGATCATGTACTAATAGAACCAGCATGGTATACTGGGAACCTGGGTAGAAATTTCTGCTTGGCTATGGGAACTCACTACATGATCTTGAGCAAGTTATACTCTCTCAGCCACAGAGGAACGCGATGACAAATCTTCCCTGAAAAAACCTTGTAAAAAAACAAACAAACCTGAACCAGTAATGAGTTCATCTTAGGATCACTGTAAATCCAAAATTATTTGAAGGCACACAACAACAACACATGAACTATAGCTGAAATCCTATGCATATTTGCCTGGGACTAAACTCAATTGACTATACTGCATTGTAATTTGTTTTGGTTGATTGGGTGTCCCACAGGCCATATTCTGTCACTGTATTATGTTGCCCCAACAGCCGTACCAAGTTCATTCAAGATAATATTTAAAATTAATTACCAATGTTATCACATGTAAAGAAAAGTAACCTATTTCAAGCTTTTTATTTTTCTGTTTTTTTTTCTTTTGCTCTATGTGTGCATGTGAAAACATACATATTCATGTGTAATTTTCTGATTGAGGGTGTTTCCAGATGAAGGATTCTTAGCATTCTGATCCTGTTCATCTTTGGTGTGTATGTTTTTTCTGATGAGAAAAACAAATGACAAAACACAGCAGCAGAAAAAAACACAAAAGGGTTGCAAATAGAAGACATCATAACCTGGAAACATCCCACCATCATAAAATTCTGTTAATATGGTGAGGCAACTGCAGAATAAAAAGTTTAACTGGAAGCACTCTTCTATTATCTGGAAACCCTATGGCAAGAACATGTTGGTTTTTTATGGAGCAGGGCCACCCATAAGAGGCATAACTCTGGGCAGCAAATTATTTAAAAAAATACATTTTACTGTACTGGTAGCCTCTGAGAATAGAGTTGTCAGTCCTTTTGCTAAAGCTGAGATTTTAAAAATCACATTTTAATATCTTCCAGCCATCACAGCAACTGCCTAGGGAATTCTGAGAGATGTAGTCCATTTTCCCTCCAAGCTCTGTATTTGGAAGCACTTCTAAAAGTCTACACTGCAGAAGTAATAGCTTGAATCACTTTAACAGTCATGATGCAATGCTATGGAATCATGGGTAGTTGTAGTTTTATAAGGACTTTAGCTGTCTCTGCCAAAGAGTACTGGTACCTCACCAAACTATGCATCACTGGATTGCATAGCATTTCATTAACTGCATTAATTTTACAATGTTGATGCACTGTCTATTCCATGTATTTCTTCATATTGTTCCCAGCCTGAGTGAGCATCCTTCTCACTCACAAAAGCAAGAGTATTTGTTTTTCAGCATTGCATCTGTACAGCGAGATTGGCTGGGGCTTATGCTTTCTCTGAATGTATCACAACTGTGTATGTTGATCTTGGCATAAGTTTGGGAACTTTGCCCCCCAGGATACGTTCTCCCTGCTTGCTTCTTAGTGGCACTTGGAAAAGGAAATACAGAACAAAGAAGAGAAAACAACCGAGTGCGGTTCTCCTTCCCCACACTCTTTCTTTCTGTTTTGGATTTTGTTCTCTGAGGACTCACATGTGTCAAAGAGGTATCACAAAACAGAGCAAAGGTCTGACCTCTCCTCTCACTCCTTTCCTTAGGCAGTCTGTAATTATTGGGTCTCTACTGGGACCTTTGTGCTGGCAAAGAATTTTGTAATAGACTCCATGGTGAAATTGATTTTTCCATTCATTCACTGTCAGCTGTAAAGCAAATACCCAACAGTAACTAAGGGGAAGTAGGGCATTTAAAAAATGTGAAAGAGTTCTTCAGATGTTCTTCAGATGTTCTTTTGTCTTGGGCATAGATATAGTATGATCAGTATAGAACAAGCAAAAGCTTTGGAAGCTAGAAGAATTTTGAGTCCTGGAAAGAGTAGAAAGAGGGCAATGCAGTATACATATTCTCTGAATTCAGATTACAGTCTTTATCCTATTCCTATTCCCCTTGCTTGGCAGATCCATGAAATTGATGGACTAAGGGTTCATCCAAATTACAGGATGACACAACAGTTTAACTTCCATGGCTCAGTGCTATGGAATCATGGGAGGTGTAGTTTGCTGAAGTACTATCATTATTTTGGTGGAGAAGGTGAAATGCCTTGTAAAAATACAATTCCCATGGTGCATTAAGCTATGGCAGTTAAAGTGGTGTCAAACTGCAGTAATCTACGGTGTAGATACACCCAAATGGGTAGGTAGGTCAGTATCATTTGCCTCATCTAGGAATTTGGTATTTGTTTATTAGTTACATGTGATTTTTCCTCTGCTAAGTTCAATATGGGGAAGTTGGCAACCTCCCTTTTCACTGCATCTTCAGAATAAGCTTACAAGGCTGATCAGCCCAAGAAAAGAGAGTTTCAGGCCACCTATGGTGGGTTCATTTAGGAGTTGAATCTGAATATCCCACATCCCAGTCTTAACAGTATCATCATTTCACTGCTATGGCTCTTCTAGTTCTGTGAAAGCTATGTGTGAAAGGTTCTGGGCAGGAATGCTTCACACCTGGAAAACTCCTAGGACTAGTATGACCTCTGAACATCATACAAAATCTTAGTTTGGTTCTTGATTGAAGGTTGGTGCTAGGTCCCAGCTCTGAGCCATGCACTGTTGCAGTTGGCTTGACGTGAGCAAGAAAATGCAGTTTGTTCCTGCTGCTCTAACCAAGCAGGATGAGCTGAAGGACCTAGTGCATGAACAGTTTCCTTCCTTCCTAAGTCTTGAGCTAATTTTACATGCCAGGATCTTCCACAGCTAATATGAAGAACAGACACCTGACATGGCTTATGGCCATTTGTGGGAGGTGAACATACTCTGATTCTGCCTTCACTATAAGAACTTCATCAAGCTTGCAGATCTCCTAAATTATACTATCCCTCTTCATGTACACTGTTTCTCTTTTTATGTGTCCAAAGAGATATTCATTATATGTGATAATGAATGTATTGAAATCTACAGACTTCCTTATTTTAGGTAGCACTTATGATTATTTTAAAACATGATCTAGCAAACAGACCAATGGCTGAAAACATTCTCTCTCTTCCCTCTCTCAATGAGGGATGATTTTATTAGCTGTCCAATGCAACCTTCTTGAGCAGGTTGAAAGAATCTGTAACTTAACCCATCCCCAAATGTTTTGGTGTGTTATATATAGTTCCTGTCCTCTTAGATGTTTATTTTTAACCTTCTTAATAAATATAGTTTTGCAGGCATTTGCTATCCTTTTGAGATACCAAAAACGAAACAGTAGTAGAAAATTCAAATAATAGTTCAAACTGATACACCAGTAATACCATACTATGTAAGATTTGTTAATATATATATTAGCCTTTGACTATATATATATTTATATATATAGTTTGTGTGTAGAAGTATGTTTACAAACAAATGCATCTCCTGAGCAACTACAATAATCTCCTCTCATAAACCATCACTTATAAGTTGCTAAATAGTAAGGAAAGCACGCAGCTGACCTGAAGTAATTGGAGGCAGTCTGTTTTGCTAGATTTATGAACTGTGAATGGTGGGTAGATATAATTCCTTGGATCTGAGGTGTTTCTACTGGTTCCTTGAGTCTTTGCTGGTTTGCAACTGGTAGTATCATTCATCCCTTTATGGCATGCTGCCTGGGTCCCTTCATTTTCATTAAACAGCTGTGAAAAATTCCTTGGTGGCCAAAGCTCTTTGGAACTGCAGTTGGATGCCTCCATCTCCTTGTTGTAGACCCCGTGGACAATCGGCCTGCTTCTCCTTGAAAGTGGGTTTTCCCCATCTTTAAAATACCATCTACCTTCATAAAATTTTAGATCCAGAAAAAAATAAAAATACTTACAGGTAAATGAAGAACAAGTGGTTTCCAAAAAGACCAACTCCTTCATTTGAAGCTACTCCTATTTGTGATGGTGCAGGAAATGAGCTTTCATATCAGATGTCACAGGCTCATGTGCTGTTGAATCACAATATACAGTTATTCTAGCATTTGTGGTTTTTAGTACATAGCATAATTCTTGTTGGAGTTTCCCTAACCAGATCGTCTCCTTCTAGTTTACCCTATTGATGTTTGTTACCTATCTAATAAGTTCTCACTGATTACTGCCAAGTTTAGTACTACTTGAGGATTTCCCCTCTTCCCCCAGCACTATATCATAACCTAAAAGGCATAGATTTTATCTTTGAAGCTTTTCGCTAAGGCATGTGCTACTGAATGTCAAAGATTAGTGTGATTTTCAGTAGCAGGTAAGAACAAGTGCACTGATATGAATGTATGATGCTATACTCTAGATTCATTTTGGTTTTTTTCTGATTTGATGCAGAATATTGATTTTTAAAGAGATATACTAGAGTTCCTTGTCATAGTTATTGATCATAAATTCCCTTTATTTTCTCCCTTCTTTGAATGCTAGGAAGCCATACAGAAGGGATATTGAAAGAATACCTCCTTCCACATGTATCTCCCCAATCCCTGACAACATCAGAAGAGGGTTGCGGGTACCCTTTTCAGCAGAGGTTTGGTGAGTAACTTAACTGCTTTTCTTCATGTGTTTGGAGATTACTTTTTAAAAGTAACTTTTGGGGCTCCACAGACTACGTACTTTTTAGGAAGATGGGAGGGGGCATTCCTGTTACTCATTACAGCAGTCAACGACAAAGTTAGATTTATTATCTTCTAACTTCTGAGATTCATATTAATGGGCATTATAACTGAAGATGACCACTCACACTTATCTCTTAATCCAGTCAGCTCTCCAATCAGTTTTTGAAGCACTGCAGATTGGGTTGCAGGGAAATTATAATTGCAGCAGCCTCCTACTAGGTATTGTGAGGAGTGACTGCATGCAGCAATCAATTTCATTGCTTCCTGCAACTGGGAGTAATCTGTCCTTTCCCAGCAGCCTGATCTGCTGTGTCTGAGGCCTCTTTAATTGGAGTGCTGCTTGGATCAAATTGTAGGTTTCAGGGGAATGGCATCAACAGACATAGCTGAGAGTGTGGAGCTTTGTTCTCATAGTTATATCTGCCAGGGCAAAACCTTGGACTTTATGAACCAGCTGATGGTTTGGATCTATTTTTAAGACACTCGAACTTTAGTGCATTTTAGTGACTTTTGTGAATTTTAATTGAGATATAAAAGAGAAAGCAGGATATTAGTTCATAGAGAACATGAGAAAGCAGAGAGTTAGGGGTATTTGGGGGAGGAAACAGGTTTTCTGTCATGCTTCCAAGAGGTTTCCTGCTGCCACCAGTGATTGTATATCATAAATAGGCAACTACAGTGGAGATAAGCCCACCTTTTGCACCAGGCCTCCACTGCCAGGTCGTATTGGCCAGGTTTTCAGCTCTGAAATGATCAGGTATCACTTTTGGTTTTACTTCCTGAAGTTTAAAGATTGGAGTATCTGTTTCAGGATGAAATAAATAATGTGTCACTCCTGTGTGGTTGATGTCAGTCTGGAGCTTCAGGGATGTTAATGGAACTTGGGGTCTACAGAAGGGAGTGGCCTCACTTTGCCCATCCTGATGCATTGAATGGGCCAATTGTGTGTATAATTCTTGTTCCTTTGACCTGCATTGGCTACAAATTTATTGTGAGCTCAGATAATAACAGTGTTTCTGACCTCTTAGAACTTGAAATGCATTGGAACCTGGATTTCTTAAGTATTTGATGTGCCATCCCATGTTCTTCACTTATTATGCAGTTGTTGTCTTCAGACTTAATTTCTGAGCAACCCAAGATACACAGCCTTTTTTTTGTTGTTGTGGTGATCTTTCTTAAAAGACTAAATAATAGCCTTGTCTCTGTGTGCTTTTTGATACCCGGTGAATACTGTAGTATTTAAAAAGGAACTTGAACTAGTAATCTGGAAATTTCCAGATGTACTATTGTAATATTTTATTGTACCTTTTAATACTGTATGCTATTAGTTGCAGAATCTTTTTCTTACATAGGTATTGTCAACTTGAAGTAAAAGAAGAGTCAGTCATAGCTAATCTTTTTTTTTTATTGGTATGAGTTGCTTCCTTGGTATAAAATATGTAGACTCATTTTTGTCTAACGAATAATGAAAGCAATTATATCATAAAGTCTTCATCGTAGTTGTAGCCTGCAGATTGTAAAAATAACATCACAGGGCAGCTATAAAAAATCAATGATTTCCCAAATGGTATATGACTGGATGCCTTCTTGGGCTTTTCTAAAATTTATTTATTTATTTACTTCGCTTATAGACCGCAATTCTCAGCCCAGGGGCGACTCACTGCGGTGTACAACATAGAAAAACAGGTGCAAAATACAAGACATATTGTAAAATAATCCACAATTCATCATTATCAAAACATCCTCATCAAAACATCAAAACATCAACCTTACTACAAAAGTCATTCCGTGTCATCTCATCATCAAACCCAAATTGTAGAAAGTCATCACTATCTCCCATCATTCTGAGTCAAATTTTACTACACACACTTCCCTGATTAGAAGTTTAGGGAGCAATTAAATAGTAAAATCCTTTTCATACTAAATTAAATAGTAGTGTGTTTTGATTTGTAAGTGCTCATCATAACTAACACTATGCCATTTCTGCAAGGAGAGTCCAAAAATGCAGACAACTGGTGTCTTCCAGATTGCCACGCCAATTTTAATATTTTTCATCTTCATTAATGAAAGGTTTTTCATAATCCAACAAGACTGCCTCAGTTTTAGTTCTCTATAGTGTCAGGCAGATACTGCATATAAAACCGGGGGGGGGGGGGGGGCAAGTAAAGGATTTGCAATTATGTAAATTATTACATACAGTCTTACATAAAAGACTGTTCAATCTGCTATATCATTTTCCAAGATGATATGGGGAAAAATAGAGGAGCATATTGTATTAATCATTTTTATCCATCATTTTTAAAGACAATATTACATAATCTTTAATTTTTTTCAAGAAAAGAAAGCTTACCTTGAGAAAAAAAGGAAAATCATTTCCCCCATTTTCCTCTCTGTTTTTTCCTCAGGCCTTCACATCTGTATTCCAGAGGACACACTTTAGTCCTATTTTAGTTCCCAAGATAATAGGAAGGCATCTGCCTTATAAATGCAAGGTATCCAAGTTCATCTTGCAAACCTCTTTTATCTGAAAGAGAAATTTTTGGTCTTTTGGATTTTTTTTTCAATTTGTGGTCTATCTGTATTTGCCTAAACATAATAAGTAAAAAATGTGATAAAAGGGGGCTACTCACACATCCAGAGTCCACTGAGTTTTTCCTCAAGAGTAATCAGTACACTTTCTGCCCTTTTAGCAAAGTACCAGAGAAAGGTGGGGGGGGGGGGGGAGAGAAAACCTCTTCCCATAAACCTCCCATATGTCTTGGGCTGGATAGAGGCAGTGGTCAATAGAATTGCTCTGCACGTGCTCTCATGGCTATTTCCAAGGTCCCGCCCTGTCACGTACCACTATCAACTGAGTGGAAGATAAATGCATCAGTGTCTGGGATTTCTACTTTTTACAGAGACTTTGTATTAGTGGAATCTTTCCCTCTTCCCCCTGTTCTCTTTCTTCTGTCATGGAGGAAAACTCTGAGCACTGGATATCTGACTAGCCCCTGTATCTTAAAGGCAGAAGTGGGTGTCTGGTGGAAGAAAGTTTCAAGTTTTGGAATATTTTAGATTTTTGCACAAGGGGGATTCAAGCTGTATCCCAACAATACCTTGAAAATGTGGTGTATATTTGGGTCTACAACTCCCAGAATCCTCCAGGCACTGATCTGATATTATCATTTCATCGTGTCAAAAGACTCAGAAATGAGATTGAGTGGAGAGGGTGATACATTTGGCTTCCTTGCCCAGTGGGCATAGAACTATGATGCTTCTTCCATGCTTGTAATCCTCTGCATGGTTTTAGCTCTGAATCAGTTTTAAGTATTTTAATTTGTTTATTCTTCATAAGGTTAATATTTAATTCTATTTTAACGTTTGTATATTTTTGGGTTTTAACTTGTATGGAATTGGTTGTATTGGAAGCTGTTTTTAGTCTCATTTGTAGAGGGGAAAAGTAGAGTAAAAAATAACAGCAGCAACAACAACAACATGTCCCACTGGATTCAGTGGGGCTTATTCCCTAGGAAGAAGGCATAGAACTGCAGTCTTGATTTTTCAGTGGGGGAAGGAGCACATACCAGCAGAATATGGTAATTACCTAGAGCTTTACATCCTGGTGCTAATCACAATAGAAACAGTCAATTAAATGCCACAGAGACTTAAGTCATATACTTTTGTTATGCCTGTAGTGTACAAAAAATGCAAGGAAGTCAGCAAGTGATTTAAGAATCATTATGCTACTTCATCAAACTGTTTTATATGCAGCATTGTATTGATTTTTGGGTAGTCATGAATAAAAAGATCTTGAACAGAACTGTGGCTTGACATCCCATTATGCAATTCATAATGTTCTTCTTCATTCATGGGAGGCGAGTTTTCATCCGCAAAAAAGGAAGCCAAATTTTGGAGATTTCTGGGGTGTGTTGACTTATAATAAAGTTGAAGAAGCTAATGGATGGCTGTACTCTTTATTCTAGAAGGAAAAACAAAGTAAAAATTTCAACGACTTCATCATATAACTCAAAAGTATTTCTGTTGTTTTCATGCTCCCAGAGTTTGCAGATATATTTAGGTCACATTTTTTTACTCTTACACATAATTTGGCCAAGCTCAGGTCTCATTGCTGGAAAGGGCAGGTCTATCGTTTTTAGATAAATGCAATATATGACAAAAACTCTTTCTACTGGTGACTGACTTTGCTACATTGTGAGGGGCAGTCCTTGGAAGTTAAGTTACAGTTGTCTTCAGTTAGGCCCATTGTGCTAGATCAGGCGTGGGGACACTTCGACCCGCCAAGTGTTTTGAACTTCAACTCCCACAATTCCTTACAGTGTATCGGCTGTTAGGATTGTGGGAGTTGAAGTTCAAAACACCTGGAGGGCCAAAGTTTGTCCATGCCTGAACTAGAGAATTGTATCCTTTTGCTGGAATTCATATTATACCTGCTAAGAGGTAAATACCACAGAATACAAGGGAAATCATCTCTGTGTAGGGATATACCTCAGTGAACCAAATAGATGAGTTTCTGGGCATTACTTCTTTAAAATAAAAGTTGGTATCAGATGCAAAAATAATATGGAAAGAATGGGGATAGGCTCATAAACCACAAAAAGAAGTTCAATATGTTGCATCAGACTTTTTATTCAAAACTAACTATATGCACATAGGAAATGAGATAATGACGTGCATGACCATTTTTGAGGCAGGAATTGTTTACCTTGCCTGTAATAATGTTTACCTTGTCTATAATAAACAAATGCATACAGCTACATAATATTAGGATCAGCTTTCATTACATTAATGCGGATTTGCTTTTTGGAACTGCATTATATGGTCAGTGTAGACCCATAGGATGCAGTTCAGTGCAATTAAATGTCATTGGATGGATCTATACTGACCATATATTTCAGTTCCAAATTGCACTATATGGCAGTGTAGATCCAGTCTGTGTTTCTCAAACCATCTTTCATTATCCTGCCCATGCTGCTTCTTCTGAAAATACATCCAGCTAGGCAGAAGACAATGAGGATGAAGGGGTTTGGGCAGTCATGAAGACTTTGCAAAAAGTAGCTTTTTGTCACAAAGTTTTGTTAAAACAGGTATGCCTGTATTAAACATCTGGTGGATTGCTGTGCTAGTGTTCCCTGTGCCTGCTGCTTTTCATTTTCCTCCCTTTAGACCTTCTGTCCTGTATACCCGCCCATCCTGTTGAGTGAGTCAGAGTGAAAGCAGAAGCTAATGAACGTTGCATAGGGTGAAGCCAAGCAAAGCCAGCAGAGCTATTTTAAAACGGTCTTGGTTTGCAGTTCTCCATGCCTTTTATTGCTAGTCCTATTACTCTAGATTAAGTTCTCATTCTGAAGTGAAGTGCAGGAATTTCCTAAAGGGGAAAATCTATCTTAGAGTGTTCTGCTTATGGGGTTGGTGAATCCACCTTTATTATAAACAGTGTGGAAAAGACACTCCTAAAACCACAACAAAAGAAATGGCTGTGATTCAGTTGAAGCTTGAAGATGCCAAGAATATCCTACTTTTCAACTAAGAGAAAGGTCCATGCTAGCAAGACTACAGCTGATCTCTACATTTATGGAGACAGTATTGTTTGTGGTGCTTCCATCTGTATGTATTCCTAAAGTTTTGACCCGTGTATGGCTCCTGATTATATGTAATCTTTGGAATGCTTTCAAATGGTCCAGTATGAGAGCAAACATTGGTTTCAGATGAGTAGCTATATTAGCTTATTTCAGCAGCAACAACAATAACTTTGTGGACTTTTCAAAGCTGATAGATTCATTGCAATAAAAATATCCATTAGCCAATGTATATTACAGATACAATATATTAAAATATGGATATAGATGTAGCTGCACATGCACTCAGAGAGATATCCATAATGGAATAAAATGTTTTGGGTATTTCTATGCAAAACTGCATATACAGACCGTATTTTGCATTTTTTGTTGCATTTCATGACTTTCAAAAACTCTTTACAGGTATCCATAATGTTAAATCTGTCAATGCAAGTGTCTAATAGAAAGTGCTGTAGTTCATGCAAATGTTATGCTACATCAAAGATAAAGTCAAATTAGGGTTTCCCACAAGGAAAAAAAAAGAGGAGTGAAACTAGAAATGCTTCTTTGCTCAGGTCTGCTTGGGATGGTGCCAGTAAATGAGTGGTAAAACACATAGTTTACATGCAGAGCAGGACTCTTTGGGCCCTGGTTTACACTACACAGTTACAGCACTATGATTCTACTTTAACATTAACACTGCCTGGTTGAAAATTCTAAATAACCTTCTCTAAACTTAAAATCCAAATTTGTTACTATGGCAGTTAAAATGGAGTCATAGTGCTAAAGGGGTCATCACAATAATGGAGAACTGCTGCCAGTCATTGTGGACCAGCTTTCCCCAAAGTCATGCCCTTCATATATTTAGGCTACAACTTCTAGCATTCTGACCATTAGCCAAGTTTGCTGAGAAAGGTGATGGAGCATTTAAATCCAAAGTATCAGGGAAGGACCAAGTGTAGGAAAGACTGGGTAAACTAGTCAGGCCAGTGATATGTCTGAGTGTGAGATGACTAAGCAATTGTGAAGTGCTGCTGGGTAGCTTACTTACTTACTTACTTACTTACTTAGGTGATCCCTCGTAGTCTGAGGATGATGGTCCTCCAAGTGTAGTATCCTGGCAGTGGGTCCTTAGGTGACTGTGGAGCCCTATTCTTGATCTGCAGCTTCTCCCACAGTGAGGGCATTGGTTTCCAGGTGGAAGGTGGTCCCGGTCGGGGTTGGCTTGACGTGCCTTCCTCTTGGCACGTTTCTCTCTTTCGCCCTCCATTCGTGCCTCTTCAAATTCTGCAGCACTGCTGGTCACAGCTGACCTCCAACTGGAGCACTCAAGGGCCAGGGCTTCCCAGTTCTCAGTGTCTATGCCAGAGTTTTTAAGGTTGGCTTTAAGCCCATCTTTAAATCTCTTTTCCTGTCCTCCAACATTCAGTTTTCCATTCTTAAGTTTGGAATAGAGCAACTGCTTTGGGAAACAGTGGTCGGGCATCCGAATAACATGGCCAGTCCAGCGGAGTTGATGGTGGAGGACCATTACTGCAATGCTGCACTCGCAGAGCTCAGGCGGTGTTGAATTTCAGTGTCAATGTTGACTTTTGTGGAGAGGTGGCTGCCTGGGTAACAGAAATGGTCAACATTTTTTAATGTTACACCATTAAGCTGTATTTCTGGCATTGGAGAGGGATTGGCTGGTGACTGCTGAAAGAGCACTTTGGTTTTCTCAATGTTTAATGACAGGTAGAGCTTCTTGTACGGTTCTGCAAAGGTGTTTAGAGTGGCTTGTAGGTCTTCTTCTGAATGCGCACAGCCGACGTTGCCATCAGCATACTGGAGTTCTATAACAGATGATGTTGTAACCTTGGTTTTGGCTGGGTAGCAGGCAGATGTTAGATTGGTGCATTGCACTTATGTACTTGTCAGTCAAGGAACACTACTGTTTGGGGCCAGTTTAAGAATTATGTATGTTTAAATAGTGACATTTTGATGTTCAGCTGTGAAAACCTTTTCGGTAACCTTGGGCAAGTTATATTCTTTCAGCCTCAATGGAAGGCAATGGCAAACTCTGAACAAATTTAAGGGGGAAAAAACCTATGGTATAATCACCCTAAAGTCACTGGAAATAACTTGAAGACACACAACAAGAAATGACATTTGGATAACAAACCCTTAGATTGTAATGAGAATCTTTGGATGAATGAGGATTATAATGAGGATTGTACATTGGATTGTAATGAGAATCCTCAGACCACCAGGCATTTTGTAACACTCTCCCTTTCTCCATGTTTTTATTCAGTAGGTTGAAACATATGGTAAAGCTATACTAGAATATAAAATATGTACTTAAAATATTGAAAACATTTCCATCTGTACCCTAAGTACTTAAAAAACCCTCAAAACAGCTTTAAGCTCTCAGCAAATGCTAGGTATTACTTCGGGACTACTCAAATGGTTAGCATATACCATTGGTGTAATAGAATCTGTTCCAGATTTGAGAAGGACCAAAACAAAATATCCTGTGGTACATCCCATCTTTCATTGGTGGGCCTAACACCAGGTGTTTAATATAATATAGAACACTATATGATATGGAAATTAGGATTATCCACACCCTGGCCTAACTTTATGACAGTGTCCCTGGGCCATTGGAGGTTTGGCTTTATTGTCCGTCTCCCCCCCCCCCCCCCCCCCCCCCGCTCCCTAGTTTGTCTCTGCTGTGGGCAAATCTTAGCCAGAGGGCAGTTCTGCTGGCAATTGCTTTGTTAGCCCATATCCAAGAACAGAAAGGCTATCTCGAAGAGATATTTGGGTTGGATTCTGACCTCCAGTGGCTGGCACATTGTTGAGTTAGGACAGTAGTGCCATCTGCTGAGGGCCCAGTTGCTAGACTTTTACAATTTAGCCAACTAATTATGTCATAGCAGTGATTGCCATGCCTTGTCTTTGAAGAAAGAATTCACTGATTCATTTAAAAGCCATTTGTTTGTGTCAGGCATAAATACAAAGTCTAGTAGTTTAATGCAGTTGTTATTGGTTAATATTTTTCCACACACCCCATTGGAATTAATAAAGACAGATATTCGTGATCTTTGTAATTCAAGGCACAAGTAGTATTTTTCTCTGAAATAAAGTGACCCAGCCAATCAATGTAGATACAATGCATCATTTATGTAAACATGGTACATTAGCAGGGCTGTAGATGAGAGGTTAGGAATTATGGCATCGCTGCAAAATAGTCGAGTGTTAATTTTCTGAAGGAGTGTGGATGATTTATCTGTAACAATCCCAGCATGCAATCACTATAGTTTCTGGATATGTTGGCTTTTTATAGGCAAAGACAGTGGGGAGACTGTGGAGTTGATTCTAGCAGGAGCATCATTTATCAAGAGATAGGCAAAAAGACATACCGGTATTCCAAAGACAAGGTGTCAGGATGTGCCTTCATGTTTGAGATTCCACGAAGCCTCCTTCCTGACACCAGAGGGGGCAGTCATGACGGATGGGTTTATGGCAGGACATCTGGGCATAGGTTTTGGCTTTGAAGCTGTGGGAAAGAGGGATCTTAGACTAAACTGTGATAAGGAAGGGGGAGAAGGAGGAGGCAGTGCCAGGAGGGGAGATCTGGGGCTTCTGGGCGGGAAACTTCAGTTCTCGCTTTGTTTTTGCTCTGTATGGACTGAAATAAACTCCAAATCCGAGTACCTACTTGTGAGTGTGAGTTTCCTTTCTACGATCCAGCGGATCCTGACATAAAGCGAGAACTCACAACTTCTTGTTCCACCCGTGAGGACTCAAGCTATCCGGGACAGGAGCATGTACCAGGAAGAGGAAATCCCGATGGGAGCTGGAGAGAGCATCGGCCTTTCCCCCTCCCCGGGGCTGGAAGACGAGGAGTTCGGAGACGAGGGAGTTCCCCAAGCCGGAGACCTGGAAGGGGGAGGAGAGATCCCCGCGGCGGCGTCTGGGACCTGGGGAGCCCCCCTGACATCCACGCAGAGGCCTCCGCAAAAGGACATAACCGTGCGGCGCAAGTTACCCATGTTGGGGCCGAGGGAGCCCCACACAGAACCCTCGCCCCTCGGCGGCGCCCAGGGCCCTCCCGCGCAGCACCTCGGGGAAAAGGTGGACGCGATGGAGAGAATGTTACAGACTTTCTCATTCCAACTGGAGGAAATGAGAAGAGAGGTGGCAGCATCTTGGAGAGCCACGCTGGAGGAGAGAGAGACGCGACGCTCCCTCTCGCAAGGTATGGGACGGGGATACCGGCCCTCGGGGAGAGTGGCGTTTGCCACGGAAGGGGAACCCTCGCACCCCCCGCCCGGGACCTCCACATTCACGTCAGGATGGGGAGGGAGAAGCCATCTCCAAGGGGGCCCTGGAAGAGGAGAGCTACGTGTGAAGTTCAACGGGGACCCCAAGCAGCTCTCCTATTTCATCACAAACATGAGGCATTATATGGAAGACTATGGAGATTCCTTCCCCTCAGAAGGGGCCATGATCCACGCCGTGGGGGCCAACTTGAAGGAAGCAGCGGCCGATTGGCTCATGCAAATGTACGACACCCGGGCGCCGGAGTTGAGGAGGTTGGACGACTTCCTGAGGGCGCTGCGGGAGAGATTCCAGGACCCTTTGGCAGAAGAGAAGGCAAAGGGTCAGCTCAAGAGGATAACTCAGGGCAATAAGACTGTTTCTGAATATGCCCTGGAATTCAAAGCCATTGCAGGCCGGATTAGGGACTGGTCGGATGCCACCAAGCTCGAACACTTCCGAGCGGGCTTGCGCCCCGATGTGTTGGAGTGGTCTTTACACCGGAGTAACCCGCCCACGCTCGAAGAGTGGATTGTGTTGGCCGGGAGAGTCGAGTGCGACCAGGAGCAGATGCCGCGCAGGGCGAGAGAGAGAGGCCGAACTCGACACCCCGCAGCGGGCCCGCAGGGGGGGCCGCGACGCCCCTCGCCCAGAGGAAGGTCGGCTAGCCGAGAGAGGAGAGGAAGGAGAGGCCCCTGCTTCGCATGCGGCCAAGAAGGGCATAGAGCAGCAGAATGCCCGAAAGGACGCACTCCTCCCAACGCTCCCAGGCCGGACAAGACGCCCCCTCCCCCGAAGCCAGCACCAGGATCCAAACCGGTAAAGGGGAAAGCCTCCACGGCCGTGGAGACCGCACTGGCCCCGTACCAGCTCCCCGCGGAGGAGGAGTCGGAGCCGGAGGGCGCAGACCGAGACTTCTACATGGCGGGAAACGGACAAGATCTCCCGTAAGGACCGCCGGCGGGGAGATCGTGAAGGCGACAGGCGGTGAGTTGAAAAAGTTGAATTATGACGTGCTTAAAATGACTGTGGCCCTGACCAACCCCAACACGGGACTAAAAGTAAAAACTGTGGCAATGCTGGACTGCGGGTGCACCAGGTGCCTAATCACCCCCTCCCTGGCCGCCAAACTGGGAGTCAAGCCCCTGGCATTAAGGACCCCCGTGGTTTTCTCCCAACTGGATGGGACAGCAGCACATGGGGGCCCCGTAAGGGAAAAAACAGACTACCTTCATCTAGAAATGGGAACTCACAAAGAGACCTTGCAGTTTGTGATATCTCCCATGGCCCATCAGCCAGTCATATTGGGGATCCCATGGCTGAGATGGCAGAACCCTCAAATTAACTGGGCGGAGGGGGTGCTCTCCTTTGCAGATGGGGAGTACAAGCCGGAGGGACACAGCCGGCCACAGGATCCCCCTTCCCCCATGCAGCTACGGGGAGCACAGGCAGAGGCATCTCCGGAGGCCGCAGAAACCGACATCCCAGAGGCTTATCGGGAGTGGGCAGACGTTTTCAGCGAGACAGAATGTGATCAGCTGCCCCCGCATAGGAAGACGGACTGTGCTTTAGAATTTGAGCCGAACGTTAAGCTGCCCAGCCCAAAGCTTTATGCTATGTCGGAGCCAGAGAGAAAAGCCTTAAGGGAATTCTTGGACAAAAACCTGGAAAGGGGGTTCATAGTACCGTCCACGTCACCGGTGGCAGCCCCAGTACTCTTTAGACCTAAGGCTGACGGGACGCTAAGGCTGTGTGTGGATTATAGGGGCCTGAATGCCATATGCACCACCAACCAGTACCCCCTCCCACTCATGTCAGAGATTTTGGGCCAATTGGGCAAAGCCAAGATCTTCACAAAATTGGACATTAGAGAGGCCTTTTACCGCCTGAGGGTGAGGGAGGAAGACTGCTGGAAAACGGCCTTCAACACCTGTTATGGGCAGTATCAATGGGCCGTAATGCCTTTTGGCCTAAAAGGAGGCCCCAAGGTGTTCCAACAATTCATAAACGACATCTTCCGAGAGATGTTATATGATGGCCTGCTGGTCTACCTTGATGACCTGTTGATATATTCAGACTCCATAGACCAGCATATAAAAACCACACAAAAGGTGCTCCAAATCCTAAGAGAAAACCAGCTTTATGCTAAGCTTTCAAAGTGTGAGTTCCACAGCACCGAACTTACTTATTTGGGGTTCCGAATATCCACAGAGGGGCTGGCCATGGACCCAGCTAAGATACAGGATGTGCTAGCGTGGGAACCTCCTCGTACACGAAGACAGCTGCAGGGATTTCTGGGGTTGGCAAACTTTTACCGCCAGTTCATCAAGGACTTTGCCGAGGTGGCGCTGCCCCTTACCGAGTTGTTGAAAACAAAGGGAAAGGGAGAAACTAAAAAGGCAAGGACTCCAGGGGCAAGGCTGGAATGGACCCCTGAGTGCCAAAGGGCTTTTGAGGTCCTAAAAGCTAAATTCACAAGCCAGCCCGTCTTAACGCACGTCCAGCCCTCCAAGCCTTTTGTAGTGCAATGTGATGCCTCAGAGGCAGCCTACGGGGCAGTGTTGTTACAAGCCGACGAGTCAGGCCAGCTTAAGCCATGCGCTTACTTATCAAAAAAATTCTCTGAGACTGAAAAACGTTGGCATGTCTGGGAAAAAGAGTCTTTCGCAGTGCGGGCGGCCCTGGCCCACTGGCGACATTTCCTTGAGGGCACCCAGACCCCTTTTGAGGTGTGGACGGACCACAAAAATTTACAGGCCCTGCAGACCCCACAGAGACTTAACGCCAAGCATCTCAGATGGGTCCAGTTCTTCCAGCGATTCAATTTTCGCCTTAAGTTCGTCCCAGGAAGGACAAACCAAGTCGCTGACGCACTCTCGCGTATGCCTGAGGCAGACTATTCATCCCCCACCGAGTCAGGCACGCTCTTTGACAAACAACAGTTGGGTCTAATAGTGCAGACGCGGGCCAGTCTCCGGGACAAGCCCTCGCCTCCCAGCCAGCCAGCCGAGGTACTACAGGGGTTAAAAGAGGCAGCTGAAAAGGATGAGTGGCTGCAAAACCACAAAGAGGAACTAACCCAGAGGGGAGAGCTGTGGACTTATGGATCCAAATATTACGTACCGGCCTCCATGCGAAAGGACATTATGAAAAGGGGCCATGATTCGCTGCTGGCAGGTCATTTTGGGTTCACTAAGACTCTCAAACTCTTAGCCCGCCAATTCTGGTGGCCCCATATGCGCAGAGATATAAAAGACTACACCCAAGAATGCCCAACATGTGCCAAGAACAAACAAAAAGTGGGAAAGCCCACGGGGTTATTACAACCGGTAGCCAACCCCTCACAACCCTGGTCAGAGATTGCCATGGACTTTGTAGTGGAGCTGCCTGATAGCCAGGGTTACAATACCATATGGACCGTGATTGACTTGTTTTCTAAACAAGCTCACTTTGTGGCCTTAAAACGACTCCCCTCAGCCCCTGAATTGGCTAAGTTGTTTCTCCACCATGTGTTCCGGTTACATGGTTGCCCCAGCAGGATTATAAGTGACAGAGGCACACAGTTCACCTCCAAATTCTGGAAGTCCTTTTTATCTATGCTGGGGACTGAGCGGGCACTCAGCACGGCCTTCCACCCCGAGACCGATGGTGCCACCGAGAGGGTCCAAAAGACATTGCAACAGTTCCTAAGGTGCTATTCCACCTATCAGCAGGACAATTGGGCGACTCTTTTGGACTTCGCCGAGTATAGCTATAACAATAGCGAACATGCATCCACAGGTGCTTCGCCCTTCAAAATTGTGGGGGGTAGAGATTTTCCTCCCTTCCCTGGCTTAACGCCCCCCGACCCAGGAGAGACCCCAAATAAATGGGGAGAGTCCATCGCAGCAGCTTGGCCAGTGATCAAAGAGACTCTAGACAGGGCCAAAATGGATTACAAAAAGTTCGCTGACAAGAAGAGGTCCCCTCAGCCCCAGTTTAAAGTAGGTGACCTGGTCTACCTGTCCACCAAATATCTGAGATCCACTCAGCCTTCACGTAAATTGTCAGCTTTGTTCATTGGACCCTTTCCCGTTCAGGCCGTGGTCAACCCTGTCGCGGTTCGACTGGAATTGCCCCATACGTGGAAGAGGGTCCACCCGGTGTTCCACGTGAGCTTACTCAAGGCCGCAACTGCCACCCCTAAGTGGTCGGAAGCTGACTCTCAACCGGTCCCCATCATGGTGGGGGCTCACACTCACTTTGAGATCAAGGACATTCTAGATTCAAAAAAGTCTCGAGGAAAACTTTATTATTTGGTCCAGTGGTCCTCTAAGGCCATCCATCCCGAATGGGTGTTACAGGAACATGTCAAGGCCCCTCGCCTTGTGAAGCGGTTCCACTCTGCTTTTCCTCTGAAGCCCAAGCCTTAAAGTCTGTGTCTCACCCTGTGTCTTTCTTTCTTTTTCAGATGGGGGCCATCTTCCGAGGGGGGGAGATATGTCAGGATGTGCCTTCATGTTTGAGATTCCACGAAGCCTCCTTCCTGACACCAGAGGGGGCAGTCATGACGGATGGGTTTATGGCAGGACATCTGGGCATAGGTTTTGGCTTTGAAGCTGTGGGAAAGAGGGATCTTAGACTAAACTGTGATAAGGAAGGGGGAGAAGGAGGAGGCAGTGCCAGGAGGGGAGATCTGGGGCTTCTGGGCGGGAAACTTCAGTTCTCGCTTTGTTTTTGCTCTGTATGGACTGAAATAAACTCCAAATCCGAGTACCTACTTGTGAGTGTGAGTTTCCTTTCTACGATCCAGCGGATCCTGACACAAGGTTTGTTTACTGAGGGGTAGGTGGATGGAACAGAGAAGTACAGCTAATATAGATTTATCAGAGATGTGCTGCATTGAAAAGATATTTGTGCAGTTCAAGTTCAAGTAATGCAGCAACACTTTTATGTTAACTGATGTACAAATATGGCTGCTGCCAATTAGCTAATAACAAGATTCAGCAGATGAGGATGTGGGAAAGAGCCTTCTCAGTGACTGCTCCTAAACTTTGGGATTTGATCCAGAGAGAGGTTCAGTCTCTCTCCTCTTTACTTTTCTGATGATAGGCAAAGGCTTTCTTGCTTAAAAAGGCCTTTGGCCTTAAAATGACTGGGATGGGGTGATATGCAAATAAGTGTACTGCTTTTAGTATGCAACATATATTTTAATCATCTCTTAAAAGTAGTGTTTTAATTGGACACATGATTTTATGAGCTGATCTAAAGATCCTAAAAGCACTATTTCCTACTTGATCTTGGAAGCTAAGCAAAGTCCGCTCTAGTTAGCACTTGGATGGAAGATCACCTATCAGGTGTGGTAGGCAATATTTCAGAGGAAGGAATTGGCAAAACCTTCTCTGAGCATTTCTTGCCTAAGAAACCCCCGTGAAACTTATGAGCTGCTATACATTGACAGGCGACTTGAAGGCTCGCACAAACATACACACGAGTCCAGCATTAGATGTTGGAATGTAATAGAGGTGTTTTGTTTGGGGCTACCTCAGACCTTGAAAAGTTCCTATTGTGCCATTTTTCATTCTAAAGGGAAAAAAAAGATTATGATGATCTGTAATTCACAGTACTACAAATATGAACAATTACTTGTCTGAAAGTATAGCAATGCATGAATGTCCTTCTGTTCCAATCAGGTTATGAACAGGTGACTGGCCAAAACACGTAACATCTTGTAGATTGGAGGTCATGGTGCACTAAAGAACCACAAAAATATATGGAAAAACTTCTGGGCAAAATACATTAGTACAACACACCACTTTTTGAAACACAATTATTTGGTCCCTGTTGGTTCACATTTAAAACTGAATATGGAATGTGCGTATGTTGCTATCCTTAACAGTACTTTCTAAGCAGACATTCAAATGTCTGAACGATAATATGAAACAGTTTTCCCATGGGTGACTCTTCCAGCCTTTTAAATCAATTCTCTGCTATAGATAATTAATTCAGTTCTTCACACCATCCCATAGCTTTTGATCCATGTAATTTATTTATATCCAAGCTGGCTTAGGATAGTACAGGAATGGAGACTGGAAAGTCTTTCTGAAATACAATTCATGTGTCCGAACACCTGCCATGTTTGCCTGCATAGTTTTATTTCTTACTTTTATTGTTTGGGAGAAAGGACTTCCAAATAACTATTAAATATATGCCTCTTTATTTCTAAAAGTTCATCACACAAAGATGGTAGAAGGAAAGTTATATTAAGGGCCAACCCACAGAGGCCAGTTTGGGCAGGATGTTGAGGACTAGCAACTATGGAGGGAAATGGGAAGAATGTGAAATAGAACACCCCAGCAGCCCTTGCTCAAGACCTCCATTGTCCATCTCTGCACACTTCAAACTTTTACTGAAGATGGAAATTGAACTGATAAAGGATTGTATCTCAATCACACTCTGGCATTGCTTGGCCATACATCACTGGGTCCCCTTAGCTCAATGTTGGGGTTAAGCAATCTGCAGCATTTACAGTGAACTCTGCAGAAAATGTTTCAGTTGTACTTCATGAAAAGGAAGTTGTACTTCATAAAAAGGAATGGCCTTTTTAATAAGCCTTGCATATGCTGATTTATTGGTAATTGCTTGATTTTTATACCTGTTTTATATGCCTATATTCCTGGGTTCATGTAAAAAAGTGTTGGGCGGAAAGGGGTCAGGAGTGGAAAAAGTTTAAGAAGCCCTGTCCTAGACTGTGATTCAGAAGATTTTTCATATACCATGGATCACTTCCTCCTTTCCATTTAAGAGAAATATTACAATGTATAGGAGGTTAAGATGGTTTCTGAGCCAGCTTGTGTAGCCTATGAATAAACCATCCATAATTGTGTGTGTTGGTTGTTATGTACTGCTTGTGTTATGATGGCAAAAGGGAATAAGATAACTTAATCTGTGCCCAGATAGGGCCTGTAAGCTTTTCACACTCCATGACTGAAGGAGGCCGCTAGTAAAAAAAACCAAGGCACCCTGGGGACAAAAGCTTAATCGGCAGGGTGTCAAATGCTGTATGCATATTTCAGCATCTGAATAAGCAGCTGGATCCATTCTCAGAAATGCTGAGCTTACACTGCAAAGTCACCATGAAAGCGTATTCACTTTAAAGACTTTAATATTACAGGTTCTTGTTACTCTCAATATATCTATGGCATAGGAAGATTCCAGTCTGAATAGAGAGATTCAAGCAGCCTCATCCATACTGCTTGAAATGAGTGCAGGTATATGTGAACATTTACCACAATTCTTCCTAGCTTTATGTGGTGTAGCAGCTTGCATATGTTAAATGAATTGATGAGCCAGGAAAGTCCTCAGTTCAAATCTTATCTCATTTGTGGACTCAATGGAAGGGCCATGATCACGTCAACGTATCCTAGATCCCATCTGTATGAAGGTCACATTAGTAGTAGGACTGGGCTGAAATGATTTCTACCATTTTTGCTGTGAAACAATGCTCTGTGTGGGTTAGTTGAAAACAGCCACCAAAGAAATGTTTTTGTGTGATGGAGAACCAACAGATCGCATGGGGGGCACCAGAATTACTCGATAGCTTTCTTTCAAAAAGAGAAAGTCTAGATGTCTGCATGCAGTTTATTTTAAAGTTGCTGGATGGATACTATCTATCATTTCCTTGTAGGGAAATAATGAAATAGAAGATGGCCTCACTTGCTGGAAGTTCTGAAAGAAAAAAGATGGTACAGTAAAACAAGATCCACTTAGTACATACAGATCTCTCATCAAAAAAATGTCCGGGCAACATCCTTGCAGACGGCCCTGGGCAACATCCTTGCAGACGGCCAATTCTCTCACACATGGAAGTGACTTGCAGTTTCTCAGGTCACTCCTGACACACACACACACACACACTCCATGTTCCTATGTCCTGCCCAGATTTTGGTGCTCCTTTAACTTAATGAAATAGAGAGTATCATTTTTACTCCCACCAAAATAACATTGGCCCAGTTCCTATAGAGTTATGAAGATAAGCAAAAAGAGCAAACAGAAGACAGGAATAACACTGACAGTAATTTGATAACTGGAAATTTAGGATGAACCTGATCAACAAAATTCTACAGACACAAATGCAAGTGTTCTGCTTTTTTGTTGTTGTTGGTGACATAAGCACATATAAAAATGGGCATTTGAACTGCAACTGATTGTAGATTGAACATGAACTAGTAATGTGGACTGGCTGCAAAAAAGTCAAATATGATCTTACCGGAACCAAAATTTCCAAGTCACAAAACTCATGGATCTACCGTATTCCCATCAGACAGGTGTCCAGCCCTGACCATCATATTTCAAGAAAGGTTTGAATTGGTCCAGAGGTGGCTCAGTGATGTGAAAAGCAAGTCCTCTGAAATAACTCCAGAAACTTGTAAAAAAGAAACTGAAGAAAAGAATGGTCGCATTTTTGAAATGCCTGGTGGGCTGTAGCATAATAAAAGATAAAGACTATTCTTCTATTATTACAGATATCATAACTAGGCGTAATGTAACAGGAGAATAATATCCAGTTGAACATTTTGAAGAATTCTTAGCATTTAGTTTTGCACTTATGTTTTCCTTTTTTTGTTTTGAATTCCACTTGTATCACATGATGGGAATGCATTTGGGGGGTGGGGGGGGGGGGACAGATTCATAAGCACCTCTGGGTCCATTCAGTAAAGTTAAATATGTGTTTCTTGTCATCTGATTGGAGGTGATAACAAAATAGAAGGGGGGGGGCAGTGGGCTTTCATTCCCCCAGTTATGCCAGGGCAAAGTTTAATGTCAAGGGAATGGGGATTATTAACTCACTTTAACTTTAAACTCTTGAATGTGGGAGGGTGCCGTACCAGTTGTTATGTGATCAGGGAAAAGCAAGAGTTTTAATGATGCCAGTAATCAAAATGTAAAATAATTACTTCCCATTTGGAGAAGTAAAAAATGTGCTTATATAAAAAAAGTCAATAATTTTGCTGTGCTGCAAGTTTATAAAAGAAAGAATAAAATAAAGTATAAAATGAAATCAATTATCATAGGAGGAGCTGGTCTGGTGTAGTTGAAATCCTCGCTCGAGCTGTGGCAAGTCTCTGGGCGACCTTGGAAAATCACTCTAAGAGGAAGGGAATATGCAACCTCCTTTGAATAAATCATGCTAAGAAAATCCTGTAAATTGTATTTGCCTTGAGGGCACACAGCAACAACAAAGTTATAATCTTGGGTGGGGGTTCTGTTCATAGTTTCTAACTTGCATAGTGCAGGTATAGCAAACCTACAGTGAACAAGATGTGATCTGATCTCTTGCAGAAACAAAATCTCTGCATTTGCATAACAGTTAATTTCTTGTAAACCTTATCTTGATTGCCACTAAAGTTGATGTTTATAAAACTTCAGTAAAAATATCACTCTGATGACAAATTGCTATATGTTTGTAAAATGGTTGAAAAGAACCCACTTCTGGAATGAAGAATTTATGGCACTCTATATGCTGACCTTCAGTTTCCCCTCAGCCTCAAACAATGTGGCCAGGGATGATGGAAATACATCCCACAACATATGGGAGCTACAATTTCCATACAGCTAATCTCTTCTAGGTGTACTCTGTGTTGATATTATTGCATTGCTGAGTCAGTGTTGCTTTTGCACCACTTGCAATCATTCATGCAGTTATTCTTACTTTCTCTGAAGCACAGTGCACAATTTGTAGTGTGTGAGAATATTTATGCCATATAGGTAAGACCACAAGTACATCCTGAATTGTTATGTCTTAATCCATATAATTGATTTCTCAGGATTTTAGGTGTTTCTTAGGAAGACTTGACAGACATAAAAATACAAACCATGGCGTCACGCATTGGTCTACGGATGCAGCTTATGAGAGAACAGGTGCAACAAGAGGAGCAACGGGAGCGCATGCAACAACAGGCAATGATGCATTACATGCAGCAACAGCAGCAGATGCCAATGGCTCCAACTCCTGCCATCAACACACCAGTTCATTTCCAGTCACCACCCCCTGTTCCAGGAGAAGTCTTAAAGGTACAGTTGGCCCTGACTAATGGGAATGTCAAACAAGATTAACCATTGACATATGAAAAATTGCGAAAGTCAACATGCTTTGCTTACAAGTCAACCAATATCTTACAGACATTTCAAACAAACAAAGCTGAGAATTCCTTATTCCTTTAGAAAATACATACCTTACAGCTCATTATGAATTAATGTTGCCCTTTTCATTAAGGATAGTAATTATTTTTCAAAAAAATTACTGAGATTTACATCCAGACAAAGAAAGGATATTTTCTAAAACAAGTCAGTTGATGTGATGAAGATTTCTTAACATTTTAAAATTATCAGACTTGTCATAGTTTCCAATGACAGCTAGTTTGGTAACAGCAACTCAGCTAGATTCCTTGGTCAAAATAATTCTGGGAACAATGCTAAATCATGATGTACCACAGGTCTGCTGAGAACTAAACAACCATTATTTGAAGCAATAGTAAAACTTTGGGTGCTGCTGGAAAGAGAGAAATAGAACCTGTCAACCAGTTCTCATTTAAAAGTAAGGTTACTGTCACCCCAAAATTATATATAAAAATGAGCAGCCTAAATACTTCTGACTTTTGTGTGAGATTCTTTAAGCTTCAAAAGCTTTGGAGGACATAGTTTATTCACCTCAGTCTGAAGGTTATTATTGATTAGGGAACAAATTGATAACTTCTGTCTCTTAACCAGAGATTTGTGTTTGAGCTGTCATTGTGCATAGCACTTTACAGGGTTGCCAATAAGGTCTTTGTCTCCAAGGAGTTCACAATCTGAGATGAACAGCAAAGAAATCAAATATGACCAGGAAGAATGCCAGACCCATGCCATTTACATGGGTTTGAAATCTGGTTGCAGTTGATGAACCAGTCAGTCATAGGTCTGTAAGTCAGTATGCTATGGAGAAAAAAAGCAGCTGTTTTCCCCTGAAGACATATTCATTTGAAAATTATTGCCATTTTTCATAGAAATATCTCTCTGTTTCTTCTTTGCTGACTTTTTAATGGTTACTTTCAGGTTCAGTCTTTCCTGGAGAACCCTACCACGTACCACCTGCAACGGTCACGAGACAAGAAGGTCCAAGATTTCTTGTCTGAAACCTATGGGAACAAGTTTGCTCCGCTGCTCAGTGCCCCTTCTCCCAAGCCTCCCCCTTCTGCCTCACCTGGTGTGAGGCCAACGCCGAGCCATGTCTTGTCCTCTTCTGCAGGCAATAGCACCCCCAACAGTCCGATGGCAATGCTCAACATTGGCTCTAACCCAGAAAGGGAGGTGTGTATATGTTACAATCTTAGAAACAGGAGGACTTTTTTGGAGAGGGTAGTGGTAGATATTTTCAAAGCTCTTACTTGTGTACCTTACCTCTGATACCTCTGTTTGTGAGGGAGTCTGCATCTCTTTCAGGAGGCACAGCTCCTCTCAGACAGATGCTTACATGGGATTATTTCAGCCCATCAGAAAAGGATAGTACAGAAAGCTGGGCTTTCTATTCTGAGCAAGTTTATAGAAGTCTTCAGTGAGTTTCCAGCAGTGAAAATTCAAATATGCAGCCCTCCTCATGCAATGAGAAGTGGTAAAGTCCTCACAGAGCAGTGCCACATGATTCTTCTGGTTGCATAACTTAATGTTTGGGAGGTGGGGAAAGGAAATTTGATTTTCACTCCATAGTGTAGGAAATGATGTATAAATACTTGTGGTGGAGCTTTTGTCCCATTTCTTTTCTGGCAAGGGATGTTGTAGAGAAATGTAAAAAGAAGCTGTCTCCATTAGATTCTCAAATGTATCATTGTGTTACCCATATCTGTGCACAAGCATGCATTTGAAAAATGGGGAAAACTCTTCTGTACTACAAGATTTATGTTAATTTTGCGAAAACAGAATAACTAATTTACTTGTCTGGATACTTCTTTCAGATAGATGACGTTATTGAAGATATAATGCAGCTGACGACAACAGTGGGATGTATTAACCCAGAAATCCATATGCCTAATACTGTGAGTGTTTCTGGTTTTGCCTTTTGCTGTTTTGTCCCTCTCAGCAAAAGTTGTTTCTGAAGTTACCTGTTGCTGCTTATTTGGCTCTTGCTTCCTTTTTTTGCACCATGAAGGCCAATGGTCTTAAGCCAGATGAGCTGTAAGTTGCAATTTAGATATAGAGGATAGATTCACTCTTTGATTTCTTTCCCAGCAAGTGGTTTGGAGCCATCATTTGGCAGGAATTAAAGAGATCTTTGATCTCATTCTAGCATTTTGAAATCTTTCCTGAGGCAAAATCTTGCATTGCTGTGTGCGTGTGTATACAAGAGCTATATGGATAGTGGTTGTGCATCATAGGTACTTCCTGGCTTGGGAAAAGGGCAACAGTTAGCTATTAACAGTTTGCCTTCCTATTTTGTTCTGATACTCATACATTTTACTCTGGCGCAGAATCTCTCCACAAGGAAGCAGTATTTCTGCATCTGATAGCATATAAGTTGCCTGGACATCTGAAACAGATGGTTCATCTATCATATTTGAAACAGGCTGCAAGTTTCATTTTGCCTTTTCTGTGCTAAGATAAAATTTTGTTTCCACATCTTTGTTTTGTAGCTGCCTCTCTCCAGCAGCCATATGAATGTGTATAGCAGTGACCTTCCAATGACTCCCTCTGTGGTGGGCATGACCAGCAGCTCCTGTCCTGCTGATCTCACCCAGAAAAGAGACTACACAGGTAATTTATGATGGCCTTCTGAGTGAGTTGTTGGGAAAATACTCAGTTCCAGCTTTGCCTTAGAGTGCAAGTGAGGGGGTGTTTATGCATATGTATGGATAAGTGCTTCAGTCTTTTCTTGACTGGCTACTTTAATTTGATCTTTGTCTCTAGATGCTGAGAGCCGTGCTTTGGCTAAGGAACGGCAGAAGAAGGACAATCACAATCTAAGTAAGTTTTAGCTGGAACAAATTCCCAATTTCTCTTCAGAGCTTCCTATTCTATTCCTTCTTATCCTTTCTTGTTGGGATGTCAACAGTGTCTCCTATGCACCAGTATCAAAATGTAAAATTATACTTCCCTTTTTTCTTTTTTCAAGGCGAAATGTGTTAGGCAATTTTAAATTTCCCTTTCTTTGTCTTTCTCTTTATAGTTGAAAGAAGACGAAGGTTTAACATCAATGATCGCATTAAAGAACTAGGGATGCTCATCCCAAAAGCTGGAGATCTGTAAGTTCTGGTAAAAGCTCCATGTTTTCTTGGCACTAGAATCCATGCTGAGAAAGAAACAATGGAAAAGGGGTTATCTCATGTTATGTTTTGTATATAACTCAAATTAGCTGAGATCCTGCAGCAGACGTATTGCCACTATGTCATGGCTATGTTCTATCTCCCAATCTGATTGTCCAAATCCACCTTATAATTCAGCCAGCCACACTGATGGGTGGCAATCTCTGGTGCTGGTGAGCAGGGCACTGAAGGATGATATGTCCAGTCCTCCTTCCTTTCAGTGAGCCACACTTCACCACGGAGTTACAACAGGACCCCGTAGGGACGCCTGCTTGTGACTGTGGCACCACTGCTCACTAGTGAGAGGGAGCTGATGTGTCATCCTGCAGAATTCTCAGTGTGATTGGCTAATTTCTATTTAAAAATGTAAGAGTAGATCAAATCAATAAACAGTAGTACATAAAACTTTATCTTTAGGGCCAAACTCGGCATTGTGGTCCTGTATCAGTGGTTCTGAACCTGTGGATTCCCAGGTGTTTTGGCTGACAACTCCCAGAAATCCCAACCAGTTTACCAGCTGTTAGGATTTCTGGGAGTTGAATGCTAAAACATCTGGGGAGCCACAGGTTGAGAACCACTGCCCTATATTCATGTGTCAAGTTTCAGCTGCAGCTGAATCGCTACAAAGCTGAGCTGGGAAATAGTGTAGATCGTCAGTCTTGGAGTGGCTGGTTTCTTTTTATGCCTGTTACCCTTTTGCCAAACTGATATTTCAAACCCATTTTATTTCACTGGATCCTTGTGACAAGAAGCAACCTTTAATATTTAAAAAGCCAAAGAAGTCATTTTTGAAAAGAGAAATCGGATAGGAAACAAGAATAGAACACAGGATAGTTTCTCTGACTATCATGTCCTGTGGCAGCTAAATGGAATGGCAGCCTAAGAACATCAACACCTGGCACATCTGGAGAAGTAAACTACAGTCATAGCACTGGAAATCAAAATAACCAATGGTGCCTCAATTTGTGGCACATGACTAATCAATTATATCAACTCAATGCTGACATGTAGCCACTGACAGATTGCCCCTGAGGGAATGTGGACTTCAATAATTCTAAGGTTACACAACTCATTAAAAGGGATTTTTTCTTGGTTTTGAGACAAGTAAATGATTTGACATATTTGACATTTCAACTCCTCCATCCATTTGCTTGAAAACAGCCAGCTGTAAACCTGCTGTCAATCTGGAAGTAATTCTTTCAGTTGCTAATGTTCTACTTGTTCCCATGTCTCAACATCAGGGATGTGCGCTGGAACAAAGGGACAATCCTGAAAGCCTCTGTTGATTATATCAGGAGGATGCAGAAAGACCTGCAGAGGTCACGAGATCTTGAGAATCACTCTCGACGCCTGGAAATGGCAAACAAGCAGCTCTGGCTCCGCATACAAGTAGGTTCCCCCTTTTTTGCTCTCTGCTTACAATTCTCTAAGTCACCTTCACATGCTTGTTGAAACTGTATTTTTGTTATCCCATCATTAAAGATATACCAGCTTCCATCCATTGCTCACCTGTCTCATATCCTCTTGCCCCGAGAAAACATGAAAGAGTGCTTCACATCCCTGACTACAGAGCACATTCTTTCTCTGTCTTTTACTCATGTACTCCTTTTGTTGATCATACTGGTTGCTATATGCATTTGACAATGTTTTTCCAAAGATCATGTCATATGCTTATTTAGCTCACTAACCAGGTGCAGGGTGCTAAAGAAGCACAAATATCCCATAAAACTACATTATCTTAATAATTTATATTTAAAAAGTTTGTCAGTTTTTATTTCAAAGCTATGACATTCAG
Source organism: Anolis sagrei (assembly GCF_037176765.1). Lineage (NCBI taxonomy): Eukaryota > Metazoa > Chordata > Lepidosauria > Squamata > Anolidae > Anolis > Anolis sagrei. Next base: position 190,708,968 of record NC_090024.1, on the reverse strand, counting down.
TATGAAGTCGGCTGCAATTTATTGATTTTTTTCCTTGTGTCGGGAGTGACTTGAGAAACTGCAAGTCACTTCTGGTGTGAGAGAATTGGCCATCTGCAAAGATGTTGCCCAGGGGATGTCTGGATGTTTGATGTTTTACCATACTTGTGAGAGGCTTCTCTCATGTCCCCGCATGGGGAGCTGGAGCAGACAGAGGGAGCTCAACCCACTCTCCCTGGATTTGAACTGCTGACCTGTCAGTCAGCAGTCTTACCAGCACAAGAGTTTAACTCATTGTGCCATCGGGGGCTCCAAATTTATTGATGACCAAAATATAAATTAAAAACAATAGCAGCAATAGAGTTGCTGCTAGAAAAAAAATACTGCATTATAAATAAGTTGGTCCTGTGAAAGCTCCTGCATGCTGTCTTCAAAAGCAATTATTTGTTGTGTGTGCTTAGGTTTGCCTGTATGCAGGTATTATACAGACTGGATTCCTGTTGTTTCTGCATTCTTGTCTTAGTGCAGCCCTGTCTGCATTGTGCTCACTCTTACTGTTTGTGTAAGAACTCTGTATGCCTTCTTAAAGGAGCTGGAGATGCAGGCTCGGGTCCATGGGCTGCCAACCACTTCTCCCTCTGGCATGAACATGGCTGAACTAGCTCAGCAGGTGGTCAAGCAAGAAACCTCTGGGGATGAGGGGACACCAGAGATCCAGCAGCAGAAGCAGCAGCAACAGCAGCCACTGCCCCCTCAGCCACCGCCACAACTCCATCCTGAGCTGGAAGCTCAACAACACCAGCCTCACTTTGCTCCTCCACAGTCTCCTTACGATCAGCTGGACTTTACCCATAGCCTGAGCTTTGATGACAACTCTAGAGGCTTCCATGACTCTCTGGATCCCAGCCAAAGTGTCTCCTTCCCCTCTTTGTCCAAGAAGGAGCTAGACTTGATGCTAATGGAGGATACCATGCTGCCTGTGGCTCCTGACCCCTTGTTTTCTGCCGTCTCCCCAGAAGCCTCAAAGGCCAGCAGTCGCCGAAGCAGTTTCAGCATGGAGGACACAGACATGCTGTGATTTGAAACCTCCAAGGCAGAACAGACTAAGAGTCAAATATTAGTTCTCTGAGATTTCTCCTTCTGCCTTATCCTTGCAGACTTATTTAGGGGCTTGTGAGACTAAACAGATATGCATCCTAAAATATGGACAGTTTGTGTGCAGGTGAGACGGATCCTCAGCACAAAGTTCACCCCTTCCCCCCAGTCCTGATTTGCCAAAAACTGAGAAATCCTGCTTCATTGGTCATGATCGGAGGATATTCAGGATTTGCAACTCCTTTCCAGACTGTCTGATTCCTGTGCCTTCATACTGCATGTCCTGCAAAGCCACTTTGCCTTTTTTGTTGCTTTGTTTTTCTTTGCTGCAATGTGATTTTGGTGCAGATGGCCAAGCAGTAGTTCATCCTGTCTAAAAAGCAGGTTTGAACAAGGTTTGGTGCTAATTTGTGCTCACAGACCATCATGGCCCATCTGTGTCCCTCACTGTTCCCTTCCCAATGCCTCTTGAGCTACAATCACAAGGTTACAGACCACTTCAGGGATGCTCCCATATTGGGGCTTCTTTCCTTATATGAGTCAGGGATGCCCAGTAGACTCTGCAAAAGGGAGAGTGTGGTGCTACTGCCAAAACATGTGTCCTGAGTAGGTGTATTTATCCTTTTGAGGGATAAAGAGATAGTGTAGAACACCTTTAAACCTAGAAGCCCAAATGCAGCACTGTAGCCTTAATGAAGTTACTGCAATTTTCCAAAGTAATATTCCATTAGGCTTTGAAGTAAATCTCTAATCCAGAGTTTTCCAAACATTTCATGTTGGTAACACACATTTTAGACTCACTTACTTACTTTTACTTAGACATGCATCATTTCACGATACAATAATTCAGTTTTACTAGCAAACTGGAGGTTAAACCAACCTCTTACAAGAGATACGGACACATACATAAATTGTAATGACAGAATGTATAGGGACACAACATTTCATGAAAAACTTTCATATTTTTGTAAAATATACATTTCCAGGATTTTTGTCATTTCTTGTTATGATGGTGTGACGCACGTATCCACTGTGGCCAATAAACTAATGTTTGGAAAACTCTGCTCTAATCTGACCCCCCACCCCAAAGATCAGGTCACTGCAGTTTATTTTTGGCTTTGACCCTTCCTCACTTTTTCTGAATTTCTTTTGGCTAGAACCCTGTGTAGCCTCATAGGTATATGTGGGGCAGGATGGCTTTGTGTGCACACCTGCAGTCATTTAGCAGCAGCCTTTTACCATGGAGCATTATCAGGTTGTTTCGCCATTTAAAATCATGCTTGGTTTCATTAAAAAAGCCTATTGCATGTCTGCTCCTTTTGTACCACTGCACACAGGATCTCACTCTTTATTCAGATGAGGTTTCTATATAATGTACTGAGGACCTAGCCGATCAGGTTAACTAGGAGCCATCTTTCTTTCAGCTGATTCTGTTGCTCTATAGGCTGTATGTTTTATCTGTAGCTTTGCTACAAAGAAAAACACATTTCTTTAGACCAGAGGTTTTCAACCTGTGGGTTCCCCGATGTTTTGGCCTACAACTCCCAGAAATCCCAGCCAGTTTACCAGCTGTTAGGATTTCTGGGAGTTGAAGGTCAAAACATCTGGTGACCCACAACTTACAAATGCTAGCCTTTCAGCAAAGCTTTCCTTGTTCTTCATTTGCATTAGTTGATCTAAAATACTGTATATTCAGCTAAGCTAATAGTGAAGTTTTGAGGGCAGTTGCATACATACACTTGTTTATGCTAACTGTCTGGATTTTGAGATCTGTGTGATGCTTTCATTATACATATACCCGAGGTCCTTATTTTCAATACCATTTACAAAGCAATACATCATTGAAATGCAGCTACTTTTCTGTGATGTGGTATATTTAACTAGTAAACATAAATTTGAAGTTTTGCACATCTGTCTGTGGAGGGAAACACCTAGCATACCTGCTCTTGGATATCCTATTCTGCGCTCTCTCATATGTAGCCTAAATGAAAGTGGAGACCATGCCCAACAGTGCTGGTGATATGTTACTGCTCTGAATTATTTCATACCGTCTTATGAATAATTTTGTATCCCTTGTCTCCTAGAACTGATAAAATCTGTACATGGTTCTTTTTGCAGTCAAAAATCCCTTCATCTCTACCATGTAACCTGGGAGTTTGAGAATGAATGGATTTCATTCCTGCCATCAGTTTCCCAGGGCATTTTAGATCAGGACTTAAGGATACCTCCACTTAGCAATTGGTGGTACTTTGCAATCCCAGCCTGGAAACTTTGGGTGAATTGTTTTCTCTGCAGTTCCTAATAATCCTTTTTGGTAGCTCAGGAAAATCAAAACGCTTGGACCTCTTTAGTTCCAGCCTTGGTTGTGTTTGCATCAGGTAGCTGTCAGAAGCTTGGCCTGAAGTTTTTGACAAGAACTTTGTTCAGTGCCTAAGAGTAACTAATCAAGGGATAGTTCTTATGGGAAATGTATATTTTTGATTGTTGAATGATCTCAGGGTAGACAGTGGCCCATCTTCAGTTTGAGCACTTTTGGTATCATCAAGCTTGTGAAATGTTAGGCAGACAAAGTCTCCTATTGAGGGGCTTGAGATGGTTGGTTTGCATTGGACCTGCTTGAATGTGAATTATCTGTTTCAAATACTAGAATATAGAATATTATTGCTTTTTAAAGGAATCAGTAAGATCCAGTCCAATGGGGACGGAGGGAATAGTGTTTGTGCATTTGGGTAAAGGCTAAATGTGATACTGTTTGGATTGTTATATTAAGCTTGTTAGTCTAGTCCTTTTGAACTTGGAGCAAGTATGCCTTAAGGTCTTACTAATGCTTATAGAATCTATGAATTTCAACCTGTGGAGAAGGGAGAATGTCTTCCTCCACCCATTTAACATCAGAATCCTGCTCAGCCTGATTATTGAAGGGGTTAAGAAGAGATGCTTCATCTCAGGGTTGGCATACATGGAAGCCTAGTGGGATTCATTAGCCTCCCAAGTAATCTTGGAAAATGCAACCCACAACATACTCCCCACAAGAAAAAATAAAAAACACTTCCCCCCCCTAAATGTCCACAAATTATTTCTAGGGGGCATGTGGGCATTTTTGCCATGCTTGTAGTTCCTCTGAGCCATTTTACAAGTTACTTCCTGTTTCAGAAAAGTGCTTCTCTTGCACACAGATGGGCCTAGGTTTGATCCCTGGCATCACCAGTTAAAGACCTATCAGGTAAAGGGAAAGACCTCTGCCTGAGAAACTAGGAAGCTGCTAATGGGTATGCTTGTGCCTTCAAGTCACCAGTCAACTTATGGAAATCTCATAGGGCTTTCTTAGGCAAGGTGATTTTGCCAGTTCCTTCCTCTGAAATATAGTCTACAGCACCAGGTGTTTCTTGACAGTATCCTAACCAAGTACTAATCTGTACTGACTCTACTTACCATCCAAGACCAGTTGAAATACTGGGATAGGTGGACTAATGCTCTATCCTGGCATAAGGCAGTTCCTTACATGGTCAGTCCTTTGTGTCCAGTGATTCAGCCATTCCTGGCTTGAAAATATGCCAAACCAAACTTGATTTATCATTTTATACATGGGATACCATTTTCTACACCATTGTATATAATGGGACAGGCACCCACAGAGTTTGAATCCTCGGAGGTCCTAGAACTAAACCCCAGCAGATACTAAAAAAGAGTGACTACTTTGTGAAACAAATCTTATTTATACAGTTTTGGATTCTGGAACTAGGAATCATTAGCTGTAGAATAATCAAAATACTTTTTTCAGGTAAAACAGTGACTTCAGTGATCCATCGTGGTTCTGGGAACTGTAGCTGTTTAAAATCTTTCTGTACAATTTACATGGTATTCTTGCAATTCCATTCTTCCCACAATTACAAGGAGGCAATGCTCTTTCAACATTGATTAGAAACAAGGCAGGAACATGCCTTACTAGAGGAGGAAAATGTATGCAGGGGAGAGAGAGATCTTAGGGACAAGTGGAAGACATGGTTTCCAAAGATTTTTTTTAAAGAGTCGGAGAAATAAAATATCTACCAAAGAGTAGAGTATGAGTTTTCTACTTGGATGTGAAGTCTCCAATGAATGCCAGGTTCTGTAGGCTATATTTCAGAGGAAGAATTTGGCAAAGCCAAATTTGACTATTCATTATCTAAGAAAACTGTGTACATGGTTACCTTAAGTAGTTGACAGGTGACTTGAAGGTGCGCACACACAGCTTTGTGGAATGTGCTAGAGAAATTCCCAACATAAAAAGACTAGGTGAGCATTCCTCTACTGAAATAGCAGAGTGCATAGGTTTGAAAAAATGGAAACAATGATCATGGCATATATGTTATAATGTTATAAAATATTATAAAGATGGAGAGGTAAAATTAATTCATTAGACAGTCATTAATCACAACAGAAACAAAATCCACCTGAAGCCTTTGTTAAGTTTGCAAGCAGCAGTCTCAAAAACAATGGATAAAAGCTGCTTCAGAGGAAGATGGCACTTCCTTCTTCTTCTAGCTAGTTTCTGAATTTCATTAACAATGGCATTCAGGTGGGAGCATGTGTTGCATCAAACATGAATGTTGCAAATTGCTGGTTTTGATAAAAACTGTGTCCTGTGCTTGGGTGAAATCTGCTCCAAGTTCATCCAAGGGAGTTTTTTTTTAATCTGATTTTATTTGTAGTGTTTTCACAACATAAAATGTTTTTTCTAAGATAATGGTATTCTGAAAATATTTTAATCTTTTTATGACAAAGCACCTCCTGTGAACTCATGCACCACAAATACCCATTTCAACTTTAAACTTGTTCCTATTTCCCAACTTAATTCTATTTCATTTTGAGTTGAAAAAAGACAATTTTAAAACTGTGAAACCAGTTATACTGTGTGATGCCGTATAATGCATTTGAACATTTAAGATGTTGAATAACTGAGAAAGCTGTGAATGAATTAGGTGCTGTTGAACTGCTCAGTATGATCAAGAGATCTTATAGAAGACACACTTTCCCTTTAGCCACAGCGATGACCACTGTTGCAGTCATTCACATTGCACAGATGTTGTATGCAGCATACATGCAATAATATCACGGGCACTTTCCTCTGGCATCATTACAGCCAGTGATACAAGTTTCTCCTCTTCTTCCCAAAGACATTTTTAGATATTTCATACAATGCCATTTTGTATTTCCTCCTTATGAGTTTTGTATGCCTTTAGGAGTGAGCAGCCATGGCCTTCCAGAGTGTTTTGGCCTACCATTCCAATTAGCCCCAGTGTATATACCCAGTGATGAGGGCTGATTAAATGTGAAGTCCAGAAACATTTGGAGGGCCACAGTTGCCCATTCCTGGTTTAGATGTTGTGCACAACCACGCTTGAACAGGGCAGCACACATCCACCCAGATATCTGTAAATATATATATTTGCACAGCAAGGCTACCTCTGCCTCTCTCCACTATGTGGGGATGGAGTATTGTAACAATGGTGCTGGATAGGAGCTTGCATTACTTCGGATGGGCGCATTATTTTGCCCATCTGGAAAGGCACATGTAGAGATGCAGGCATGTGAGGCATTCTAATTGATTCTTAATTTTGATTTTGCATTATAATGGCTGTTGCAAAATTGGAATGTTATTCTAAAGGTGGGTGGATGGAAGTATACATACATAAACAGACCGGAAGGCTATTGTTAGTCCTGACTAAAGAAGAGCCATTAAATCAGGTGATTCCTTCAGTTGGTCTATTCTAGTTGGGATTAAACTGACAGGATGCCAGCTACAGAGTTTTCACAGAGAAGGGATTTATTGGAAGTTTAGAAAGTATTGGTCTCATTCAGATTCATGGGAACTCTTAAGGTGAACCTAGCATGTGGTTTTTTTGGCAAAGATTTCTCCAGAGAGGATTTATGGTTGCCTTTATCTGCGGCTGAGAGGGTCTAACTTGACCAAGGTCTTCAAGGCCCATGGTTTCGTTGCCTGAGCAGGGATTTGAATCCTGGTCTTCAGAGTTGTCGTCCAGTGCTCAAACCCCATCATGCTGGCTCCTGCCTAGAATGTGTAGTTTAGATGAGCAGCATTGATCAACTTTCCTAAACATTTTGGTCTCCAGATTTGTTTGGTCATGCTCCACATGGCCCTTCTGGCTGGATTATGGGAGTTGTTGGCTTCTTAGCACAGCTGGAAAGTATCATGTTGAAAAAGGCTATCAACAGAGTTTCAGTTCCAGAAGCTCCAAGATCCATTGTTCTGCATTTGTAGATTTATGTGCCTGAAATTATGATCCAAAAAGTACAGCTGTAAATATATGTGAAGTATCTGTGGAAGAGTAGTGGGCATCCTTGAAAGCAAATGTGCGGACTCTGGGACATTGTGTTTATATATTCTTGAGCTAGAGAATATTGTGAAGTCTTGCCAAATGCCAGTAGGTGCACAGATTATATTCTCTGAATCATAATGTATAGCAGCTTGAATGCAGATGTCTACTCCTTGTTGGTGCCGTGTGTCCCGAGGTCTCACAATTTAGCTCTTGCAGATAAGCCCTAGCAGGCAAAAAGAAAGTATATTAAAGGTTTGGTGAAACAGAATGCAAGATGTGAATTGGCATTAAGAAAAGGTGTCTGTTGCTGCAACAAATATACTGGAAGATAGATCTGATGGCTTTTAGACCACAGAATCGCAAAGACTTTTTGATGGGAGGAATGAGGAGAACAACTTACTTGAAAGTGTTACGTATTGGAACCTTATAAAGTGTGTTTGCATGTAAAGTTATTACAAGTATTATGCAGTGTGCTTAACTGATTTACAAGATACAGCATAAGAATGAGGCATGAAAGCACTCTTTTGCCGAAGAAGCCAATTTTCCCTCTTTAGTGCCTTGTCTTCTCAGGATTTAATTGAAAGCTTTTATGATCAGGACACCTGTCTGTATTTCCTCCTTATGTAGTAATGTGATCTGCAAAATAAAAACAACTTATTTTTAATGTGCCAATAGATTTTATGGCAAAATCCTGGGCACATCTGCTTAATAGTAAGTCTACCCAAACATCGTTGCGTGTGTTTGTGTTGTGTATGTTAGTGTATGAATCTCACTTGCTCACTTCTAAGTAAGTGTGCATCTCTATTGTAGCCTTAATATTTGATGTGCTTGTAAACATTGATTCAGACCCAGAAGGCTTTTAAAAGCAGGTGAATTTGGAGAGATGCAGAACCAAAGTTTTTTCTTCAAAAATGTATTTAGTAAACTTTTGGGTACCTTATCGTCCAGTACATCAGTCTCAAGTAAATGAAAAAGGGTTAATTTGAGGGGGGGGGGGAACTCAAGCTTTTACTGATTTAATTTCTTGTGGTAGAGGAACTTGAAATCATTTTTGAAACTTTGGGTGCAAAGATGCTTATACCACATTTCCTCCCTTCTTCCCATCCTAGTATATGCCATAACACAGTATGTTCTATTGCTTAGCTTGTATACAGAAGGAATAAGTATAAATTGATAAGTTGTATATTTTATCTGACTCCAAACTGGAATAGCTGAAAGGTACACTTTACCAAAATCTCTTCCAGTGTTAGAATGGAGGGGCTGATACTTTTTTTTGGTGATAATTGGTCTCACATTTTTAAAGAATTTTTTTGTTATTTTTTAAAAAGGAAGAACTGCACCATGCTTTGATTATGAATTGTTACTACTGTTTTATAAATAAATGTAAAATATATATAATGGACTGGAACAGAGAGAAAAAATCATTAAAATTTATTTATTTATGATTGATTGATATATCTGCTTGTTTCTGGGATGGAGGGAGTGCAGAAATGTATTTCAATCACAATTTCATGCTATAGCACTTATATTATTTCCCCACAGTTTTAATGGTGAGAAGTCATCTACTCAATATAATTTAATTAAAGTGGTTCCTTTTGTCCATTCCTCAAATGATATCTACTTTCCAATTATTGCAAGAAGGATGTGGGGCAGAAAAGCGAGAATTACAAATGAATTATGAAAACTTTTTAGACAGAAATGAATAGTTACGTCCTTCCAACGATTGCAGTCCATATAACATTCAGGAAGGAAAATGTGGATGTGTAGATTTGTATGGATGTGGAGATTTTAAATATTTTTGGTAGGTGCTGGTCTTTGTTGCCACTACAGATGAACTTGCCCCCCTAACAAATCTTGAAGCTGGAAAGGATTTATGCACTTAAACAAATTGTGCTTGACGATTAAGAGCACAAGGTGGTGCTGTTGGCATGGCAATCCAGGAATTTATAACTCCCATGTCTCTGGTTTGTAGATGAAGGTTACCTTTCATGCACAAATGAATGGAACTTTCCCAAATCACATTTTTTTTACTGCATATAAAATCAGCATGCCATGATTTGACATTTTATGGCCTTTCAAAAAATCAAGGTAAAATATTGAGATTGCTTTACGTTTGTGTACAAATTGGCAATTTATAACAAGATTTGCTATTCCTACCTTCCTTTAATTCTCACAAATCCCAATGAATTTTCCTAGTTTCAGAATAGTGAATAGTAAAGAAATAAGTTAAATTGTGAATATTTAGCAATGGCAATGCAGGTTGGGCTCATTGAGTCTTTTTCTAGAAATTGTGGTTATTAATAAGGGATCTACATTAGTTAGGCTCTGCATAAAAATACCGTAAACGTACTTATTTCATATTGACAATACATAGACTGATTGAGGTAGAAGAATCTTTGACAGCACAGAGTAGATGTAGTGTAGTAAATAAATAGTGCAAATCTTTCTTGTCTTTACTCTTCACAATTACACAGATAGAGAGGTAATTTGGGTTGTTCAAAATTGGAATGAGTGACTTGGAAGAGGTGCCATGCATTCCACAAAATGGAAGGTCTTGCAGCAGTTTTGAAAAAGGCAGATTTCCATCCCATATCTCAGTAAACAGAGCACAAACGAAAGCCCAGACTAGTACTCCTACGAAAAGTAAACAAAAAAATTGCTTTCTAAAAATCACCATGCAATATACAGACTCATTGTTTCAGGCTGTATTCACAAGTTGTAGAAACTCACACTCACTGAAGATTTCATTGAGCTATGCAAGTACAAGGTAGGAGGTCTTGAAAGAAAAATGCTAGCATATATCTTACCCAGATGGTGCAAACAGCAACCACAGTGATAGAAAGCCATTTTTTTCTGAGGCCCAGTATATTGTAAAGCCATTAGACACCCACTGTCCTTAGAATATACTGAACTATATGTGGGACAATCAATTTCAAAATAGATTCAGGAGCTGATGTTATTTCAGAGGAGACCTTATAGGATTCAAAACACCCTCCTCCCAAAACTCCAAATTACAGAGAAACATTTTTTTCACAGTTCAGGGAATATCCCACAGTGTACTAGATGCTTTAAAAGCGCTGACAAGGAGATATTATTTTCAAATTTGATGCCAAACTCCAGAAGTTGAGAGGGGGCCATTTTTTACCCTTGAGACTGGTGACTGCCCCAAATACTGAGGGAATAAACAAAACAAAACAAAACAGAAAAGGCAGTTATTGGAAATCCATTTGGCAAAAGTGGGTTGTTGTACTTTTCAGGCTGTGTAGCCATGTTCTAGAAGCATTCTCTCCTGACGTTTTGCCTGCATCTATGGCAGGCATCCTCAGAGGTTGTGAGGTCTGTTGGAAGTTAGGAAAATTGGGTTTACATATCTGTGGAATACAATTTGGCAAAAATTGTATTTTCAATGTTTAAAATATATGCGTACAACCTTTACAAAACAGTTAATTGCTACTTTAGGATGCTTTTCTTGGCTAGATTCTAACCAGGAAAAAGGTGGTTTGGGGAGTCTCGTCTAGAAGGATTGGAGAGTACTCAGTCCTGACCGTGTACGTAAGCAAAGGCTGAATTTTAGTCTGCACTGCCCTATAGCTCACAGATGCCCTGCGGAATCTCCATTTCATTGAACTGCAACATGGAAATGAAGATAGGAAACATGAGGGACACAGCACACTTATTGCAGAAAGTGCTAAATAGTCCCAATTCTAGATTTGCTTTAGGATCTCCATACATCAGAAATGATTGCATTAATTTTACAGTGTACGTACCCTGCATAGAATCCTTTCTAAAACAGTGTGAATGAGGGACAGCAGTCAACTGTTGTAAATTATGTTAAACCTTTTCAGATCTTGCCAGGAGAAAGGTAGGATATTAAACAAACAACCCAACAATCAGCTCCTCCACAAACTGTCCAGTCTTGCTGAACCAAATCAAAAAGCAAAACCCAACAACCAATTCCAAAATACAGAATTTGCCAGAGCAATGCTTTTGATTTTGAAAATGTGTTGAAAAAAAAATTAAGCATACAATTGCGGCCTTTTAAAAAGATGACTCATCCCCTCCCCCACACATCCATCCATCCATGTACACTAGAAAAACAACAGTCTAATGACTCTGGATTTGGATCATGCCACAAACTAGCCTTTGGTAGCCACATGCAATGCCCATTGCCCTCACTTTACCCACCCTTCATATAAATTCAAGTCTATTTATATCGTGAATTTCTCCTGACAGACCCAAGGGGGCTCACAACATATTTAAAATATACAGTGTAACATAAAACCATTAGCTAAAACAAACCGTATGAATTATAAGAATGCTCCATAGTCTCATCCATCTAAATTGTTAAAATTAAATTAAGATAAAAAAGATCTAAAATTCCTGTATGAACCATCAGGTAATAGGACTTGGTTAAAATTCAATTAAAAGCTGTTTCAAACAGGAAAGTCTTCACTTCTTTTCTAAATGGCATAAGGGTAGGAACTGATCTGATTTCTTCAGGCAGTGCATTCCAAAGCTTTTGGCGGCACCCCCGAAAAAGTGCCTTTATTTATTGCAGTTTTATACCACTTTTCTCACCCCTGGGGAGACTCAAAGTGGTGCACATCAAATAAATGGCGAAAATTCAATGCCTGGCATAAAATAAAAAGTACACTGCAAGTTTAAAACAATGATATATCACTCACTGAATGCTTGTTTACATAACCAAGTTTTTAGTTGTTTTCTAAACTCCAGGAGGGAGGGGGTCAATCTAATACCATGGGGAGGGAGTTGCACAGCTGAGGGGCCACCACCGAGAAGACCCTATCTCTTGTCTCCACCAATCAGACCTGCGACAGTGGTGGGATGAAGAGCAAGATCTCCCCAGCTGACTAGCTAATACTGGCTCATACTTTAGGGTTTAATAGCCTTTTAACCACATTGAAAAGTTCTGAGTTAGGGAGGTTTTTCGGCCACGAGGTGGCCAGTACACCAACAAAATCCCTAATCTGTCCCAGTCACTCATTCTAGGGTAGACACCTTCAAAACCCTCTGAGCTGAGCAAGGGGATTCTGGTCAGGGGAATGTTACCACAAACCCCCTCCCTGTCCCCCAGACCTTGCCTGCTGCTGGGCCATGAAGCCCAGAGGGCAGAGTTGGAAGAGTTAACCCCTCCATTCTCATCCAGCCAGGTCTTCGTGATGCGTGCCAGGTCACTCTGGCCATCCAGGATCAAGTCCTGAATGGTTGCTGTTTTACCACTGACCGACCTGACATTTACCATCAGCAAGCAAAGCCTAGGGTACTACCAGTGTTATCCGGGTTAGTTGAGACAGCATGTCTGGGGGGAACACTAGAGTTTGCACTCGGGCAGGTCTGAGAAATCTAAAATCCTGTTTTCTTGCTTCATATCTTCCTTTTCCTCTAACCAAGGATATTGGAAATTAGGGGACTGTTGGCCTAGTCAATCCCTAAAACAAGATTGGGAGTGTGTTGTCTCAGTCGACTCTCAACACAGCAATTCAAAAGAGTCATAAATACTTCCTGAGAATGGTTCTGGGAACAGTATTTTTGGGTATAGTATTGTGTCAGTCTCAACTATTTCCCTGTGGGCCTGTTTGGGGCCGATAACTAGCCTTTCCTAACCAGACCCATACCTGAATTGGGCCACTGCTGAATTGTCAGCGGTGGCCCATCTATGATGTCCTGGCTCAAGAAGAGGGCTCCTTTTTTTTCCTCCCAGGCTATGGGTAGTTCTGGAAGTAGGGGAAGAGTTCTCTTTTTGTGTTCTGCCAATAAGGGGCAAATTCATAGGTCTTTGAATACCCTCCTAATTTGTATTTTCCAACCCAATAAGTAAGGTCTTAAGTAGTCTTCTTGGCATGGCAAAGTCCCTGAATGTTAATATCAGGCGTGCACGGCTGTTGTTTCTTTGCAGTCACCCAATGGAAGTGATGTTGGTCTCCCTCAGACTTTTATTAAGAAGCTGACTCGGGACTTTCTTATTGCTTTCTGGGAACCCCATCTTCCTCTATTGAGGTGGGTGCTAAGTATCTCCAGAGATAACCTATTCAATTGAAGAGTTCTATGTTGCGAGTTATCTCTTAGCTGGAGCACTGATGATTGGTCCCCCATACAATTGCCCTTGGGATTAGTAGAGACTTTAACATTACTATAATTAGCATTAAGTAACAAATTTACGATGTTGTGTAGATGGTTTCCTTCCCTGTTGAGATCCTCTAAATGATTAAAAATGAGTTGTAGTTGCATATACATGGTTCGGAGCAAGACAATATATTTTGAATATTCATATTCCCCTTCCCTTTATTTTCTACTCTGGGTTGCATTACCTTTTTTAAAAAAAATGTATTCAACTTGTGAATATTTTTCCTTTTATCCACTGTCTTTTACCTAAATAATCTGGCTGTAAACCATTTCTTATTTTTGTCTAGATGAGCATATTGAAACGGCGGTGAGCTGTTGCCATAAACTCAAAAGAACGTACCCTATTTGTAACTTGTCAAAAGCCATGAGTGAGCTAAATATACACAAGAGGAATGCATTGTCCCTAGAGTTTAACTGAAGCATTTAGCAAGAAGCGGTAGCACCACTAACTACCATGGGATTCCAAAGATTCCTAATTCTAGCTTCACAGTCTTTAGCTGCAACTCTTGTAAAGCTCCTCATAAGCCCACTTCTGCTCCCATGGCATTCCCTACTGTCCTTAACAGGGCCTAATCACCAAGCTTGTCAGAACAGAAGCTAATCACATCATTCCATGTGCCTCAGAACTGGCATCTCAAGTGGCTGTTGAGTAAAGAGTTGAGTGAGAACCCTTCTCGATGGCAGGGCTGAACTGCCTGTAGACTCCTTCATTATCCTCTCCATAATTGATTTGGTTGAGAGGTAGGGCTTTGAAAGCTCCTTAGGGTAGTGACTCACACATCACCAAAAAGGAAGATAAAAGTTTGAATAAAATTTACATATGCTAATTAATATGTATAGGTGCAAATTTGGACCAAAATATTATAATTTAGCTGAAAATAAAATTGCTGTTATCTGTCTCCAAGTTGTCTTTGACTTATGGTGACTGCATGAATGAGAGACCTCCAAGTCATCTTATCAGCAGCAGCCCTGCTCAGTCTTGCAGAAGGCCATGACTTCCCTGATTGAGTCCATCCATTTGGAAGGTTGTCTTCCTATTTTCCTACTGCTTTCTACTCTATCCAAGCATTATCACATTTTCTAGTGAGACATCTTTTCTCATGATATAACCAAAGTAAGAGAGCCTCCGTTTAGTCATCTTGGCTTCTAGGGAGAACTCAGACATGATTTGTGCTAGGACTCATTTATGTGTCTCTTTAGCAATCCACAGTATCCGTAGAACCCTTTTCTAGCACCACAGTTCAAAAAAATTTATTTTCTTTCTATTAATTTTCTTCACTGTCCAGCATTCTCAACCATACTTAGCAATAAAAAAACTTGATGTCATGGGCCATCCTAACATTACTATTCAGTCATCTATCTTTACACTTCAGGATCTCATCTGGTCTTATCAAAGCTGCCTTTCCAAGTTCTGGTCTTCTGGAGAAGACAACTTGAGTGGTTGCTCACATTTCAGATTTGGTGCAATACATTATCTGAAACATTATTTCTCTGAAGAATTGCTAAATGTCTCAAGCAGAGGACAAGTGCATTGTAAAATAGGACACACTAGGTTGGAGTCCTCAATTTTGCTTCTATTGCCCCAATCTGTTTTGCCATAGTGAGATTTGCTACAAAGGTCCTTTTCCTTATGGGAGATCTCCACTTAATGCTCAACAGGAAGTACGTGTTGGATTTTTTTCAGGTCAGAAGTGACTTGAGGAACTGCAAGTCGCTTCTAGTGTGAGAGAATTGACTGTCTGCAGGGATGTTGCCCAGAGGACACCCAGATGTTTTACCATCCTGTGAGAGGTTTAGAGGATTAGAGAGATGGGTCAAAACTAACAAAATGAAGTTTAACAGTGACAAATGATAGATACTCCACTTAGGCAGGAAAAATAAAATGCTAAGATACAGAATGGGGGATGCGTGGCTCGAGAACAGTACATGTGAAAAAGATCTTGGTGTCCTTGTGTACAACAAGTTAAACATGAGCCAACAATGTGATGCGGCAGCAAAAAAAGCCAATGGGATTTTAGCCTGCATCAATAGGAATATAGTGTTTAGATCCAGGGAAGTCATGCTACCCCTCTATTCTGCCTTAGACCACACCTGGAATATTGTGTCCAATTCTGGGCACCACAATTGAAGAGAGATATTGACAAGCTGGAATGTGTCCAGACGAGGGTGATCAAGGGTCTGGAGAACAAGCCCTATGAGGAGCAGCTTAAAGAGCTGGGCATATTTAGCCTGAAAAAGAGAAGGATGAGAGGAGACATGATAGCCATGTATAAATATATGAGAGAAAGTCATAGGGAGGAGCGAGCAAGCCACTGATCTGACTAATAGCAGCCTCATCTATCTACACCAGGCATGGACAAACTTCACCTGTCCCAGGGTTTTGGACTTCAAGTCCCACAATTCCTAACAGCCTCAGGCCCCTTTGTCCCCCCCTCCCTTAGCTGCTTAAGCGGCTGGGGGGGGGGAGGAAGGGGCCTGAGGCTGTTAGGAATTGTGGGACTTGAAGTCCAAAACCCTGGGACAGGCGAAGTTTGTCCATGCCTCCTCTACACTGTTATAGCATGATTCCACTTTAACTGCCATGGCAACATCCTATGGAATTTGCAGTTGAAAGCTGGGGGAGGGGGCACATTTAAGGTTCTCAGTCATAGTTTTTAGGTAATCCTTACACTACAAACCCCAGAAATTCATGGGATGAAGGCATGGCAAGAAAGTGGAGTAATAGCGCTATTACAGCACCATGTGATAATGCTGTAAGTGCAACAACTTTTTTAATCCCAAACTTCTCCCTTCCTCAATTGCCCATTCTCATTCAGGCCCTCCCAACATGATGGTAGGAGTAGTGGGTTTTGTATACCTAGGCCCTGTAACCATAGCAACACCCTTTTCTGCTGCAGACCTCTGATTAGCTGCCCAGCGCAGTAATTAAACCCTCAGGGAAAGTGGTGGGCACATGTCTGACACAAGCAATTCAGATAGGAAACTACCTGAGGAGCCATCTGGGTGCCTTATATCCTTCACAGTGTCCGAAAGGAGGAAGTATGAAAGAGGAAGACCTTCTGCTTCAACTGTGTGATCATTTTACTTTCATCAGAATCACAGTCAATCTGCAAAAGGGTGTAGTGATGTGACTCCATCCAACTTTTCCACAGGCATTTCCCAACAGAGCTGGTGGGACAAATCTCCAGCCATTCTCTCTCTTCTGGGCTCAACATCTTGGATGAGTTGTGAAATAATCCTATTTAGCATAGTTTTCTCTTGATTTAGTCTGCCATGGTAGTAACCGTGAATTCCATGTTATAATTTTCATGAGACCAAACTGTCCAAGCAAGAATGCATTATGTTAATATTTGCATTTATTCAGAAGGAGATAAACTGAGGCTGGGTGGACACTGCAAAATGATGCAGTTTGAACTGCAATGAACTGCATTATGTAGGCCTATGTTGAATTTTCTGAATTTTGTTCTTATTTATTTTCAAACTGTTTCCAACTTGTGCCTACCTTAACGCCAATTTGGTTTTGATTTTCTGTTTATTTACAAGAGGTGTTTAGACGGAACTAAGAGAATGTTATTTGATCATAGGCTGGATCTATACTGGTACGTAATGCAGTTTGGACCTGTATTATAGAGTCAGTATAGTTTAACTGCATTGAGCTGCATCATATAGGTGTAGACTTTAGACTGACCATATGATGTACAGTGTTCCCTTGCTATTTCGTGTTTCACTTATTGACTCGCTGTTTCGTGGGGAGCAGTGAGGGAACACTGTTTAGCTGCTCCCCACTCCTTCCTTGCTAGGCTGGGCGCCCAAGGGAGCCCAGCCTGGCAAGGAAGGGGTCTCCGAGGTGGGGAGCAGAGGAGGCAGTGAGGAGGAGGCTGCTGCCGAAGAGGGCCTTGGTGGCGGTGCCTTCTTCCTCATCGCTCCGCTGCTCCCTACTTCTTCCTTGCCAGGCTGGGCACCATGCTTAGGTGCCCAGCCTGGTGAGGAAGGGACCTCCAAGGTGGGGGGCAGCGGTGGTGGTGAGGAAGAGGAGGTCGCTGACAAAAAAGGCTTTGGCGGCGGCTTCCTCTTCCTCATCCCTCTGCTGCTCCCCGCTCCTTCCTCGCCAGGCTGGGTGCCAGGCTTGGGTGCCCAGCCTGGCGTGGAAGGGACCTCCAAGGCAGGGAGCAGCAGAGGTGGCGAGGGGGAGGCTGCCACAAAGTAGGGACACTCCACCAATTCGAGTGGGCAGAGTGTCCTTACGTCGCGAATTTTCACTTATCGTGAGTGGTCCTGGAACGTAACATTCGCAATAAGTGAGGGAACACTGTAGTTCCAAACTGCATTATATGGCAGTATAGATCCAGGCTTGGAGTCTGTGGTTGAGCAGGGATTAAAATTGTAGTCTCTGAGTGTGTTCAATATTCAAATTGTCACATCATGTTGGTTCTCTGGAATTTATTAATTTGGCAAAATGTTTTAAACATTTCCTTGTCCTGCTTGTGTTTGTAAAAAGTCATTGTTGGCTCTTAAAAATTATTTAATGCCAGTTGAGTGTGTGCCTATGCGCATGCTCCCAGAGATTCCTCACATTTTGTTTTGTTGATTGAATTAATTTCCAGGAATGCCCCTTTAAAAGGATGAGCCATCCCAAACTACTCGAAGCAGGTGCAGCACAGAAACGTTTGCAGTAAAGTGGGCCACTTTCTTCCCAAAAAGATACAATTACATCCTAGATTGGTCTGCTGCAACAAAGCCCTTAAAATAGACTCACCAGGATGATGTGGGTAATTTTTTTTTATCAAGACTAATATTGGAAACTTTATCAAAAGAGAAGAAGGGTAAGGGAGGAAAGAAAAAGAGTTCAGACACTTTAAAAAAATGCTCATCCTGATTTGATTTATCTGGGGAGTGTGAACACTAAATAGAGAACAACGCCTGAAGTGTGAATTATTTCCTATATTAACACAGAGGAAAAACTGATAGCCTTTTCATGTCAGGAGAATAGCAAGAAGGGGAGGAGGGGAAGAATGACATTGTTCAATCTCAGGGTTTGCTCACTCTTTATCAGGCGGAGATCAAAATTTATTCCCAGGATGAGGCCTGCGGCCTGGCTGA
Organism: Anolis sagrei; assembly: GCF_037176765.1. Taxonomy (NCBI): domain Eukaryota; kingdom Metazoa; phylum Chordata; class Lepidosauria; order Squamata; family Anolidae; genus Anolis; species Anolis sagrei. Next base: position 190,690,330 of record NC_090024.1, on the reverse strand, counting down.
GGCCCTAGAGATTTTTAAGGGCCTAATTAAGAAAACAGGATGAAAATGGTGAAATAAGAGGCCAATTTACTTCTTGCAGAATAGGGAGATCAAATCAACTTATGAGCAATTAATGTGCACAAGGAGAGAATAAAAGAATGCTGGGAGATGGTAGAGGGCCTCATTTTAATGACATGCTCTGGTGTTGGTATAGAGGATTACTCTGAAGGTCAGATGTAGATTGAAACGACCTTGCAAATTCTTAACCCTCCTTCCAATTAATAGAACCAACGCAGAAATGCAAAAGACCCGTCGAACAGTGCAGGCTTCCCTGTGCGATCAGAAGGGAGAAAGAGAGGACGAAAGGGGGTTTCCTTCCGCCAAACAGCTGTCACTAAAAACAGGGCTTGGAAAGGGCTGTTGATGACAGAATACAAGCCACCTGAAGCAAGGGGGGGGGGGATTCATGTCAAAGTCCTAAGTGGGATATAAGAAGGCAGCAAAGGGCTGCTTGGGGTTGCGATTCTTATTAACTTCCCTGCAGAGCTTGCCACGTGAACATGGCACATGAGTCCTCGCTCCTCTGTTACAGGGATCTAGTCCTTAGAGATGAGGAAAAGGGTAAAGACAGTAACTACTACAGATGTATTCATTTATTTTTCCTCTTTCTATTTATGCGGAGAATTGCTGAAACTTCTGTCCTTGTTCCTGGCTGTATTACCATATATTGGTTGCTGCCCATGCATAGAAGAGTATTGACCCTTCCCTATTACAAAAAGCTGCTTTTGTTGTTTAGCCGTCTTAGGTCTCATATTGGGAGAAAGGTAGAATATAAACTAATTGATCAATAAAGCCAGATTTCTTTAATCAATCAGTTTGTATCCATCCAACATGGGACCCAAGGTGACTCACAATGGGGATGAAAGGTAATAAAGCCATCAAAACCTGATGATAGAAAGTTAAAGATAAACAAGAGATCATATCAAAATGCTGTCAATTTTCAGAGATGTAAAGTCATTTAGAAAACATAACATTGAAGATTAAAAATGCACAACCCACACACTACAGACAGGCTCTCTGAAACCAATTAACCATGAAATGCCTACTTCAATAAAAAGGCCTTTGAATGCTGGCAAAAGGAAAGCAAAATAGCCTCCCGTGGAAGGGAATTCCACAGCCCCACGTGTTTCCTCCATGAGTCAAGGCTTCTATTTCATAATCACTTTGTTCAAAGATTTGTTTGCAGGGGTAAATTTCAGTATTTGTACATGGCAAATTCTCATATATAAGCATGTATATATGTATATTTATGTGCCCTCAAATTTCCCCTTGACTTATGGCGACTCCATGAATTTCATAGGATTTTCTTAGGTAAGGAATCTTCTGAGGTGATTTTGCCAGTTCCTTCCTATGAAATAGTCTCCCATTCAAGTACTAACCTGGGCTTATTCAGCTTAGCAGCCAAGATCAGATGTGACCTGGTGCCTTTAGCATAATTAGCCCCCCTCCCCCAATAAAGGACTACTGATTCTATTTATTTATTTTGCTACACTTATACATATCCTTTGGAGAGACTCTTTTGACTAGAGTCTAACCTCTTCGGAGGTTGAGATAGGGCGGGATATAAAAGCCCAAAATAAATAATAAATAATCATATAGAGCGATCAGAAATTATTTTGTTCATTGTAGGCCCACCTTACATTGAAACATTTTGTTAACTCTTTCCATAAAATATACACGGGGCCACAGTGGTGCAACAAGTTAAACTATTGAACCTAAAGGTTGGCAGTTTGAAGCCGCAGGTTGGGGTGAGCTACTGTTGTTAGCCTTAGCTCCTGCCAACCTAGCAGTTCAAAAACATGCAAATGTGAGTGGATAAATAGGTACGGCTTTGGCGGGAAGGTAATAAAGAATCAGGATGTGTCTATGGACAACAGGTTCCTTGACTGGGAAATGGAACAAGAGCTTCTCCTTATGGCCAGAGTTGAACATTGCCTCCAGAAAGCAGGAGATGAGTATTTGTATGTCATTGTTATTATACTGCAATAATGTTTGCCTATCTGTGTATGTTGTAATCCGCTCTGAGTCCCTTCAGGGAGACAGACTGGAATATAAATAAAGTGTTATTATTATTACTACATATAAGCCACATTTCAGTGAAACTTCTGATGTGGTTTGCATATAAAAGCCAAATTGATAAATGTAACAGTAACCTATGAAATACATTTCTATACATCTTAAAATCTGAAAGTCAATATGTTTTTCCCTGATTTGAAAGAATGTCAATATTGATTCCTGGTTGGCCTGTTTGGGGCAGTAAATTCCTGAGAACGTTCTCTGTTCATCACCTGATTGACTGCAGGTAATGGAGTTATTTGAAAAACAGCCTCTGCATATGATCTCATTACACACATCATGTGTATAGAATGCAGTGTTTCTTCAGCTGCAGTTCACCTGGGTACTAAGCCATATGGGTTTTGAACAGCAGTCAAAACACCTTTAAACTGGACTTACAAATAGAGAGGCACCTATCCCTGTCAACCGGTTCCAGTCTCTTATCCTGCCAGCTGTATTTTGACTAACTGAAGTTTCTGAACAGTTTTTAATGACAAACCTCATACAGAGGAATCTAGCAGTGAACCCTAGAAGTTACCAAAGCATAGTCAAGTGTAGCCAATCTCTCTGCAGATTATGAAACTGGTGAAAGAAATCTTGTCTTTCTTACATCTTTCTTACATCTAACAATTACATTCGTCACAAACCAGGGTTTTTCTGGTTTGTGGAGAATGAATTCATGTTTCTCAGGCACGTCATCTAGACAGCTCCCTTTTAATTACGGGAACTCCCGCATTAAAGGGGCTGCCTGGATAGGCCCACAGTTAGGAAGTTCTTCCCAATGTTCAGGTGGAATCTCCTTTCCTGTAGCTTGAAGCCATTGTTCCGCGCCCCAGTCTTCAGGGCAGCAGAAAATAAGTCTGCTCCCTCCTCCCTATTACTTCCTTTCACATATTTGTACATGGCTATTATGATCCTTTCCATAAGATGTGGTGAAGTTAAGTAGATGCCAGATACCACCTGCTAACTGTATTTCATGCAAATACTCTCAGATTTAGACAGATGAATTTGAATAACTTGATTGATCAGATACATAGCCTTCTGCATGAAGAAATTGTATGTAAATCTACAAGAAGTTGTGTGAAAATCTGTCTTTGCTATAGCCTCACAACTATGAAACTCAGACATATAAAACTTGATATGCATACTAAGCATTCTGAGGCTGTGTATCTCAGATATATTTTCTTTGTAACATAAATAAATACATAAAATATATAAAAATCTGCAGTGCAGGATGAAGTAATTAGGTGAGGTTGAAAAACTAGGCCACAAGGTGGCACACTCCTCAGGAGTAAAAGCCTTGACACACTTGGTTCACATACTTGCCATGAGTTTCAGATCAGCTTGCTATTGAAACTCCTGGTGAAGAAAGCTCAGGATATATAAAATATTTTATTCCATTAAATGATCCTGCATATTTTGTCCAAGAAATATTTGTATGCCCTTCTTCAGTGGCTGTTTAAAATATGATAAGGGACAATATGCATAGCATACACGAATAACTGTGCATTAAGCAGCACAATCATGCACTATTAAACAGCCACAAATGCACCCCCAATCCTCATGCAATCATGTATCTAAGAGGATGTGAACTGAGTTAAGTGCATGTGTACCTATGTCACAGATTGTTACCTATCAAAGAAAATATATGAAAATTAATAGTTGTCACAGGTTTTACAGATATATAATCCCACAACCATGTTTCAATATTTGAAAAGATGTCATAAGGAAGTTTGCTTGTTTCATGTCAGGACCAACTTGAGAAACTGCAAGTTGCTTCTGGTATGAGAGAATTGGCCGTCTGCAAGGACGTTGGCCAGGGGGTATCTGGATGTTTTTATGTTTTACTATCCTTGTGGGAGGCTTCTCTCATGTCCCTGGAAGGGGAGCTGGAGCTGACAGAGGGAGCTCATCCACACTCTCCCCGAATTCGAACCTCTGACCTGTCGTCTTCAGTCCTACCAGCACAAGGGTTTAACCCACTGTGCCACCGGGGGCTCCATCATAAGGAAGAGGAAGCAGGCTTGTTTTCTGATGCCTTGGAGACTAAGACTCAAAGCAATGGGTTCAAATTAAAGGAAAGGAGATTCTACCTGAACTTCTAGCTAGAAGAAGAACTTCCTAGCTGTAAGAGCTGTTTAACAGAGGAACTCACTGCCTCAGAGTGTGATGGAGGTTTCTTCTTCGACAAATTTTAAACAGAGGCTGAATGGCTATTTCTTGGGGATGTTCTGATTGTGCTTTTCCTGAATGGCAGGGGATGGACTGGATGGCCCATGGAGTCTCTTCCAACTCTATGATTCTATGAGTCTGCCTTTCCACTGTGTTGGGACTGCAAACCCCTGTGAACCAAGAGGCTATGCTTATGACATCAGTGTGTTTAGTAAGGTCTCCCGTTTCACCTTAAGGGTAGTGCCAGCGTGATCACATTGACTGGCATAAAAGCCAGTATATTATTTTTGAATCAATTATTACTGAATATTTTATGTCTTTTCAACTCCGGTATTATATGTAATATAAGCTAGATAATAACAAGAATACGAAGATATGGAAGGGCAGCTATGAAAGGATCAAATAAGATCCTGACTTCTTTCTAGGAGCCAAAATGACTAAACTATCATACTTTGAAGATGTCATGAGACAACATTTGGAAAGATGATTACACTTTGCCCCTTTAAGCTGAAAATAATAGGAAAAGCAGAAGACTTCAATCAAGGAAACCAGGACCTTGAGTTTATAAGACACAAATAGGGCTATTAATAACAGGATCTTGTTGATTTCTCATTTATAGACTACAATGAGGTAAGTCAAAGCCAACTTGATGACAACAACAATGCCACTATTGGGGACAAAGCCAAGTCTATATAGCACTTAGTGGCTTTATATAACTCCATTCTAATTCATTAATATATTGGTTATTTTAAAATGTAGGATCTTAATTTTTCCTGCTTTCCTGCTCAGAAAGGATCTTTCCTTTGATGTAGCCATCACAGCAATAACAGATTCCATGTTCTGTTATCTTCATCTATTCTAGACCCTTGAGGTATTTCTCAATGGGAATAGTTGTGATTGATGTGCATTCCAGTGCCTGAAAGAGTAAAAACAGAAGCCAAGTTAACTACATGTAAATGTGTGCAGCAGCAGCATGAAGGCCCTTTTAAAACTGGGAGGACTGCCTTGGGAGGGTGATAAGGATCACAGAAGTGTTGGGAGATGGGGCATTTTCTCTGTAACCATTTTTCAAATCTAAATCCCCCTCCAGCTATTTTCCTCCCTGTTGGGTGATCACAATCAGATTGCATTAGAATGTAAATGCATATAGATGACTTTTTCCACAAGAATGTTGCCCCCAAAGACCGACTCAGGATACATAACATAAAGGACATAACCACTGAATCATTAAAAAAATAAAAATAAAATCAATGTACACATTTAAAATGCCGTGGGAAGGAAGCTGCTATTGCTGATGTGTGTATATATACATTCAAGTCAGCTTTTTGTCAATTTCTTTCTCTGAAATGTGGCCTACAGCACCTAGTATTCTCCCATCTAAGTACTAAGCAAAACTGACCATATTTAACTTCCAAAATCAAAATACCTTTGGGGTATTTAGTTGATACATGGTAGAAAAGAACAGATGGGAGAAGGACCAGGGTGGGCTTTCCCTTCCAGTTCTCCATTCCTACTGTTTAAAGTTTTGATGGGCTACTTTTACACAGGTTCATCATGTTAAGTTATTCCACAGTAATTGGGGAAGCCCTATGGTTCATTTCAAAGGTGTTTCAAGAGTAATAGTTATATGAATATCTGATTGTCAGACCTTCTGCTATGAGTAAGGTAAAGGTAAAGGTTTCCCCTTGATATTAAGTCTAGTTGTGTCGGACTCTGGGGGGTTGTGCTCATCTCCATTTCTAAGCCGAAGAGTCAGCATTGTCCGTAGATGCCTTCAAAGTCATATGGCTGGCATGACTGTATGGGATGCCGTTACCTTCCTGTCGAAGCAGTACCTATTGAACCACTCACATTTGCATGTTTTCCAACTGCTAGGTTAGCAGAAGCTGGGGCTAACAGCGGGAACTCACCCCTCTCCCCAGATTCGAACTAATGACCTTTTGGTTAGCAAGTTCATCAGCTCAGTGATTTAACCTGCTGTGACACCGGGGGCTCCCTGCTATGAGTATTTCCCAAGAAATGGCAAGAAGGGACAGCAGCATCCAGAGAAATATTTTTGTTATTCTGCTTTAATATAAAAAGAATTATGATAATCATGTAGCACTATGTTAACCAGTATATTTCATTCATGAACTTCAATTGACTTCTTCCAATGCATCTGAAGCACTGGGATCAACATGAACATAGAAGAAGAAGCTTCATGCATCTGAAGAAGTAAACTGGAGCCCACAAAAGGGAGAAATGAAACTAAGCCCAGTTGCTTCAGCGTAGACAGTACCCAATATGTTTGTTCTCTGTTTTGCAAGAATCACCAATAATTAGTGATGGCAGGAGACTAGAAATTTGATAGTAAGAGATGGCAGGCTTGTTTTGTCTTTTTCCCTCATCTTGTAAGAAGAGTACACGCTGAGGAGGAAGCTTGTATGGAACATCTACGGCCACAAGAGAGAGCCAGATAGTAACCGGAAAAAATTAACTGAGGACACACAGCATCTTGATAGATTCTTAACTGTGCCACTGCTATTAGAGCCAAACTGAATGGCTGTTGAGACATTTGTATGTGACAAATTTAGTGGATTTGCATTAGTGACAATCTGGACACGAAGCCCTTAATTATATGAATTTCAGCTGCAAAATGTGAATGACTAATAATTTTAAGAAGCAGGTCAGAACAAAACCATCGGGAATTTTTCATTTGCTTATTTAAGGGCATAATCTACTTGACATTCTCCTACATTATTGAAATGAATTCTTGCACAAGAGATTTTCTGTTTTTGATTGTTGATCCTGTTGGCAAAAGGCAACTCCAGATTCAATTGTCTTGTTTTATTGTGCTGTTGTGGGATTTCCTGGTTTCTCTTTCCATGTGTCTAATTTGGGGTAGCAGTGACAGAAACAAGAGGTGAAGGGACAGCTTTAAGCTGCTGTCCAGCTGCCATACCTACTATTACCATTAATTGATTTAGAAGATAAAGTATACATTGACTCACTGTGACCCTGTGAATACCATAGGCAAGGTTTTCCTTGGTCTTCTACTAGACACACCCTGCAGCAGAGCCTCTAAGATTATGTGATCTGGTGGCCAACATCTTCCCTCTCCAATATGCCAGGAACCAACACCAGGTTTGTGCCCATTGGCTACAATTGTTTGTTTCTTTTCCGGATAGTTACAAGGGACTAGTACACAATTGCTCAGGGACTGGCACTGTCCTACAGCACCTGATACTCTGAGAATCTCTCTTCTTGGATCAAGACAATGTACAGATTTAAATACACCAATAAAATATATAAAGGTAAGTATATTGAGTGTTTATGGATGTATAATGCAAATAAAAAATCTGTATAAAATCAAAACTATTCTAAAAGTTCTTTCAAAATAGAAAATAAAAAGTCAATAAGATGGTAAAGCAGTTGAAGCCATTGCAGTTAATTCTGAAAAGCGGGTCTGAATAAAAAAGCGTTCACTTCTCAGCAGAAGAAGCGCAAAGGGGAAGCCATCCTAGACTCCCGAGGAAGGAAGTTTCAAACTCTGGGAGCAACCATTGAGGAGGCCCACTCCTTGTTCCTACCAAATGTGACTGGGAAGGTGTGGAACTGAAAGGGCTGCACCCCAAAATCATAGAGCTTGGACAAGCTTGTATACAGGCTGATCCTGGCCAGAATAAACAACGCTAGATTTCACCTGAGAACTCAAGGCCACCTCCAGGTTCATGTGAGTACCCATCATGGGTGAACAGGCAGCCTTCGTTCTAGTGATACCAAATCAGAAAGCTGGCCCAGAGTTTCATGGCCTGGCTCTTCTTCTCTAGTCCTAAGGACAATGAGGAAGAATCTTAGAGTAAGAGCAATGTATCAAAAGTGTGTGTGGACTGCTATGGAATGGTGACTGTAATGTCTCAAGCGGGTGCCCTTGGCTCATCTTTATCTCCTTCTTTTCTCAAACAACACTTGGGACCATGCATAGGTCTCAATATTTTGGCTCTGAAATTTAAGGGGCTAGAATGATTGTGATCTGGCAAACTGAAATATGTCTGGTGCCACCTTGTATGGAATCAATGGGTTGTAGCCAGTAGTACTGATTGACCAATGATTGACCACTTTCAATGGGAATTACCTGAACTAATTTGGACTGAAGAAGCTGAGGCAAGTACCAGGTGTGAGCCAGGGAAAAGAACCAATTTTTCCTCACTTCTCATGATGCAAATTACTCAAAGCCTGCCAAATTTCTTTGCCTCAAGAGACAGAAAATCCATAAAGGGTAGTAAGACACAGTAATAATAACCACCAATTAGTAAGACATACTTTACTATCTTCATTATACAAACAAGCTGCTTCCTAAGATGGCTACCTAACTCTGCCTTTTGGCAAAAGCTGGCTCAGAATTCTTTTTAATTCAGGGAATACAATGGCAGCAGAACTAATCCAGGTATTTATTCCTGGAGATGGGGTGAAGGTGAGGGAATCACTTTTGAGTTCAAGGAAACAACACACTTCCCTGGCAAAATCTGCCCTGTTTAGAAAGGTCTATTTGTGTGAAGAACCTTTCCAGAAGTCTTTAGTGTTATATTGATGAAACTACTAAACTTGGCTTATCGGAGCTTCGAAAGTTGTTTTCCTAAAAGGAACTAATTATGTTACTTATTACTATAATCACCCAATAGCTCACTACCTTCTCCTACACTCCATAAAGTAACTCCCGGGATTACTAATTGCTAACTCTTTAGTGTTGTTATGCTTTTGAAAAATACTGCACAAAACATGCAATCTATTTGCACTACACACAGAAGCTTTGAGTGGGTGCTCAGATAAAACCATTCATTCAGAAATTCACTCCAACTCCATCACCTTGTTCCTCACACAATAGTTTAAATCCATGTCTCACCTGGTATCATCTGTGCAAAGAAGCACTTTTTCTTCCTTTTAATTACATCACAGCACAAACCAACCCAGTTGGTCCAAGCATACATCCTGTACTCCTGTTTGCAGCAGCCATCCTGGGAAGGACGTCCTCTCTCCCAAAGCCGAAGTCCTCACATGGACCTTCTAATTCTGGATCCGGTGATGATGGTGGCAGCAAATAGTAGCAGCAACAGTTTTCTTCATTTGGGCCGAATGGACAAAGACACAAAAGACAGTTTACATTTCAGGGGGACTTACCCAATTCAACGGATCATACTTTAAATCACTTACATTCTGCTCCAACTGGCCACAAGGCAGGATAATAATTATCTGCAAACATGATATAAACCAGTTGTCATGTGAGGATTGTCTTATTTGAAATCTATTCTTTTGTGAAAAATTACACCAATGTTTAATCAGGACCGATCAGTAGTATATTCCCACTGTGTTTGTGAAAACACACCTTTTTCTTTTTGAGCCATTTTAAAAAAAACATGTTTTTGCTATATTATCACTTTGTATTAATGAAGAAACTAGCCTAGATAGATAAATGGAAGAAATATTAAATTGATTAATTCATGAATAGTTGATGCTGAACAAGAGTGTCTGAACAAGACAAAGACCATGACTACTTTATTTTCTAATATAATCGATACAAAAAAAATCTGTAGGTTCCAGTCATTTTGGAATATAGATTCTTCTCAGGATGGCAATGTGATAGAAATTCTGTGCTTGGGAGGTCTATAGGTTGAAGGCATTACCATTAAAGTGGTATCAAACTGCTGTAAACCGTGGTGATATATATGAAGCAGGAACGGAGACAGCATGTCTGCTAGCTGAAAGGGGCAGAGGTGACTTCTATTTTGAAATTATGGAAATTGTTTTAATTCAGATGTCTTATCTGTAACCAGGAGCATAGTTTGGAGCTTCACGCTTCTCCTCTCTCTTTCACTGTTACAAATCAGTTTCCTTCTCCTTTCATTTGTTTGCCTAACTATGGCTTGGCTTGATGACAAATTTCAGCAAAATATGGTCACTGTTGACAAAGCCTTGAAAAATCATTTTTGGAAATTCAGTAAGGACCATCAGAACAATTTGTGCTCAGTGAAGAGTCCTATTTAGGAGACCACATTTTCCTAAAACAGTTTGAACAGTATTTTATGTTTGTTCAACGTATAATAGATGTTTATGACATAATCTTTCTCTGAGTGTACCATAACACTTACTTGAGTTCTATGTAAGAATTTTCCTGGATCATTTTGTAACCAAAGTATTTGCTCTACCACTGAGGCATAGCACCTCCTTTATCAAAAGAGGACAGACTTATGCAAGATGGATATGTGCAGAACCTTTGGGTAAAATAATGGACTGAATTGATATTGCTTCCACTTGATATACACAACATATTCAACACAATGAAGGTGCAAGATATGTTTTTATTGTTCCCAAAAGTCAAATAAAGAAAAACAAACTGGCACTTGTGTGTTTCCTGAATATTCACTCTTCTTTGCTACATCACAAGGTTTGGTGCAGAAATGCCAAATGTGTGTATCTGAATATTTCTGCAAGGCACCAGAGCTGTTGCAGTCCAAAAGATAATGTGGAAAATGTAGAAAAACCAAGGGGAAGAGTACATATGCAAAGCACTGTGGTGGTAGTCCAAAAGGTGACTTTTCCAAGCATACAGTATGCTGGGATTTTGCAAGTTGGAAGTGCCAAGTTTCCCCAATGTCTGTGCTTTTAAAAATAGCTGGTGGAAACAATCCCATCCATCCCTTTATTTATAACCTGCATTTCCCTCAAATAGGCAGCACACTGAACACAGGCAATTACGGATAAAGGTCTAAATGTTATTGATCTATCTGTTGACTCACTATTCAATATTTGATCTATTGGGTCTTCTCTAGTTGAGGTTAACCAAGAAGGTTAACAACTATCAGTCAGGTTAAACATATTGGGTTAGATGGAGTGATAGATTTGGTATAGATAGTTTCTTCCTCCACACCCTTTACCATTTCATAACAATTATTTCAAAGGGGAGAGTACAACAGTGCTCTTAAAGGGGCTTGCATCAGTTCTGCTCCTGTATGTGCTAGGAGCCAGCAGTCCCTACAGACCAGTATATATATATATATAAAGATGTGGTAAAATTGTGGCAGCTAGTCAGATGTGAAAAAGCTGATTAGCTGACTTGTAAGTTCTTGTAAGTTTAAAAGCGTTGCAGTAGATCAGTTTTATGAGTGACACAGGGATTGGTCATCTGGAGTCTATCTGATACTGTGGTCGAATGAAGTAAAGCAATGCCGAGACTTTGACCTGTAACTCAGCAGGCTGTGCAATGACCTTCACGTGCTCAAGTGCATATGACCATCACCTGAAAAAGTTCCTTTTAGGGATTTCTCAGAATGTTCCCAGAGGTCAAGTTGTTCCAGGAAACTGGGAGATGTAGTTCAAAAATAATACTTCCAGTCTCTACTTCTGACTTTTACTTTCCAGCAGGAGTCTCATGTGAGATATGATGGGTTGCTTTTGACAATAAGAGAGATTTCAAGAGCATTTTCTTACATAGTGGAACGGACTTGTACCAGAGGGAGACAAAGGAAAAGAAAGAAAGCAAACCTCATATAGTTCAGTTACAATTCTTTTCACATACATGTAGGGCTCACTGGACCAGAATGGGGAAACGGGTAAGACAGTTTTCAGAGCAATTGGTTCGTTTTTAATCATTTTGACTTTCCTCACAGTCAATAGTGAATGTGGTACTATTGGGAGAAAAAGAAAGAAAAGAAACCACAAAAGGCCTGAGAAGTTCATGCAGTTAAATATTATATCTTGCTTTTCTATCTATTTGACATGCCTCATGGTCTGATTAAAATAAATCAAACAAACATTAAAATAATAAAATACAACCACTGAAAACAATTGAAGCATTTGTACATTATAATAATTTGAATGACAAAAAACTAATGCAAGGAGCACTGTAAAACCAGGATAGACTTCTAGGTGATGGCTGTCGAAAGGGAAGGGCCATGAGTTCTGGTCTCTAGGGACAGACGGATTACACACTATGGTTCAGAGGTACTACTTGTAATCTTTGTGCATTCTTGAGGAATGGGTATAGTGCTAGAATACTTGGAGCAAATATTATTCCCGTCTTCACAAAAATTGGATAGAAAAACATTGAAGGATCTGGAAAGCAAGTTCTATCAGCAAACAGTTGGTAGAACAGGATATGTTTTAGCATAGAGGAGAAAAAAATTCAGGGAAGACATGAGTGGTGCCTAGTGGCTTCCATGTTGGTGGGGTGGTGTAGCCATTCTTTTAGACTTTGTTGTCAGGAAGCCATCAAAAATTCTGGATTCTAACTCCCCCCCCCCCCAAAAAGTTGTCTAGATCCTTTAAGATTCATACAAAATCCTGGAACAGATTAACTGACATGTGGAGAAGGTCAATTTGATCTCAGTGGGGTGGTTATTCTTTTCTGAAATGGTAGAAGGAGATATCCTTCTTCTACCTTTTAGTGAGCCTGCAGCATCCCCATATCTATACAGGCAGACCTCAACTTACAAACAAGATAGGTTCTGTAGGTTTGTTCTTAAGTTGAATTTGTTTGTAACTCAGAACAGGTGCTTTCTTTCAGTATAACTCCAGCCATATACAAACCTACAGAACCAATTGTGTGTGTGTGTGTGTGTGTGTGTGTGTGTGTGTGTGTGTATATATATATATATATGCACTTTTGGGTAGTATGTATGTAGAGGATCAAGACATCCATAGGGATACCAAGGTGCTTGTTTATAAAACTATTGTCCTTCCAACCCTGTTATATGCTGCAAAACATGGACTGTCTACGAGCGTCACATTCAACTCCTGGAAAAATTTCATCAGTGTCGCCTTTGAAAAATCCTGCAAATCTCTTGGGAGGACAGGTGGACAAATGTCTTCTATGCCATCAGCTCCGCTGGACTGGCCACATTGTCCGAATGTCCCATCACCATGTCCCAAAGCAGTCACTATATTCCCAACTCAAGAATGGAAAACAGAGTGTTAGTGGACAGGAAAACAGATTTAAAGATGGGCTTAAATCTAGCCTTAAAAATTGTGGCATAGACTCAGAGAACTGGGAAGCCCTGGCCCTTGAGCACTCTAACTGGAGGTCAGCTGTGACTACCAGTGCTGCAGAATGTGAAGAGGCATGAATGGAGGGCGAAAGGGAGAAGCATGCCAAGAGGAAGGCACTTCAAGCCAACCTTAATTTGGGATCGCCTTCCACCTGGAAACTGATGCCCTTACTGTGGAAGAACATGCACATCAAGAATAGGGCTCCACAGTCATTTACATGTCCAACACCAAGACACTACACTTGGAAGGCCATCATACTCAGCCAATGAGGGATCGCTTAAGTAAGTGTGTGTGTATGTGTGTGTTTGTGTGTGTGTGTGTGAATGTGTGTGTTATTCTCCCCCCAAGGGTTATTTTTTTTCTCACTTCCTGTTCTCTCACCCCATTCCTAACTATGAGTCATTTGTAAGTCAGGTGTTTGTGATTCGGGGGCTGCCTGTAAAATATTTCAAAAGGTACAGTTTAATACAAAGGAATGAAGCAAGTTACAATAATTAAAGCCATGTACTTAGAACTTCAGTAGCAAGTAAAGAATTATTTGTATGACGTTATTTCCAAGCTCACAGAGAAATAATCTGTTGATTTCATCAGAACTGAAATCACACAACATATTTTAATTCCATTAAAATATTTTTCAAAGTCCTTGCACATATACACTTACAGTACAGTGCAGGTAAAATCTGATTGTGCTTGTAGGCCAGGAAAGTTTTCTGTGATACTTGGACTCACTGCTGAATTTTGGAGAGATGCACAGATGCAAAGGGAGGCCTGAGAACTGAGTACTTTTGTCCCATATGAAAAGATAACTGAGGTGAGGTGGCAGAAGTTGATGTTTCTTGTCACCTATAAAAGTGTGGCTACAGATGACCTGCTGTTATCTTGAAGTCACAAGATCTAAGGGCCCGGAAATGGGACAACTAAGCTCATTCTTTCCATTTAGTTCTAGGACAGAGTTTGGCTTTCCTGGGGTTTATTCCTTTCTGTCTCCCTCTTTCATACATACACATACTCAGTTTAAACTCAAATCCTTCAGCTTCCTTTCCCAGCATTCAAAAGCCTTTTCAGACCTCTTACAGTTTTCATTTCAAGCCTCCCTTTCTCCCCTCCTCTTTCTCTCTCCTTTTTAAGGGGGCACTGAAATTTATACAATATTTAAGTAGCATAGCAGAGTCCTGGAAGATATTATTAATGTAAAAGGGACAGGCTGGAAATGCACTTGAACCTGGTTACAATTAGAGGGTGATTTTTCTAAAGGTCAATGAATTCAGATAATATCCACAGGGGGGAAAAGAAATTTAATACCTTTTTAGTGAATTAATTAATTATAATATTATATCGGCTTGGGGTTCTTTTCCAGAGTGATTAAGGGAGCGATCTGTCTTCGGAGAGGCTGGGGGAGTCAGCAAGTGAGCGAGAGAGTGACAGAGTGAGGGAGAAAGGGGGAGAGAGGCACTTTAATGCAAGAATAATGGAGCCTTTTCTTTCTTTTAAAAACTTACTGTATTTCAAGGCCACGCGCTCCCTGCCTTCCCGGGCCTGCTTCTGTCTGCTCTTTGGCTAGGCATTTCCATTCTGCGTACACTAAAGCCCATAGAAAGCAGAGGCCATTATTCCTTCAGGATGTGGGTCAAAAGCAGAAATCCGGGGAAGACAGCGGCGTGCGCATACATGTGGCACAGACCAAAGCGCAAGGCAAAGAAGGGAAGCCTCTGTATTGACTCTTTAGCCCTGCTGGCCCATTGAATATTTAAGGAGTTTTTGTGTTGATTCATCACCTCTTTTTCAACTGACCAATTATTTAGATTTAAATAAATCAAGCCAAAGCTCAGTACAGTGTTTAGATACTGAAGGAAGTGTGTGAAAGCTTGCAAAAAAATATGACAATTGATTGTGAGAATTGCAAAAACAATGAAGATAATCTACAATGTAGCCCTTGCTTCTTGAAAGCAGGCATGGGCAAACTCTGGCCCTCCAGGTATTTTGGACTCCAACACCCACAATTCCCAACAATTCCTAACAATCCAGGGAAGTTATGTTACGCCTCTATTCTGCCTTGGTTAGACCACACCTGGAATACTGTGTCCAATTCTGGGCACCACAATTGAAGAGAGATAATGAAAAGCTGGAATGTGTCTAGAGGAGGGCGACTAAAATGATCAAGGGTCTGGAGAACAAGTCCTATGAGGAGTGGCTTAAAGAGCTGGGCATGCTTAGCCTGAAGAAGAGAAGGCTGAGAGGAGACATTATAGCTATGTATAAATGCATGAGAGGAAGTCATTGGGAGGAGGGAGCAAGCTTGTTTTCTGCTTTCCTGGAAACTAGGATGCGGAACAATGGCTTCAAACTACAAGAGAGGTGATTACATCTGAACATTAGGAAGAACTTCCTGACTGTGAGAGCTGTTCAGCAGTGGAACTCTCTGCCCTGGAGTGTGGTAGCGGCTCCTTCTTTGGAAGCTTTTAAACAGAGGCTGGATGGCCATCTGTCAGGGGTGCTTTGAATGCAATTTTCCTGCTTCTTGGCAGGGGGTTGGAGTGGATGGCCCATGAGGTCTCTTCCAACTCTATGATTCTATGAAAGAGACAAGATGACACAACTTTTATTTTTTCAGTTTTACTTTGCAGCATTTTAACTCCTGCTACCATTAAAGATACATTTTGATTTGTTGTATTTTGTTGTTGCTGACTGAAATTGTTTGTTGGATTTCCCTTTTCACTGATTTTTATTTTATGCTATTACAATCCTATTAAACACTGCTATCTGTACTTTTTGTTGGAAAAGTGAAATATAAATCAGTTAACACTGTCAACCGATTCTGCCAATAAACTGCTATCATATCAGTTGGTCTCAGGTGACCTTTTGACCTTTGTATCTTCTTTAACCTTATTAATGCAATCCAATGCAACATCTCATGACCATCACAGATCCATTTGTCCATGGATGTATCACTACACTGATGCATATATCCAGCTACGTAAAGCTAGCAGGGGAGTCACTATAAATAGGCTCTTAGGAATTATAGCTCAATCATCTTTGCATGTACAAGGCATCCCTTAACCAGAATTCCAAAATCTGAAAGACTCCAAAATCTAAAATTGTCCACATAAGTGGTTGAGATGGTGCCATCTTTGCTTTTTTCTGGTTCATTGTGCACAAACTTTGTTTCATGCACAGAACTCTACAAAAATATTGTGCATAAAATCTACATTAACTTGAGAGAAGTGAGGGAATTCCATTTTTCTGGCGGGAAAATGGAGCAAAAAACCTAAAGGCTGTCACTCTTAATTCCAGGATAAACTTCTAGCGACTTAAACAATTTGAGGAATGGATCCAGAACTCTACAATCAGATTCACACCGAAGATCTGTCCAGTTTTAAAGTTCAGTGTTCCCTCATCACAACAGACTCATTTGGTTGTGAGGAAGGGAGTCAGGACAGTCAAGAAAGCTGAAAGCTGGTGAGATTGGCACCCTGTGACTATGCACACAGAGCTTGGGAACACTCCTTTTTGGCCACTATCAGCTGTGGGACTCCTTATGCTTGTTAAGGAATTGGAGGGAGTTGTTGACAAAAAAGTAACTTTTCCATGCTTACAATTTATTTGCTGGGAATTTCTAGCCTACTGAAAGGC
Organism: Anolis sagrei; assembly: GCF_037176765.1. NCBI lineage: Eukaryota > Metazoa > Chordata > Lepidosauria > Squamata > Anolidae > Anolis > Anolis sagrei. Next base: position 190,673,413 of record NC_090024.1, on the reverse strand, counting down.
TGTTGTTATAAGCAATACCTTTCCAGGCTCTCTGCATGCCCCATCCTTGTGAACATCCAGCCCGGGTCTTTTTTCTGACCTGACTCTTCCAGAGGCAAGAAGGGCTATCAACACTGAGCTCTGGCAGAGACCCTTAACATGTGAGGACACTTCTGTGCTTCAAGATCCACTCCTTTAAAGCAAGGGGGCAGAGATGCTTTTATAGAAGGATATAAGATTTCCAGATAATACATTAAGCATTATTATTATTTTATTATCTCTACTAGCATGCAATGACTCTAAGCGCCCCTGCGAATCTAGCAAAACGCTTAAGACTCAAGTGCCTTGCTCTATGGTGTTTCCTGGCATTAGTTTATCCTCTGCTCAAGCCAAGGCTGAAATTTACACTCTCAGCTAATCCACCCAGCCAGTGAAATTAATTATAGTCTCGTACATTAAAAATTAACATAACCTTTCTGGATATATATGCTTATAAGCAGAGAAGTATGCTAGATTCCCTCCGCTACTGTAATTGGAGTTGCTTTTTTTCTACTTAAAGCCTTCTCCCTTGTTTTTTTTTTTAAGATGTGGACATTTGAACTCATTAATCATAGATCCTTAAAAACTGGTAAAGTTTAAGAGCCTGTAATTGCATTCTGTTCTGAAACTGACTGTCTATGGGGGTGTAATGGGGGTGTGTCCTATTATTAATATTCAAATGAGCACAAGGACTTGGGGCAAAGAAAGGGTTCACAGATTGACCACTACATCAATTGTGTCTTCACAAGCATCCTAGAACGCTTGCAACATGATCCATGGAGCCCCACAATGCCCATCACACTCACATCCGGTGGGGCTCCATCATCCAGTTGTGGCACAAGCATCACACAATGCACACTCACATCCGGTGAGGCTCCATCATCCAATTGTGGCACAAGCATCACACAACGCACACTCACATCTGATGGGAATCCATCATCCAGTTGTGGCACAAGCATCACACAATGCACACTCACATCCAGTGGGACTCCATCATCCAAGTGTGGTGCAAGCATTCTGCAATGCTTCACATAGAACACAGGAAGCTTCCCATGGTCTGTAGGGAGCCACATGGCCAGCAGAGGTGGAAGCCACGCGGTGATGCTTCGCCACTTGTGATGGGGAAGTGTTGCTGCAGACGAGGCAAGGTGTGGGGTGATGGGATTGCCCTGCTGCCCCACAGATTCGCCACAGAGGCTGGCAGATCGCCCTGCTGCCCCTCATCAATGTGATAAGGTTCTTAATCAACTGGCATGCTAGAAGACCACCAGTCTGCCTTTGTGTGGATGGGCACATTTACCCAATATTGAAGGCTTCTGAAAATATGGGAAGCTGTGGGACAGTCTCTCACCTTTCAATAAGGCATTTGTTAGCTATCTTGGGGTATCCACAGTATACAGTATGACTCTCTTATTCACAGATTCAATATCCACAGTTTCACTTACCACCTCATCACAAAGGCAGATTTCGGGGGCATATGCCAGCTTCACCCTACATCACTCATGAAGCCTGCTGGCTTCCATCAAACGACACCAGCACAGCTCAGTGGGTGATGTAGGACAGAGCTGGCACATGCCACTGCCAAGGCAACATGGGAGGCTTCCCATTTTTGCCATTAAAATGCACACAGTCCACACTTCAGTCCATGGGATCAGCTGGAACAGGAGCTAGGCAATGCGGGGCGATGCAGGGCATGGAGTGCTGGATTCCCCCGCTCCCCACTGACTTGGGGAGATTCCAGCAACCATGTGACAAGATCATTACCCACAGTCAAAGAAACTCTCTCCTTGAAGTGTCTGTGGGCCTTCTGGGTCCCCCAATGCTATTCTACGATACACTTCTGGCCCAAGTATAATCAAATAGGGTTTGCTATTATTCATAGCCTCAGGTATCCACAGATAGATAAGGAGGTTATACCATATGTGCTGAATATATTTGGTTAAACTGTCTCCTACGGTCTTGCACTTTGCAGTCTCTTCTGTACTTACAGTGGAACAGACAGGAAACACCAGTTCAGTCTGTATCCTACAGCAACAAAGGATAGTATTTCCCAATGACTTAGGCTGGATCTATACTGCCATATAATCAAGTTCAAAGAGGATAATTTGGATTTTATATGGCAGTGTAAACGGGGTCTAAGGCTATGGGATCAGGCCTTTGGAGAATAGGCTGACCTACTGACGTGTTGACTTATTTAGAACTGATGGACTGTCCTTGGATAATTATTTAAATCAGTGACCACTGACTATTTGTTGTCTGTTTTTATATTGTTTATACTGTTTTATATTGTTATTATTACATTGCTGTTAATCGTATATTTATGTTTTGATGTGGGTGCCATGGGGTGCCACTTTGTTAGCCGTCCTGAGTCCCTCTGTGGAGGTTGAGAAAGGGCGGAATATAAAAGCCCTAAATAAATAAATAAATAGAATTTTTTTTCAGTGTTCTTAACTTCATGTATACAAATATGCTAGAAGCAGTCTTCAAACAATTGCTAGTATCCACTTGGTTAATTACAATGGTGTAAGCTGGATATGTGCCATTCCAACTCATTTGGAATTCTGTCTTGCATAAGTTGGAATCCTCCCTATAACCCAACTTGTAACCAGTGCAGTCTCGCTAACAGAGCAATTTCCATATTGCCAGAGAGCAGGGGATCAGCAAGGATGCATCCCACTCCTTTCATCTCCAGGGACCTGCTAAGGACATGGCCTACTGGTGAATGGATAGCAAAGAGTAGATTGAGCATTTTAGCCTTTTTGAGAAAGGGGGTTCAAGAGCCTTGGAGCCGCCACTATAAAAAGATAAGTAAGTGGGCTCTTAGTGATGATTAGATGAGTCATATAGATCACTACAAAGGGGGAGGAACACAGCTGTAATACCTGTTGTATGCAGTTGATTTACGGTGCAATTTAATGTGAAACATAGCTGTGCTTGCACAGCTTGTGCTATGCAGTCACTGAATGGGCTCTTGCCCTTCGACTCCCCCTTAACTGTTTACTGGTACACATCTGTGCTCCCAAATGGCACAAATTAACAAAGTTCTTTTTTTTCCCATTCTGACACATCAGAGGAGAATCATTTTAAAGGACTTCTTTTCGCTGGTACAGGTCTTGCAGACATGGAGGTGAATGTGTGAAATATTGTCTTGGGATGGAAACATGAATATCTGGCAGACATTTCAACCTTTGGCAGGAAACGCAGAAACGACTGTGAAACTTTTTATTTCTCAGGTTTTTAATACAACTCCACCCTTTCTTTCTTTTGGCACTTTCCTGAGCCTTGCTTCCTCCTGTAAAAACCCCTCCCCTCTTTCATACTATGCTACTTCCTCGTTTCCTCTACGGTTGCATTTTTTTTAAAAAAAGAATGGATACATTTGTTTCATATTAATTTCTTTATGTCCTTTTCCTGCATCTTACAATGGGGTGGAAAGTGAACTTCAGAACCAACTCACAGACTTACTGTACAAAATACTGTATTTGTCTTCTCAGAAGTAAACTCCATTGAATCCGGTCTGAATTAAAGGCAGCCGTTCACAATGTGATAATGGGAGCAAACACATCAGGCAGTGGCCTATGATGACCTCTGATTTATAGGCAAATGTAAAACTGTTAAAGTCTCATTCCTTACATTTACACAACTTTGTTCCCATGGTTTGAGAAATTCAGGAGAGGGGGCTATATGGGTATCATGTTATGCCAAGTGCACAAGTTCTTCCTTGGTTCTGCTCTCATACTCATTAAAATGGATGAGAATCACCCACTAAAAGGGCATTAAGAAACCACTCTTTTTACTGCATGTTAACTCTCCAGTTAAATACAACTGGGAGGTTAAAAGGTGTTACAGGATAGCTGATTTCAATGATCTTGGCTATGCATCCCTACGCTGCTGAGCTCAGCAATGTATTCTATAAACTCATGGCATTTCCCAAAGATTTGGCCCATGGCCCCTAAGCCTATCAGATCCATCTTGTCTAGTGAGTCCTTTCTGCTTATCCCTTTTGCCTGGAACTTGCTCAGAAAGACCCCAGATCATTTTGCCACTTAAACATGAAGATATGTCAGACTACATAGTACCGTTGGGAAGATAGGGCAGTATATACATAATAATAATAATAATAATAATAATAATAATAATAATAATTAATAATAATACCTAAAGTCAGCCAAGCCAAGGTCAAAACAGACAGGATGCTAAGCATTTAATTGTCCAGAGATAGATACCTGGGTAACCAGAACTACAAATGGAATCCACGTTTACTTTTGCAATAGGTAATCATATTTTTTGCTGATAAAGTCTTCCAAACTAGCCCATTTGACTCGTAAAGTTGAATATCCTGCATTTCTGTGTTCTCTAAAGCCATGGGTCCCAACCTTGGTCCTCCAGATGTTTGGGACTTCAACTCCCAGAAACTATAGCCAGTTTGGCCAACTGTCAAGAATTCTGGGAACTGTAGTCCAAAACACCTGGAGGACCAAATGTTGGGGACCACTGTTCTAGAGAATAATGCCTGCACTGTTCTCCAATGTCTTGCTGTTTAGTCTTTTCCTTTAAGCAAAGTTAATAGCAACTTCAGTAACCGATCTGGCAGTCTGGTGGGCTTAGTGAATGACATCAACATGGCTAGAAAATATGTACATTACTTTACAGATTTGCTGAATTTGGCCAGGCAGAAAATAGCAGTTCTGATGGAACTATTAATTGTGTTTCTTTTTCCCAGATAGTGTGTGAGTGAGACTCCTGACACAATTTTACCATAGCTTATGCCAGTGGGGAAATTGCTGTCCATCAACATTCAAAGAGCCACATGAGTATCACACTTGCTGCAGATCAGTGTTTCCCAAACTTTGGTTTTTCAAATGTTGTGCACTTCAGCTTCCAGAATTCCTGTTAGTGAAGAGGGCTAGGGCTTTTTTTAGATTTGAAGTCCAAAACAGCTTGAGGACCAATGTTTGGGAACAATGGATGTAGATTAGTGGTTCCCAACCTTTGGTCTTCCAGATCACATTGAGTCTCCTTTGTAACTGCTTTGAGTCTCCTTTGTGGAGAGAAAAAGTGGGGTGTAAATAAACAGAATAAGAATGATAATGGTAACAATGGTTTTACACTTCAACTTCCAGAAAACCCTGTTAGCTTACCAGCTGGCAGTCTAAAGGTTGGGGACCACCGGTATAGTTCCTGTTTTCTTTTAGAGAGATATTTCATATGGAGAAGTGATCATAAAACAACGTTGGAGGTGTCCCGTCCCCCCTGCCTCAAGAAAAATATTCTACACTGAAAAAAATGAAGTCAAACTCATTGGGGACAGTGGGGAGATATCTAGCTTGAGGGGAAAGAAATGTTCAGGCATCATTTGAAGAGAGTTTCATTGGATCCCTTTGGGTGGCTTGCGTCAATCTTCTGACATTTAAGGACAACCATGATCACTGGAGCTGTACCTACAAAGCTCCATCATGCAAAGGACACACTACGGGGCACTCCTGACAAAATGGCAATAGGGTCCCTTTGGGCTCTCTGCCTGTTGAGTTAGACAGGCCGCCTCCACTTAGGTCTCTCCAACACCGCTGCCTTCTTTTTTTCTTGTTGCAAAACAAAGCCCACCATCTTTCCTTCAGCTAGCCCATTCTTCCTTCCTTCCCACCCCTCCTTCTAACTGTGCCAAAGAGAGCCTGTGTGCTCGCTCCCATTGTGCTATCTTTGGGTCCTAAATTAAAATTTATGACATCTTGAAATGAGCAGTGAGGGTAATTTTGCTTCTGAGTGAAGATGCTAATGAGTCTCCTTAATGGCGTGAATAAGGAGTTGACGGGTCGTGTGTCACTTTGCGCAGCCCGCGCCGGTGGTGTAATGGCCACAGTAAGTGTCTGTAATTATACCCTGTCTCGCTGTATTTTGGCAGCCGTTGTGGGAGAAAAGGCGGCTCAGTCACATACTGGGATGGGGGGGGGGGGGGAAGCAAATCCCTTGTACTACTTTCTGCATCTCCTGCCAGCCCTGGCTTGTCCCATGCCCCCCACTCCAGCCCCTTCAGCAGCAGGTTCTCTGGACTTGGCCCACAGAGTGAGTCAGCCTTGGAAATCTCCCCTGATTTCTTTTCCAGCCTGTCTCCTGACTCTGCAGTGGATGGGACTCTTAGGAATGTGTGCCATATGACATCTGTTGTTCTCCTTCTACTACTCGGTGAGAATAGCAAATCTCATTTGTAACAAAGATGTGAAGTTACAGATAAACTAAAAAGTCCAGATTCCAGAGTTAAGAGAGAGGAGGCATAAGAAGCTTTGGATATGCAAACACAATTTCCCATAATGACAGACAGTTTGCTGCTTCTGCTCCCTTGTTACCCTCACAAGCCTGCACAACCTATAAGTTGGGATAACAGAATGTGTGTATGTATGTTGGGGGGATATGCTGTTTTCAACTTATAACACTTCCATTTCCACATCATTTCTTCTATATATTTTTCTTTCCATTAAAGATAACTTGTTCAGGAAGAAAAGATGGATTATCAGGATAATGATAGTGATAGGAATCTATGTTTGGTATTTCACAGAATTGTAAGAGAAGTCCAAGGTACTGCACAGAACAGTAAGAGAAGCCCAATTGTAAGAGAACCCATTGCTCTTCCACTATAACCTTTTTTCTTTTCTTTTAAATGGACCTTGAGCTTGTTTGGAGGTTCTAGCAGGGGAGCACAGCTATCGTATACCTGGGACCGAAGACTGGAGACCTCAGTACACTCCTTCTATACCTGGACATCGTCCTCTTCCACCGAGCATGCAGCTTCAGGAGGGACACACATGGAGCGGTGAGGGAGGAAGGGGACACCCGCCTAGCCAGCCAGATCAGTTGAATCAACCCTGACGATCAATGGGGTGACAGATGTTGCAGCCAGATAGCCCTCACATCCTCTTCCACTGTAATCTTGAAGCAGAATTGCAACTGTCCATTTACACCTTGGGGACTACAGTTTTCATGGCATCTTCAGGGTTGTATTTATGGAGAGAGAGATGAGGGCATTGCCCATTCTGAATTTTGAATGCCACATTAAATTTCCCTTCAGTTTGCAATTTTTTTAGCATTGCAGAAAGCGAGACACTGAAAATAGTTCACAAGTAGAACTTTTACATCTGCTGTGTCTGCATTCCCTTGGACCTGCTGACTGCCCCTTTTCTTTGGAGCCTAAATTATATTTGTAAATGCTTGATTGAAGATTTCAGTTACTGCAATGCTAGAAATCAGGAGACTGAAGAAGTATTTCATGAGGGGCCAAAATTCTTATTTGCAGGACAGTGGTCTCACTTTGCTCTCCTCTCATGATTACAGCCCAGTGCATCTTGATCCTACTCCCCTTTCTTTCCTCATCCCCTTTTGGCCGATTTGTACACATGCTACTTTCTGTATATTTGGATGTGGGTGCACATCACAGCACCATTTAAGCACCTGTTTTGTGTGCATTAACACATGTATATTTTCAAAATATGGTTGGGAAAGATAACTATTGCTAAGTTTTATTTTATCAGACAGAAAAGTTCACTAAATTCAGGGGTCATTCTCAGGCAGCTGGGTATAGAATTGCAATTATGAGACATCCTTGGTGGAGAAATAAGTTCAAATGTAATCAGAGACAGTCTCAAACACAATCCAATCCTGGATCTGGGATCTGGTCACTTTGTAGCAAGACTTCCTGGAAATGTGAAGATTCTGCTCTAATTCATTCCCAACAGCAAGACAATAAAATATAAGAGAATAAACTGCTTTTTATCAGATCCAAGTCTGAAGAACTTTCTTTCCTGTCAGCTAACAGGAAAGAAAGTCTAAACAGCACCACTGATTTTATGGACAATCTAGTAATTCCCATGGTATAGAGGAGGCAGAATTTTTCACTTTCTGTGGCTTAATTGGGAATGAAACAAAAGTAACAGTATTGCCAGGTGATGAAACATGGAATTGTTCATTCCACTCTGTAGTATTACATAATATATAAACTGGAGGAGTCCTAAGCCTTCATTCTGGAAAAGCAGAACTGAGACTGATCACGATTATTATTCTATTGTTATATATATGATAACTTTAAAATTTAGAATACTCTCATGCCCAACATGGACAGTCTTCATTTGGTAAGGATTTTTATGGACAGATCATCTTCCTGTATTGCCACACACCTCAACAACAATGTGAAGAAGTCTCTTTATTTTTCTTGCAGCAAGTAATATCATGGGATGAGGTAAAGTAAGCTTGTTCAGTGAAACCCATTCCTTAGGAGCCATGGAGAGAAGAAATATTTCCATAGTGTTTTCAAAGACCTGGAGTTGTAATTCCATGTCCATAACATCACACATATAATTCTGCAACCTCCATTTTAGGACTGAGTTTATGTAGCTACAGCATTGGTTCCAGTTTATGGGATGCTGAGATCCTTCCCCCACCATATTCCTTTTTCATAAAACATATATCTTGACAAAGCAGCCCTGAACTTAAAAGAATGTGTTGGTTCTAGTAAAAATACTGGCTGCCTATGGATTCTGGATTTTCTTTTGTTTTCCTTCAGATTATAAAACACACAGAGGGCAACCTGAATGACCACATTCCCTCTTTTAGAAACTAAAGTGAAATAGTACCTCTTGACTTATCAGTATACTGAAGCAGGGCTTAGAGTCATAGAGCCAGAATAGATCTCAAGGGCCATCCAATCCATGAAGGAAATTAATCCCTTTCCTCCTGCTTCTACCAATAAAACTCACACTGCCTCCCTATGGGCCCTTCTACACAGGCCCTAAAATGCAGAAGACACCACAATAAAAGGGATGGTGGTGGCTAAATGTCTTTTCAAAAAAATGCACGCTGATTCAGATTAACAGCTAAAAAGCACTAGTTAAAACCTGATTTCAGCCTAAAATGCACATATTCACATGACTGCATATGTCTCCAGTCAATAATTAATTGTTCTGTTCCAGCGCATGTGCGCATTTAAAAATTCCAAAACAACTGTTCTGGGCTGTAAACAAATAGAGCCATGAACACACAGGTGGATAAATGGAAGCACAATTAGAAAGCAATTACAATGAGAACTCTCTACAACCATTGCTTTGTTCCGAGCTTTATGAAATTAAACAGAGCTTGAATTTACAATAGGGTGAGGAGAGATGATAAGATATCTGCTTGTGTGTACATTTAGATATCTGCATGAGTGCATATGAGGTCCAGCACATCTTGGAAAGAATTTTTTTTTAAAGGAAACTTCCGCCAGATGTCCCCCATTCATCTTATGGATTTTAAAAATCAGCTACAAATGAAGGTGTCAGGATGGTGAGGTACAATTTATTGAGACTGACAAGTCTGTGTTTGAACTTGTTGTCAGGTTCCACTATTTTTTCCTCCACTTATTTGCCCCACATTTTGACACTGTCTGGAAGCGCCCTATGTTTTGATTTAAGCTCAGCATCTACATTATCCCGCTTCATTAAAGAGAACAATCACCTGCTGGTTCCTATCAATGCCAGGGAAAACAAAGTATATATTCGGCAGACTACTTCTCTGGTGGTTTTTAAGCAGTGGCTGAAAGGCCATTTCATGGGGTGCTTTGATTGGGTGCTCCTGCATGGTAGAATGGAGTTCTCTTCCAATTTTATGATTCTATTATTGTAGTAGTTTGCTATCACTTTCAACTGTGATGGTTCCATCCTGTAGAATCCTGGGATTTGCAGTTTGACTATGGACTTCAATACTCTGTCAGAAAGCTCTAGTATTGGAGGTCAGGTGAGTGTTGTAAAGAAGCCCGTATACCTCCCAAACTACAAAACCCAAGATTCCACAGGATGGAACCATGGTAGTTAATCTGGAATCGAGCTTCTCCAACCTAGGATACACACAAAGACATTCTTAAGTTATGCCTGGGCAGGCACAAGCCCTTTGTTTCCCCATGGCATCTCAACATGATACCAGCCCAGGCTCTCAGGAGGGCAAAAATTGGGCAACCCCCTCCCTCCCCTCAGCCTCCCTTGCCCCACCTCCAAGCTCAACAAACCAAAATGGTATCAGGGCAATTAACAAAACGGAACCCTCTTTCAACTAATTCCATCTGTCAGGGGAAAACACAGATGCCAATGGAACTGTGCCGAGGAGATTGGGCACATCAGAGAGCTGGCTTCCCACAGAATCAATAAAAGTGTCTATTACAGAGATACAAGCAGCAGTGTTTTAGAGGACAATATCAATAAACTCTGGAGAGCTGTTCACACACTCAAATTGGAGGTTGGCAAGCAGATTGCTTCCCTGCGCCGGGGAGATCACGGCCATTGAAATATTGAAGTACTTGCATATAAACGCTGCTTTCAAGTATTTTTGACAAGGGTACTAATTAAATCTTAATTGACACTGCACTAATTAGCTTCTTAATTACATGGAACCACATAATTAGCAGCACACTCTGTGCTAATTGTTAATTAGGAAAACCAGGCCTTCCCCCTCCCTGCTCCCCCTGTTGTCTCTTTTAACTAAAGGGCCTCTTGTATAAAAGAGGTTCTCAGAACAATAGACCTGGTAAATCCCTCCACATGAGAGAAAGGAGCTTGTTGGTTCCTGGCTGCTGTTCTCCCCATCAGTCCTGCCTCTGAGGGTTGAAAATGGAGAGGGTGGGCTTTGGAGGCACTCGGCTTTTACAGAGCTCATTGGCACCCAGCAGGGAAGGTGCTGAGACCACTAGTAACACTTGCCAGCTGCTAATTAATTATTACAGGATTGTTATTCAGCAAGAGAGCAGAAGTCTGTCACCAGGAGAGCCAGCCGATTAACCGCTCCTGCACTGGTTCTGCACCCGGTTACAATGGCACCACTTTAGATTAATCCCAATGGAATACAGCAGAATACTTTCAGCATCACTCCTCCAAATCTCAGTTGCTATATCACCTATTGGCCAGATTCTTCATTTTGCCCAAGTGTATGACAGAGGGTATATCTACACTGTTGAATTAATGCAGTTTGATACCACTTTCGCTGCCATGGCTATGGAATCCTGGGAGTTGTAGTTTCACAATGTCCTTAGCTTTCTCTGCCAAAGAGTGATGGTGCCCTACCCAACTACAGCTCCCACCAGGCTTCAGCCCCCCCCCCCCCCCCCGAAATTCTCATGGTGGTTCGCGAAAAGGCCTTACTGGTGCATTATTTAAACTGTTATGTTTATTCATATCATGATCTGATCACCATACTCAATATATCCGATATGCATGGGGGTATTGGGGTAATGATACAAAAGGCTTGCTAGGCTAGACCCTCTTTCGCTCAAACTCAGCCCCCCTGAAACTCAGCCCCCTCCCCAACCCCCCCCCCCTGAAAATTTTTTAGCCCCCCCCCCCCCCCCCCGAAACGAAATCCTGGCTACGGGCCTGGCTCCCACGATTCCATAACATTGAGACACAGATATTAAAGTGGAGTCAAACTGCACTAATCAAATCCTAGAATCCCTGTTCTAGGTCATTGCTAAGAATAGCTCAGAGCATTACCAGGGTATGCATCCATTTAAAACTACAATCAGCCCTCCACATTTGCTGGGATTAGGGGCACAGGATCTCCACAAAAGCAAAAAAAAGTGAATGTTAAAAAACACTATTTTTTTAAACCTGTGAGAACAGCTTTCTAAGAATCTCTAGATCCTCTAGTGCATCTCTATGCTCCACTTCTCTGGAAGTCTACCACAGAATCATGCTGGAGGATATGTAAATATCTAGAGAAGTATTTTCTCTATGAAGCTTTAGGTCTTCCAGGGCAATTTATGGAAGAAGTTGATCACACAGTCATGCTCAAGGATCTCAGGCTTCCTAGAGAGAATATATTAATCAAATCCACAAGTAATCGAATCCACAAAAGTGAAACCCACAAATGCGAAGGGCCAACTATTATTATTCCCTGTGTATTAACAATTTTACATACTTTTTTCAATCCTCTACATTGAACTCAGACTTTATTCTCACTGAGTTCAGCAATGCTCATTTCCAAGTAAGCTAGTTCAAAATTACAATCTTAATTCCTTCAATGATCATACCCTGTAGCTATGAATGACCAAACATATGGCCCATGTATTTGCATACTCTCTTTCCACCAAGGAGCTCAAGGCAGAATACATGGTTTTCTCATTGTCCCCCTTCTTATAATGACAAGAACACCATGAAGCAGAGCAATTGACCTCAGATGATCTGCTAAGTTTTGGGGCTGAGTGGTGCTTTCAGATCACCTGCACTGGGCATGTTAGCTCGGTATAAATGAGGAACCTGGGCCATTGTTCAAATGTCAGAACAATGTTCAGGCTTTCATTGCATTGTTTATTTCTGATATGTTGTTGAAACCTGACTACAAAATCTGTGTTTCTTTAATTCTCTTCCACTATCCCCCCCCCCCCCCCCCCGGGCAAAATTAGTATTAAAAAAATCTTCCAGAAAGCAATGTGAGGGTCTGGGTAGGCATAAAAAGACTTTGTAAATAGAAGCCTAACTGTCAAAGACTTTGTTAGGTGATCTCCAAACTTTGAATTAGGCTGCTGTCTCCATCAGTAAATTGTTTTGCTCTGGGACTGGCGCACAATTATAGTTGCATGGAAGAAAAGATTTGAAGATATAAATGTGTTGTGTCATGGTATGGTGAAGAGGAAGGAGAAGACAATTGGAACCTGCAAATTATCCCTTCTTATAAGTAACAATTACATCATTTTCATCTATGTTACTTTTCTCTATTTAAAGATATGCTAATAACAGCAGCAGCAACGTAATAGATTAGTAAGCCAAAAAGATCTATTTCTTTTTAATACAAATGTGTTTTCAAATAACTTGCCTATCTGCACGTTGGTGCCCAACTTTGTTGGTGACGACATTCTCTTAGGCCCCTTCTACACTGTCATATAATCCACATTATCTGCTTTGAACTGTATTGTATGAGTCTACACTGCCATATAATCCAGTTTAAAGCAGGTGTAGAAGGGACTTTAGAAGTACCATAGCCAAACAAGAGAATGTGACATATTTTAACAAGGGGATAATGTACAATGGTTTCTCAGGGCTGAGGTACATAAGGAGAACTCTGCAAAAATGACATTCAGGAGGTGTGTGTGATCTGGAGCAGCAGGCCTCTCAGGTAAGTTTTTTTGGGGGAAATGGGGGACTGGAGGGTGGCTGGATTGGTTGACCCTTTGGTTGACCTGGGAGGGCATGTAGTCACTCCCTGAGGAAAATCCCAGGGTTGTGGGGGGGGGGGCTTAATCCTGGGAATAAATAACCCAGTTCCTCCCAGAATTAATGCCTGCCTGGAAGGGCCCTGAGATAGAAGTGAAGGTGGAACAGGTACAGATGTGCGTCAGGTAGAGTGTATGGCACCTGTAATGAACCTTTATTCTTGATGCAATGGGATCGAAGGGTCCACTGTAGAATGGTATCAAAATGTGTCACATTATGCATTGCAATTGTGTAAGGAGTGTAGTAGTAGTAATAATAATAACAATAATAATATAAATAATATTTACCTACGGTTGAGCTATTAGCGGAGGTAAACCAACATGTTAATAGAGTAACATTTGTTTTAGACTTGTGAAAAGTCATGGCCTGACAGTGACAGTTTGAGCTGATACATACCTTAAGCTTCCCTGTACAGCTGTGAATAAGTGATTGATGGGACTGTCATTCAGGTATGAATGGGTGATGATATATTATACTGTGAGGTTTTGGCTCATGCTTGAACTTGGCATATGTGAGTACAATTTTGTATCAGCCGGGCTACAGATGCACATTTGTTAGCTCATGTTAGCATGTTTTGATTATCATAAATTTTGCTTTGTGGGTGAGCGTAGTTCCTTCTCTCAGACAATCTTATGCTCTCTAAGAGTCATAATATGCAGTATTTCCCAACGGAAACCCTCTATTCCTAATAAAATAATGCTTCATATAGTCCCTCTCCACTCATATACTCACTTAGAGTCTTTTGTTCACAACCTTTGTTCTTGTATGTTGTCCCCTTACCTCTTTGTGAGCCGTCTGGCACCATGTTCATGATCAACAGCATCATATGGCCCTTTAGATATCATTTGACTGCAGCTTCCATCATCCCTCAAAATTATAACTAAGCTAGTCTCTGTCAGATGCACAAAATGTTTAAACCCAGGATGCCGTTCATGAACACAGGAGGGAAGGTTTGTCATCGGTGCCGCAAAATGGGAGTGAGTAAGTAGTACATTCATACTACGTTCATTCCATTTCTGCACTATGCTATAGATAAAAGAACATAATATAATGAATCATTCAAAAGAAGGCACTGCTGGAAATATTCTTTATCTCACTATAACAATTTAACACCTAGGCCTAAAGGGCATGACTCACTTTTAAATCCCATTTGTATCAACAAGAGTGATTTAAACATAACCTGTAGAGAAATCAATGGCAGGTACCTATCTTTGGCTAGCTTGTGTTCAAAACATTTAGTCTGCAAGAGAACAATTGGCTAATAGCAGCAGGACAGAAGTTGCTGTGGAATATTCCAGCAACAGAGATTTTTGAAAGAGCCGTTTGCTGTGACTGATAGCCTCATCACACTAGAGAGAAAAATCATTTAAAATCCAGCTTCTGCCTCCTGCAGTATTCTGGGGTTTGTTGTTTAGGGAGGAGGCTTTAACAGCCTCACAAAACTACAAACCCCAGAATTCTGCAGGAGGCAGAAACTGGATTTTAAGTGGATTTTAAAAAACTATAGCGTGATGAAGAATGATGCAGTTCAGGCCATTCTCAATGCAGGGAAATGCCTTAGCAGTTATTCACCCGCCTTTTAGGAGAAAGATCCTACATTTTATCTAACCCTCTAGACAACAGTCATCTCACAATGTCTAGTTTAGAAGACATAGTATAATAATAATAATAATAATAAGAAGAAGAAGAAGAAGAAGAAGAAGAAGAAGAAGGAGAAGAAGAAGAAGAAGAAGAAGAAGAAGAAGAAGAAGAAGAAGAAGAAGAAGAAGAAGAAGAAGAAGACTCCTGACCTCACAATTGTGGAAAAAAGCAAGTATTTTTGCAATTCCAGGCAACAGCAGGATGGACGAGAAGCAACTGGAAAAGCTTACACGATGTGAGGATTTAAAGATAGAAATGCAAAGACTCTAGCACAAGCCAGTAAAGGTGGTCCCAGTGGTGATTGGTACACTGGGTGCAGTGCCTAAAGACCTTGGCCTAGACTTAAAAACAATTGGTGTTGACAAAATTACCATCTGTCAGCTGCAAAAGGCCACCATTCTCAGATCTGCATCACATAGTCCTAAACACTTGGGAAGTGTCCATTGTGTGCTCAAACACAAAAGCCAGCATATTCCTCTTGTTTGCTGCGTACTAATCTTGTTATGTATCAAATAATAACAATAACAATAATTTTATTTCTCACCCACCTCTCCTTATTAATTTATTTATTTATTTCAAAGTTTTATATACCGACCTTTTCACCTCTTTTGAGGGACTCAGACCGGTTTCCAACCATAAAAACACATACAATCGGTAAAACATCATAGTTCATATTACAATAACACATTAAAATAACAAATATATTCAAAACTACAGTGGTCAGTCGTCATACTAAAATCGATTATACATCATCTTCCATCCATATCTTAGGGTGATGTCTCACTCATCGAAAGCCTGTCTCCATAACCATGTCTTCACCTGTTTCCTAAATGTCAGGATAGAAGGGGCAGTTCTGATCTCCAGTGGGAGAGAGTTCCAGAGTCGTAGGGCCACCACCGAGAAGGCCCTGTCCCTCGTCCCCACCAGATGCGCTTGTGAGACCGGTGGGACCGAGAGCAGGGCCTCTCCAGACGATCTTAATAATCTTGATGGTTCATAGGGGAGAATACGTTCGGAGAGGTAAGTAGGGCCGGAGTCGTTTAGGGTTTTATAGGTTAACACCAGCACTTTGAATAGTGTTCGGAGGTTCCTTGTGGGTTACAACATAGCTAAAAATACATAATCATTATTTAATATACCCATATTAAAATGTATTTCTAAAAAAAATATTAAAATACACCTATTGTTATGTTCCTTCACGTTGTTTCTAATTTATGATGACTGTAAAGTGACCCTACCTCAATATTTTCTTGGCAAGATTTATTTGGAGTAGTTTGCCTTCCTTTGAGGCTGAGAGAGTGTGACTTTCCTAAGGTCACCCAATGGGCTGCTATAGCTGATTAGGGATTTGAACCCTGGCTTCCAGATTCATAGCCCAATGCCCAAAAGGTTATCCCAATTATAAAGTATTTATGGCTTTTCAATCCGTTTTTTCCAGTATGCTTTTAGTGAGTACACCCAAGAAAACAGCAATATATATATATTTATATATATGGGGGGGGGGGGGTACCTGCAGGAAAAGATATGTATGTGTTCCAG
Source organism: Anolis sagrei (assembly GCF_037176765.1). Lineage (NCBI taxonomy): Eukaryota > Metazoa > Chordata > Lepidosauria > Squamata > Anolidae > Anolis > Anolis sagrei. The sequence goes on along the minus strand of NC_090024.1, from coordinate 190,656,995 downwards.
GTTTCTGTCATTTACATAGCCTCCCTGACATGCTTCAAAGATAAGCTATAATGTGTGAAGCAACTCACTTCCAAAGTTCATTTTGTTCTGTGACCACGGTTTCATTGGCATGTACCTATGTACCCGATTTAGTGCAAGTGTCAGAATATGTAGCACTAGGCACCAGTGTATTGCAGGGTGCCTCCCTCCTCCTTGTGTCTCTGATCTAGTTCAGACTCCCTTTGCCTTTGAAACATTCTTTCCTCACCGGCTGCAAAGCCAGCGACAATAGTCGCTCTTATTAAATGGCTTCATTTCCACTCTCTGCTTTTGGTCCTGCAGCACCAGTCCTTGTGCCTTTACAAAGTCAAAACCCCAAGGCATAGGTTTTGAAAGGCCCCCTTCCCGACTCCCTCTCTCTCCTTTTGTACTGCTATTTTCCGGAAATTATGAAAGAGGTTCAACACCTGCCATTCAGCTTTCATGAGAATCAAAAAAGAATGCAACTTTGGAAGAAAAGTGCAAATGGGGGAAAGGGCACCTTTTCCCTAAAAGATAAGGGGATCGAGGGGAAGAAAACATCTAGATTTTGAATAAGAAGGGTGGGTGGGAGCAATGCAGAGCAATGGACGTTGTTCGCATTTGACAAATCTTTCTAATTACGGCCCAATTATATCCTCAGATTCCTAATTGGGATTCTGGCAGTTTTTCAGGCTTGTAGAGTAATTAAAGCCTGGTAATTCTATTAAGAGAGAAATTTGGGAGAAATACCTTATCATAACATTTAGCTTTTGCCATCTGTGCTGATGAACCATGGCAAAGATGGAAATGTGGGATTTCTCAATTGGAGCTTGAATATTTTTCCATGCCTTTGACAGCCGTAGGACTGATCATTGAGTTGCTTCTTCTCCTGGTGTACAATGGCATCTTTTCACAGCAGGAAGAACATGCTCAATACTTTTGGTTGTGAGTCTCTAGAACCCACAAGAGATTGATCTCTGAGTGTATATATTTAGGTTCACTTGGGCACTCAAAGAAGGACTTTAAGGTAGAGACTCAGAAACTTAGAATCATAGAGCTGGAGATCAGCGGAGTCAACACAAGAGTCTCAAACACATCTGGCTACAAAAAAGTAGCTGGTCATGTCCCCACACTTTCTCTCTTTCTTCTGGAAACACAAAAATGGCCATGTTGGGAAGCTATGCTGCGCACAGGGTTTGGGTTTTTAGTTTTGGTAGCATTGGGAGAAGTAGCTATGAGACAAAGCCATGTGAAATAGGTACACCTCCTGATGTAGGATCTCTGCTAAAGTGGATTACTATTTTTCAGACTAAGCTTGGAAATTTTACTTTTTTTGGACTACAACTCAGAAAATATTTCAGCAAAAGGATTCTTGGATGATATGCATCTCCAAGCGTTGGGCTCAAATATCTCCTTACTATATTTCATATTTTTCCAGATTTATTTGTTTATTTTATTTCATATCAAAAGCAGTTCATAAGTGAGTATAAACCTGATAAAAATAGGAGCACAAGTGGCTAGATATCTTTTGATCAAAAGCGGGCAACAGCGACCACATTGTCTGTAGCCTCAAACAATTCTTCCTCTGTACATGAGGCAGGACATTGTGGACAAGCATACAGATGCTGAGTTGTTTGTTCTACTCCATAGTCAAACAAGGTGGAGGATTCTTTTAGGTAGTACCATTTTGTCAGGTTGTCTTTTGATCTGCCCACTCCACTTCTAAGTTTGTTCAGGGACTTCCAGGTTGCCATTCTTGATTTGTCCTTGGAGGCAGACCCTCGTGGGGGGGGAATCCAGTTGGGATTTCCTGGTTTAGCTGCCCAGAGGGATACTTTTGCTGTTGCTAGGAGAACATTAAGAGGAGTGATGGTTCTCATGAAACTTTTCCTTGATTTGAGTCTACTGGGAGGAGGCTGATAGCCATGCTGTGTATGGCTTTCACAGTGTTCAACCTTATTTCTCTCACAGTTAGCAGCAACTTCCCATCACATTTTCCAGATGATTCTGGCTAAAGGCTTAGATTACGAGCAGGCCAAAAAGGCAATCCACTAAATTCTGTTGCTTGGTATATTATTATTGATTATTACGGTGGTAATTAAGATAACGATGGGAATGAGGATGATGGTGATAGTAATATAAGAACTCAAGGCAGGTATTCTTAAATGAGTTGGTTGTTCTAGTTCCTAAAAATCCTCACTTCCAGTGCAGTCCAGAATTGAGAACAAGAACAGAGGTAGCCAAGATGAACACAGAGGAGCTCAAACAAACATTGTCAGTGAACCCACCCGACAACCTTCTAATTATAATTCAAGTCAATTATTTTTCTCAGCTGCATTGGGACTAATTCCCTCCCAAAGTCTCCCAGTAAACATTTTCCCAGTGCTATCAAATTTGCTACACAAAGGCAAGACGGGGCTGCGGCTTATCTCGGCTGAGTATTATTCCTCTATCTTTCACTATGTAAACCTACTCGCCTGCCGATAAGAGGCCTTGCACAAAGGATCAAAGGAAGCAAGGCTCTTATGGAGAGGAGGGGTCTTTCCCCCCATCCCCCCATGTTATTATAAATTTGCAGACATAGAAAGAGCTGCTTTCCATCCCAATAACCCAGATTAAAATAATTACCCCAGGCAGGTTTCATTAGCCAAAAAAATCCTCCATGCCAGCACTGAGGATAGGAACTCCCCATGTTAGATGCCGGGTGCTTAAAAGGACTTCCCTAATCATGGCTTTGAGCTGAGTGTTAAACATGGTAGCATCCCCCCTCCCTGCCCTTTCTTATGGATATTGTTAGCGTCTTGCTCAGATGGCATTGAAAGAAAAGGCCTGCCATGGAATATAAATCCAATAACTAAATTATCTCTTCCTCAGATATGTCTGACCCACAGAGGAGAAACCTTAGTGCTACCTATTTAGCTAGTGTTATCTGTTTAACTAGTAAGAACGTATTCTATGATGACCCTACATGCACGTTACAATTGAATAACTGGTGTCAACTCACAGACACAGTGCAATGATTGAGGAGAGATGACTTTCCAGAAAATGGTCACCATCATTGTTCTTAATGTGTAACTCAGCTTTTATTGTGCCTCACACGGTAATCTGTGACCATTTTTTTGGTTAGAAATAACACATATGGTCTGGGTTGTTGCGATTTTTTCAGGCAGTATGGCCATGTTCCAGAAGCATCCTCTCCTAACATTTCACCCACATCTATGGCAGGCATCCTCAGAGGTTGAGCAGTGACTGTCATAGATGTGGGCAAAACATCAGGAGAGAATGCTTCTGCAACATGGCCATACAGCCCAGAAAACTATCAGCAACCCAGGTTTTTCTTTGTCATGCCAGGAGCAACTTGAGAAACTGCAAGTCGCTTCTGGTGTGAGAGAATTGGTCGTCTGCAAGGACGTTGTCCAGGGGATGCCCAGATGATTTAATGTTTTTATCATCCTTGTGGGAGGCTTTTCTCATGTCCCCGCATGAGGAGCTGGAACTGATAGAGGGAGCTCATCCGCCTCTCCCCGGATTTGAACCTGCGACCTGTCAATCTTCAGTCCTGCCAGCACAGGGGTTTAACCCACTGCGCCACCAGGGGCACCAACAACCCAGTGATTTTAGCCATGAATACCTTAGACAGCACACATGGTTTGGCTTGGCTTGGTCATTGCAGGTTCTCATTAGATCTGGTTATCTCAATCTCTGGTCTTTCAAATACATGGGACTGCAACACTCAGAATCCCTGACCATTATCCATGGTGACTGGAGATTCTGGGAGGTGAAGTCCAGATTGTTGTGACTTCTGGGGGAAGCTGATTTTCATAGAAATTCTAGTCCAGATAATAATTCAACATGGAATACTTTGTGCTAACATGTGTTGAATGCCTGCCCATGGTTTTCAAAGCTTTTTCAATATGTTTTGGCTGCTCATATCCCAGGATATTCATGAGGTGATGATTATTTCCATAAATTAATAACAGGGGGAAAAAACTTACTTTTGTAAAACCTTGAGGAGTATGAGCGCATGTGCATGTGCACAGGTCTAAATATCATCGGTGACACCAATAAGCGGTTGTTTTTATTGCAAATGCAATACTGCATTTCTGCATTTCCCCACTACTAACCCATAACTGTGTCGATCCAAATCACTGACACAATCTTGCAAGTGCAAGCTACTTCCAAATGATGAGATTGGCGGGGAGCATGAATAAAAAAGGTGGGCAGCTATGGAGGTGGAGGAGGCAAAATATTAAAAGTATGATGGATTTCCTCTGTCTTCTTTGGAACACGTGAGCCGAAGGGACACGGAGGAGACTTGAGCAAGTGCCAAAAGGAATTTCCAAACTGCTCTTTCAACATCCCCTCTGCCTCCTTGGCAAGGACATGACTTCCTCTCAAAGATGAGCCAAGGCACAGGGAGGATGGGGAGAGCGGGCTGGACGGGGTGGGGAGAGTACAAGAGACCCTTCTGCCCATTGGCGCATAATCGTTTTCCTATTAATCCGGCATTATTATTATTGTTATTGTTATTGTTATTAAACATCTCTCTTCTCCCAAATCATCGCTGAGCTGCAGCGATGTCCCCAGTAATAGCTCCATAAATTTCAACCATAAAAAGTAATGGAGGGAGACAAATGAGATAATTAGGAATAAATCTTCACGAGGTCTCTATTCATCAACATCCCCCGGAACTGGCCAATATTCCAAATCATTAGCAAAGCCCGTAATTAACAAAGAACCCAGGCTTCCAACGTTAATAAAGCTTTCCTGACTCTATATTATCAGGTAGCGGCTGACGAATCGGCCCTGTTAATATTATGGCCTTTGTTAAAGATCTCTCTTTCATTCATTGCTCTCTCTCTCTTTAAACTAAAAAACCCATGTCAGTTTTTTTCCCTTCTTCTGCTAAATTTTAATTAGATTTTGCATGTGCATCTGTAGAGGGCGAGTGTAGGGACAAAAGGACAAGGGTTTTCCTTTCATACTCAGCAATGCTGGCAAAAAGAAGAATTCTAACCGCTGGCTTCTCCCCCTCATCGCTTTCTTCTCCTTCTATTCAGAAATATAAACCTCTCTCCTCTGGGTGCCTTTTTGAATCCGAGACCAGAACTCATCCCAGAGCATTCTGGAAAGGGTTTCAAAAGCACTCAAGATCAATTTTCAAGGACTTGGTTCCCATTTAGATACTACTGTGAAGTGATGAGTTTCAGAAGTGCTGATGGCCCATTGCTCCCATTGTGACTTGGCTGCAAAGGTTTTCAGAGGAGCCCAGTATTTCTATACGGCGACACCAGTTCTCCACTCCACTGTGTGGCATTTCAGGATAATAAAAAGGAATTTTTCTGAAATATCCTGCCACACAGCAGGATGTTTCAGTTATGTGAGGCTCACCCCAAAATCCATATTGCAGTAGTTTCCCCCCACATTTGTGTGGATCATTTATATAAAAATGGCAAATGTTATACTTTTTTAAACCTGATAATTCATTTCTCTAGGCATTTCTAGGTCCTCTAGTACAGGGCTACTTAAACTTCTTCCACTTCTGACACCTTTCTGCCAGATAAATTTTTATCTGACCCCAGGTATAAAAAAAAGTATAAAAATCAGACATTTTCTGATTTATTTATTTATCGTACTAGAAGTGAACCAAGGGGAGATACACACACACACACACACACATACATATATATATACACACACACAGAATTTAGAAACTTGGCATTATACTAAATGCTCTTTGACCAGGAGCTGGCCACTTGGAGTGCCCCTGGTGTTGCTATAAGGAGGTCCTCTATTGTGCATGTGGCAGGGCTCAAACTGAAGTGTAATAGGTGGCCTGTGATTTGCTCTTCTCCACACTCACATGCCATGGACTCCACTTTGTGGCCCCATTTCTTAAGGTTGGCTCTGCATCTCATGGTGCCAAAGCAGAGTCTGCTCAGCACCTTCCAAGTTGCCCAGTCTTCCTTGTGCCCAGGGAGGAGTTTCTCATCCGATGTCAGCCATTGATTGAGGTGTTGGGTTTTAGCCTGTCACTTTTGGACTCCCACTTGCTGAGGTGTTCCTGCGAGTATCTCTGTAGATCTGTAAATGGGTAGCATTCAGAAACCTTTTACTGTTGACAATTTTCTGTGACATTAAGCTATTTGGGGTTGGATCCACAGTTAAGAAGCAGTGCTTTAGTGCAATTTTATGGTTGGCTTCCAAAGGAAGTTGACCACAGAGTTGTGCTGAAGGACCTAGAAATGCCTAGAGGAGCATCCTCTCTAGGCATTTCTAGGCCTTCCAGTGTGGTCTGTGGTCATTGCCTTTTAAAATCATATATAAATATAAAAAAACTAGAAATGAGGGGTAGAAATTAAGATAGAAGAATGGTATAAGGAAATATGGAAGCTAGCAATAAATGAAAAAATAACGCGTAATTTAAAGGTTAAAAAGGTCCAGGAAAAAATAACGATTTTGAAAGCATATGGAAAAAATTATTGAAGAAACATTGAGAAAAGAAGATGGGAGGCAACTCTCACCAGAAAAAATGAAGTTCTGGTGGGACCACGATGAAAAGAAGGACTCCGGAGATGGAGGGCACAACGGGAAGTACAACGGGGGAAATGAGAAGAAATAAATATATGAATTATATGGGTTGTATTTTGTAATGAGATGGAATAGGTAAAGGTAAAGGTTTCCCATTGACATTCAGTTTATTCATGTCTGACTCTGGAGGGTGGTGCTCATCTCCATTTCCAAGTCGAAGAGCTGGCATTGTCCATAGACACCTCCAAGGTCATGTGGCCGGCATGACTGAATAGAGTGCCATTACCTTACTGCTGAAACAGTACCTATTGATCTACTCACATTTGTATATTTTCAAACTGCTGGTTGGCAGAAGCTGGAGCAAACAGCGGGAGCTCTCCCTACTCTCTGGATTTGAGTTGCCAACCTTTTGGTCAGCAAATTCAGCAGCTCATAATAAAATTATTAAAAAGTAAAATTATGTCTAGGGCAACAGTAGGGGCAGTGTCAAATATAGTGATCCACGAATAATCAAATCTGCATATTTAACTCGCAAGTATGGAGGGACAATTGTAGTGTAATATTTGTATTACCAAAAAGCACAGAAAGTGTGCAGGATTTTGGAAACTTCATACATGTTTATTAGTTCAGTTCAGATCTGTTCAAGCAGTTCGTAGGGTGGGAGACAAGGAGAAGAGATGAGAAAGCTCAATTGATGGGTGATGTTATGGTGCCTGCTTGATGTCCTGAGATTTGGGATGAGGTGGCTGCAGACCTTTAAATCAGAAGACATCACCATGGTTTTTATATTTATCTGGAGTATCCTCTACCATGAGTATAAGCAAAAAAGAATGAAAATACTCATTTCATTCTTTGGAAATAAATAAATAAAATCCAGCTATAAATTTCAGCATCACACTTCAATTAAAACACTCAAGAATTTGTTTTAAAAATCACTATTTGAACAATAATAAAATAGGCTGGTTGGTTATTTTAAGTTAAAATATGCAACAATTAAAGATTAAACCTTTTGGGGCAATAACATCTATTTATTGTATAACTTCATTTTTGAAAAAATGTTGTGGAAGTGATTCACATCTGCAAATGAAAATCTGAAAATATTTGGAAATATTCAGAGTTCATCACATATTTGGCAGCAGCCCAACTCAGTAGGAATGTACAAATATTGTCACTTCAAGGCATCTGATGAGTTCATTTCTCTATTTCTTCAGCTGCAAGCTGTCTCCGCATTTAAAAAAGAAAACACCTTCTGTTTCTCAGGTCCCAAAGCAGGAATGATTTATCTGAAATGATCACACAGCTTTGTCAACATGAGTAATTACAATATATGATCTCAGAGTTCAAATGGTGAAAAAAGAGGCATTGGGAATCTCAGGCCTGGAGGAAGTCAGCACTCTTGGAGAAGGAGTTCTTCATCTGCGGATCCCTTCTCACATTACAAATTTTCTGCACAGAAGCAGATTCCAGTTAGGAAATCACATGAATCCTAAGATGACTGTCTTTCTTATGCACAAATCTCTGTGCATAAGAGATTTGTGGGTACTTAAACTGAACATGTTTCTTAGAAACTGAAATCTATTCACAGCTTCTCCACAGATTTAAATTTATCATCTGTGATATTATCAAATCTACAAAGGGATTCCTATGTAGAAGATATATCCATGTTAGAATTATCCGAATTCTTTTAAGTTCAGAAATAATGGGGAAATTCTAGGTCTTCCAGTGTGATTCTCTGACCAGCATACAATGGATATCAATTCTTAGGGTCATGCTGGAAGATTTAGAAATTTATCAGATTTTTTAAAAAAAGCAACTTCTTTATTCACCTTCTTCCACCTTCACAGGTGCGCTGTGTCTCGGACCCTGGTGAATATGGAGGACTGGCTGTAGAACAGTGGTTCACAACCTATGGTCTGCAAGAACTAAAATATGGTCTCACCATTATTACACCATTTCAATTACACCATTTCAACTGGTCCCGCAAAACCCCCTTATGGTGTCGAGGCTTATTAAATATGGTTTTCTGTGGGCAAGCAGATGGCAACTACTGGATGGCAAATCCAGTAGAAATCCAGTAGAAACTAGAGCTGATATGTAATTTTCTGAATCAGCACCCCCAATAACCAAACAAAATCTAAAGTTGACCAAAAACTGATTCATAACCCATTTGGTACTAATGTTGGAGAGTGGTCAAAATGGTCCTTAGTCTAGTGAACCCTGGTCAAGTGGTCCCTGCTCAAAAAAAGGTTGGGAACCACTGCTGTAGGAGTTATAAAGTAGTAAAGGTAAAGTCTTTCCCCTGACATTAAGTTTAGTCGTGTCTGACTCTGGGGGTTGGTGCTCATCTCCATTTCTAAATCGAAGAGCCGGCATTGTCTGTAGACATCTCCAAGGTCATGTGGCCAGCATGACTGCATGGAGTGCCGTTACCTTCCTGCTGGAGCGATACCTATTGATCCACTCACATTTGCATGTTTTCAAACTGCTAGGTTGACAGAAGCTGGGACTAATAGCAGGAACTCATGCCGCTCCCTGGATTTGAACCTGCAACCTTTCGGTCAACAAGTTCAGCAGCTCAGCAGTTTAACCCACTGTGCCACCAGGGGCTCCTAGAAGTTATAAAGTTTCAGGTATTTCTTCTCCTCCTGAAGTTTGATCATTAACTGCTGCTGAATGTCTAGTATAGGCTGATGGGATTTGTGCAGCAGATGCATCTCTTTAATGCAGTACACAAAGCAGCAAATGTTCTGAAACAGCAGCTGGGAAAGGTGAGCACACAAGATCTTAACAAATCATTGGGTTTTTCTGAACCATCTTCCAAATGGGACCTTTCTCTCTCTTTACTTTTGATACGGCTCATGGGCACAAATCAAGTGAAAGCTGGGATATTGTGATGCTCCCCCCCCCCCCCCCCCCGCAACCGTTTGCTTTCTTCTTTTTGTTGGATTGGTAACAAATGGCATAAAGCTTTTAAATGTAACTAAGAAACATTATTCATTATATTGATAAAGCAGTTTAACCCCCCACTAATTATGGGTGTTTTTGAAATGTAAATGAATTGTGCCCTCAAGAAAACAACAGAAAAAGGTAAATGGTTTCAAGTAGCTCTGTTAATAGCTCTGCTTATTTCTGAAATTGAGTAAATGTTCTGCGTAAATTAGACCGTTCTTTTCAGGGAGACTGGCAAATATTTTCACCAATGTGCCTGAGAATGGCATCCATTTATTCCTTTTTCTGGAAACTTACCAGGAACCAGCAGCCAATGGCTCAGAATCAGACCAGTTCAGGAACCATCACTTTAAGTAACACTGAAGTAGGAGATTTATAATTACAGTGTTAGCCCCTGTATCCACAAGATACATTCCAGGACTTTGTGTGGATATCAGTTCCTTCCTGAAAATTGTTAATGTGGGAGCCAGTCTAATCTCCTTGGGGAGGGCATTCCAGAGCTGGTGGGCTCTCTTCCTCGTCCCTGCCAGTTGCACTTGTGACAGCGGTGGGACCATGAGAAGGGCCTCCCCTGCAGATCACAGGGTCTGAGCAGGTTTATAAGGGGAGATACGGTCATGCAAATAGACTGGACCCGAACCGTATAGGGCTTTGTAGGTAATAACCTACATTTTGAATTAGGCCCCAAAACATATAGGCAGCCCATGGAGCTGTTTTAGTAGGTGTGTGTGTGTGTGTGTGTGTGTGTGTGTGTGCTCCCTACGATTAGTTCCCATTAACAGCCTAGCTGCGGCTCTTTGTACTAATTGAAGTTTCCGAGTTGTATTCAGGGGCAGCCCTACATAAAGTGCATTGCAGTAATCCATCTGAGATGTAACCAATGTGTGGACCATGAAAGGTCTTGCCATGAAAGGTCTTGAGCCCATTTGGGGATGCAGAATCAGTTTGGGCAGAATCCTTGCAAACTGGCCATACAGACATTTTGCATGTTGCTCTTAAATGTTGGCTTCTCTTGCCTTATCGGGTTGGTTATTGTCCATGACTGTCCACAGCTGTCACAATCAACTGTGAGAGTTAACTTCAAGTTCTACCAGCCATCTTGCCATAAGGTCCCCTCACTTCTTAGCTGTATGCTTTGATGTCTTTCTGACTACATGTCTTAACTAGTGGGGCAATAGTTTGCCCTATAAATGAAGAAGGGTCGTACTAATAATCAGCTGTGAAACAGGGCCATCCTTTAAATGTCGGTAAGGACAACTATACTCCTGTAGCTGGGGAGGAATGAAAAGAATCCCTGAACCAAATGGAATAGGGAGGAACAGCATGCAGACTAAAAGAGAGAGTTGATTATTTGATAACATCTGGAAGCTATTTTATGAACAACATTCACAGTCAGACCGAGAGGTGTAGAATTAGTTGAGCAGTCTGGCTGGGATTTTTTTTATAAGTTGGCCATTTATGCAGACATCTCCAGTTTGCTTTCATTGTTAATAGAAATATATTAGCATTCATACAGAACTTTATCCAAAAATAGAGCCTTCTTAAGCAGACTTTAGAGTCTGAAAGAAAAGACACTCTTGATTTCAGAAAGATAATAGAAACACAGGCCAATGCAATCCAAGTCCAAGTTAACTGTATTTGTGTTTTAACCATTCTCCTTTTGTTTAATGTGGGCATTTAATCTAGATTGCAATGCAATAAGAGCTGGAGGAAAGAGTAGAAGAGCTTATGAGGGAAACCATTTTAGCTGCTAAGAGTGTATCTACATACATTGTAGAATGAATCTAGTTTGACACCACTTTAACTGCCATGCCTCAATAGCTCAATACTGTGGAATCATGGAAGTTGTAGTTTGGTGAGGCACGAGCATTCTTTGTCAGAGAAGGACAAAGATCTTGCAAAACTACAGCTCCCATGATTCCATAACACAGAGCCATAGTGATTAAAATGGTGCCAAAGTGAATTAATTTTATTGTGCAGATGCACCTTATGTGAGAAGGTGGGCAAAATGCAGTTCACTGGCTATATGTTGTCCTTCAAGGCCAGTTACAACCACATTGATGTAATGGAGCATCCGGTTAGATAGCTTTAAAGGGCTATAAATTCATGAATGATAAACCTATCAATAGGTACAATCATGAAGTCATCTATCACTTCTAGTGCAAGGCGCAAGATGCCTCTCAATACCAGCTGGAAATTGCAGGCAGGAGGGTGCTGTTTCACTGCTGTCCTGCTTGTCGGCTTCCCATACTCTTCTCTCTGGTGACTATGTGCAAAGACTGTTGGCCATCTGTCAGGAGTGCTTTGATTGTGTTTTTCCTGCATGGTGGGGGTTGAACTGGATCATCAGTGTGGTCTCTTCCAACTCTATGATTCTAAGTGTGGTGCAATTGCCGCTTTGAGACTCCTTTGGGATAGATAAAGCAGGGTACAAATTATTATTATTATTATTATTATTATTATTATTATTATTAGATTAAACTGCAAAGACTCTGGCACAAGCCAGTAAAGGTGGTCCCAGTGGTGATCAGCACACTGGGTGCAGTGCCTAAAGATCTTGGCCTGCACTTAAAAACAATAGGCACTGAAAAAATTACCATCTGTCAGCTGCAAAAAGCCATCCTACTTGGATCTGTATGTATTATTTGCCAATACATCTCACCATCCTAGACACTTGGGAAGTGTCCGATGTGTGATTGAATACAATAGCCAGCATAGTGATCTTGTTTGCTATGTACTAATCTTGTTGTGTATCAAATAATAATAATAATAATAATAATAATAATAATAATAATAATCGATCTCAGCATGAGTCCCATTAGCTCAGGAAGAATTTCAAATTCCAAATTGTTTAACATCATCAAGAAAACCACTACTCACCAGCCCTAAATTATATTATTAAAATGAAGAACATTTAAAGTAACCACAAGTGAATGTTTCTGGGAGAAAGACTAAATTAAGCTCTAGTGTTCAAGACAAAAAAGTTATAGGATCAGAAATAATTAGTTCTAAAAGTATAGGGTGTTTCAAATTGATGGACCTTAATTTCAGCAGCATATTTCACGAAGGCAACATGATACACACAAAAAGTTATAAACTGTTTAAAGAGTTGTCAAGTTCTATTAATCATTTGATAAATGCTGTATGCAGGCCCGTAGCGAGGGGTTTTTTTTAGGGGTTCAACCCCCCCCCCAAAATGTTTCAGATTTTTTAAAAAAACCTGGTTTACTCATGAATTTTAACTGGTTAACCCAATCCCCATGCTAAGTCTAAGAGATGCAAAAAAATAAAGAGTCCCTCCAGAACTGCAAGCACTATCTCAAGCAAATATTAGCAATTTATTCACACTGTCCTTACTTGCAGCAATAGCCGATGTAGTTGTTCTGGTACAGCTGTACCAGGAGCTCCAACTTTATTTGCTTTGTATTAAATGTTTGCTTGCAGTCCTAGGTTTCAGGGGCTCCGCAGATAGGTGGCTTCTTTTGGTTGCAGTCATAGGGCAAGCCACCTGTCCATCATGGTTAAGTTTGGTTCTGCCCCTTGCTCAGGGCAATTGGGAAGGGAAGGGAGCCATTTTAGTTAGTCTCAGCAAGGTAAGCTTATGTATAGGATGTGTGCAAGCTTCCCCTGTACAAAAGCTTCAATCCTTAAGACCTTCCGGGGGAGAAAGGTCTTAAGAGTCTCCAAAGAATTTCCAGGAAAACAGCCCTAAAGACCAAAGAACTCCAGCTGGAGAACATCTACTGCCTTGTAGATGCAGCTCGATCCGGTAGCGGAGCCCACATCAGTAAGGGTTAGATTACAGTCAGCCTAGGAGAAGTTAAAAAGGGGATTTTCCTTTAAAGAAGAAGTTATTGAAGACAGTTGCCTGTCCTTCGTGGGCAAGATTAGGAAATCACCAGTTGCCTAAAAGCTTGGAATCATTTGCTTAACTTTACTGAAGACAAGAGAAGTTTCTGTTTGATTGTTCATTAATAAAAGACTTTGTTGTACTTCTCAAGCCATCTAAAGACTGTTTGTGGTGGAAACCTCTGAGAACTTCTCTTTAGGCCCCCTGGCTTCCTGCTGGGCAAAGGTTGCACATCCTGTTCTAAAGACAATTATTTACAGGCCCAGCATGCGACAGAACAGTAGCGAAGCAACCAAGTTGGGGGTGGGGGGTTGAATGCTCTCATTAAGGAGGCCAGACTTGGTGGAGGTGGTTGACAAGGGCGGAGCTGCAGGCTATTGGGCTGCTGTGCCCCCTGCTGTGCTTTTTGCTTCAGCATGAGCTAGGAGGCAGGTTTCAAACCCCCCCCCCCCCCCGTGAAATTTTCAACCCCCCCCCCCCGAAAATTTCAACCCCTCCCGAAAGTTTTTTCTGGCTACGGCCCTGGCTGTATGTGATTTCTACCTGCTTTATGGAAAATATTGAGAGGGTAGTTGACTTTGTCCCAAATGCCTCTCGATGTGTCTTCCACTGAAATCGACACGGCTATGATTCTGTTTTTGAGGCCATTCAGAATAGTCTTTGATCTTAGACCTTGGCTTAAGCTTCTATATAAAAGGAGAGTTAATTTGAAATAGCAACCTCAGAAGAGGCTTTCAAAACAAATTATTTGAAAGGTTTGAATATTGATATTTTGAAAATGAAATACACATAACAAGTTGTTTCTTCCAGACTGTTAGTTCTCAGTTTCAAAACATTTTCTGAAATGTGAATTCCAGAGTTTCAAGGTCTCGAGGATCACACTCATCAATGTGATAAGAAAATGAATAGTGAAATAAGAATGAAAACAAAAGAGAGATTTTCTCTAGATGTTTCTTGAGATTTCATTGCCTTTCAATCTGAATGCAACCAGACTTCTGCTTTCCAAGAACAGCAAAAACACAGTTACTGCATACTTTGTTTTACAGACTTATGAATGGTGACCTCAAAGATCATTTCCCAGGATTTGACAGAGTTTATGTCAGAGAAAGCAACAGGAAAGTTCCTTCCGAAGTTCCTTTTAGGCCTTTACTTTTCTACCACTACCAGTATTAAAAAATTCTAAAATTGCAACAGCAAAAACAGCAGAGAGAAAAACAGGCAGGGACATGTAATCACCTTTCAAGAAGAGTTTTGCTCCAGGCACAGTCAGCCCATTGTATGCTAATCAAGGTGGTCAGTTGAAAAGATTCACACCTAGCCCAACTTACAAAAGCCCTTTGTCTCACCCTGGTCATTCCACAGATATATAAACCCCTTTTTTCCCAGTCCCAGCAGACCTCACCTCTGAGGATGCTTGCCATAGATGCAGGCGAAACGTCAGGAGAAATGCCTCTAGAACATGGCCATATAGCCCGAAAAAACCCACAAGAACTGACTTTACTTTTCTGTTTCTCTCTCAGCATTTTTCATTCCCTCCAGAAGAGGGCAGTGGTGTGTCTCTTTGGTAGACAACTCTCTGGCCAGTTCCTTGTAGTGTCAAGAAAGCAGACATTGAAGTCAGATGAAAATACTATTAAAAGAACCTTGGAAATAGCTAGCTGCAGGTATAAATACCACACAGCGGGCCAACTCGTGCCCTCAGTTATATTCGTGCAAGACCCTTTTGAGCCTCTGTGGTTGCAATAAAGCAATTAAAGGCAGGAGTTGGCCCAATGCCTTGAAAAAGCAAGATACAACCCAAGTTAATTACAAAAGCCATCCAAACCTCAGAAACAGCTGAATACACATCTGCTCCGCAGTGTCCTTCCTCTTCCTACCAATCCTGTCTACGATCAGTCCCAGCATCATTGTTCTTTATAAGGCAGGCATTAATTCACACAGTTTCTAACAATGACAGTCTTTTAAATGCTCTCTGAAGTTCTCAAATCTGAGCCAAAGTTGCAATTTAAAAAGTCTAGGAATTCATACAGTTGAACTGAAAACAGAGAAAGAGATAAAAGGACCACCAGAAGCAATACTGAAAGATTTTACTGGGTGAACATACTTCCAAAGGTACCGCTGTACCTGTCTAGAGAAGGAAGAAATCTGCCCTTAAGCAATGTCCAGGCAATGAGCTAATTTTCAAAGGGTTTTTGCATTTTGTTCATTGGGTAGAATAATGGGGAAGTGAAGGCAACACTGGAATTTACTGTTAGATCTCCAAAGCATCTAGAACAGTGGTTCCCAACCTTTTTTTTGACCAGGAACCACCTGACCAGGCACCACTTTGACCAGGAACCACTTTTACCAGGGACCACTCTCCAACATTTGTACCAAAAGTGTTACAAATCAGTTTTTGGTCAACTTTAGATTCGGTTTGGTTATTTGGGGGGCTGACTCAGAAAATTGCATTGGATAGACCACACCAGCTCTAGTTTCTGATACAGAAAATATGCCACCCAATATTCACCATCTGCTTGCCCACAGAAAACCATATTTAATAATCTAGAGCTGATGTGGTAGTAGTAATCTTTCATGGGTAGGCAGCCTCTCCCCTCCCGGCATCCCCGTTGTCTTGGCACTATAAGAGGGTTTTGCAAGACCAGTAGCTTTGCTTTGTGGTTTCGAGGCAGTGGTGTAGTAATAATAAGGCCGCAGACCATATTTTTGTTCTGGTCGACCACTGGTGGTCCATGGACCACAGGTTGGGAACTACTGATCTAGAAAGTAATAAATCCAATACTTGCATATATTTGAGAGATAAGATAGAGAATGCTTGTTGGAAAAAACAATGTTTTTATCTAGAAACTTCAGATTTATAATAAACATTTCTTCTGTAAGAGTTGTTGGTTAATCAATGCAAAATGCCTATTTGCTAGATTAACTTTATATGTTGTTACTTATTACATTGCTTTAAAGAGCTAACTTAATTTTTATTCTGTAACTAGATAAGGCAGCCATGTTACATTATGACTTCCTTATTTGCAGGACTGGTACCTACATTTTCATTTATCTACATTCATCAAAATAGGTATTCTATAACATACATTTTCTATTATGTTTATGTTTATTTATACCCCGTTTTTTCGTACTACAAATGAGACTCAAAGCAGTGAACAGTAGGTCCGCCAACATGACTCACGGTATTCTTGGGCTAGACGTCCTTCATTTCCATAGGGCTATTACAGTGTTGCACATCCACAAGAAGACCAGGAAAAATATTCCCCATGTAAATTACTGTTTCCAAACTCTGCATTTGTAACCACATGTTGTAAGAGTCACAAGTATTCTGATGTGTTCAGTTTGCTCCAGATGTGTGAAAGAGTGACAGTAATAAAACCCATGGCTTCAGCACACTAGGGAATGTCCAGTGTGTGAAACTGGTATGGTGTAACAGGAATCCGAATCCTTTCAAGAACCATGATAACCAATGTGTGCAGGAACAAGCCAACTATAAAACCGCTGTATTTAATCCTTCTCCTGCAATAAACTCACCTTTCCTTGGGGCCAGGGCCAGCATGGTGTATGGAGATAATCTGATGGTGTGTTTGTGTTGGGATATGATCTGTGTCTGGGGTAGTATTCAAAAATCATCTTTGGGTAGGGTTTAATCTATCTTCTCAGAGCAATCCCATTGACAAATGTTAACTGAAGAGATAAGGAGAACAATCAATTATTTAGAGAGTGAAAAAGCCTCCAGTAGACCATCCAAATGCAAACAAACACTCCTCCAGCTCAGCGACTTGGCAGGATTTCAGACTACATCTGAGCTTTTCTTTGTGACCCACCCCAAGAGATCTGAAAACTCCTTACTTTGTTCAGAATTTCCAGAGGACTTTACACCCTTTTGTGAGACTATTCTTACACGCTTGTTCTTCCATCGTGAGTCTCATCAGTCATTTGACCTTTGTATTCCTGTATATTTCTCTGTTATTCCCTGTAGCTACTGATGTCTTAGTACACAAAAAATCTACACAATTTTTTCCCCAAAAAAACACTCAGTCTGAAGCTGGTGCTGGCAGTCTTCACAATGTACAACAACTTCTGGTAAGAATCTGGAGTTTTTAGCTCTGAACTCAACTTTGATTGTATGCAAAATTGGAGGATACTCTAGAAGGAAACTCTGGAGTGTACTTGGGGTCTGCAGCCATCTGGACCTGGTCATTCAATTTGTTTTGGCCTGACTCGTTGGCCACATGCACACTGCTGCCCATCACCTTTTCCTGATCAGTGCAGGAAAGGGTCATCCTCATGTCATTTCCATCGCACCTCACCAGCCATGGAGGGACTGGCTGTGGCAGTCACATCTGCTGAGGTTGAAGTGGGATGTTCATGCAATCAACAAGAAGGAGAGGATCACTCTACCTTAGGGGTCCTCAAACTGTTAAATCAGAGAGTGGTGAATGGTCCCTTAAACTGTTGTGTGGGATGGACTATATTTGAAAAAAACAAATTCCTATGCACACTGCACATATCTTATTTGAAATGCAAAAAACATGATAGAACAATACAATGTTTAAAAACCTAGAACAATTTCAACCAACAATTTCAACCAACACAAACTAACGGTTATTTCAATGGGCGGTGTGAGCCTGCTTTTGGCTGATGAGGGAGTCAATTTAATTAGGATTGTTGTTGTTGTGTGTCTTGAAGCTGGTTCAGACTTAGGCTGTCCCTAAATCTAAAGGGCCAGGAAAATGATCTTGGAGGGCTGCATCCAGCCCATGAGCCATAGTTTGGGGTCTCCTGCTCTACACCCTTCTGGATGATTGTATGGATGTCCCATTATGATCTCAGTGGATTTTTTCCGCAATGGCCAGGCTCTAGCAAGGAATTCCATGACTGGAAGAGACAACATAAACACAAGGGGCAGGCCAGTGGAGCAATGTAGTCTTGACCAAGTTGGAGAGTTTTTATACTGATGGGATGTCACAGAAGATTTGATTCAATGCATGTGCCAACTATCACAATGAATCCAGGGCCAGTGTGAAGCATAATGCTCCAGACTATGTCTGGATTAAGCAGCCAGAGTAGCCATGGCCTTAGTTCTCAAGGCCGGATTTCATTAGCCTCCTTCAAGGTTACATTGCTAGCTCAGCCTACCAGCTTTGACTATTTGACTGCATAGATGTTCAGACATCACTTTCTATTTGTAACTTTCATGTGTTCTTCCATCATTGTTTCTCAAATAATAAATAAATAAATAAAGTTTATTTATATACTTCTCTATCTCACCAAGTGGGACTCAAGGCAGTTTCCAAGTAACATCACTGAAACATACGAAGTAAACAGCATAGCATAAAATTAACAAAACAACAAAAGCATAAAATTATCACAATAACACATGTATATTCAAAACAATCCTGCCTGTTCAGAGCAATTAAAAAGCCAGGCCAAGGCTAGTGCAAACTCAAAATATGAGGGGGCCAGGAATTATGTACAGTGCTATAACAGGCTAATGGCAATAGCAGGTACGGGTCTGTGGATGCTCATTTCCAGGTCCTATTAGAGGGATGACGGGGGTAATAGGTAAGAAGTGCAAGGCCATATTCGGCAATGTTTGGGACTGGACTAGAACTGGTCATTCTCAAAGGGCTTGTTGAAACCACCAGGTCTTCAAGCTCTTACAAAAGGAGGGGAGGTATGGGGCCTGTCTTATTTCCCTTGGAAGGGTGTTCCAGAGGCGGGGGGCCACCACCAAGAAGGCCCTCTCTGTCGTCCACACCAACCATACTTGTGACGGTGGTGGGAGCAAAAGGAGGGCTTCCCCAGAAGATCTTAGAACAAGATCTGTTAATGAGGGAAAGATAACACTGTTGCATAATTTTATGCCTTCTGATTCATAGCCCAGGAAATAAAAAAGAGTGAGGGGAAAATTGCATATTTTTACTCCTTAACCCACAGAGACATAAACCTAAACCAGGGATGGGGAATGTATGGCCTTCCATAAGATGTTGAATGGCGACTCTCATCAGCACTGAAAACCAAAACTATCAAAGAAAATTGCTGGATGATGGGCACTGTAGTCCTGCAATAGCTAGATCACCAAACATACACACTTAAAACTTTTAAAGGTTAAAACCAATCAATTTATGGTCAATACAGGGAGTCCTGTATTGCCCCCCCCCCCCTTACAGCAGCCTAGATGGATTGCAATTGGGCTAGCTTCCCCGTCCTCCAGAATGACTTCTAAATAGCCTTTGGGTCCCAAACCATCTTTCCCTTTTTAGAAATTAACCACTGTGCTCTGTGTGTGTGCATGTCAAACTTGTCTGAGTAATGCATGCAGACCATTCTTTTCATTTAAAGGGGGGGGCAGAGGAGGGGGAAATTGCCATATTTTCACTCCATAACTCATAGAGACATAAGCCCATTCAGTATATTTCAAAGTGGGTTAAAGGTATGTCCCTTAATTATCCTCCCAAAATATTCTTGGTTAATGGCTTTCAAATGTTGGCATCCATCCTTTCCTTGTGCACTTTGGCTGCTGGCTCCGTCTCAAGCATACACAAACTCCTCCAGGACTGAGATATTTAAACACCATATCCTCTCCGATTTCAGCAGCGTGTTGTAAAGAAAACAACTCCTGCCGGCTTCAGCAGGAAATCACTATTTGGCTTTATGAGGTACCTCTTCCTGACAGCCCTCACTGAAGAGCCTTTTGCAAGATTTACAGGGTTAGTATCCCACAGCAGCTCGGCCGCTTCACTCCCGCCACAAGCCCTCCTGGAAAAGGCTAGCGGTGGGCTTGGAATGCGGCACCCTTCAGAATAAGAGACCCTCATCTTTATTCCCTGTTAGATTTGGCTGCAACTGGAGAAAAAAACAGAAGGACCAATGGGGAAAGGAGGCCTTTGCTGACTGGAGAACCAGTGACCAGAAACTAAGGGTATAAAAACAGAGAGGCCCAAAATATAGTCCGAATGCAGGACTGAGTGTCTGTGTAAACATGCCGTGGTAGATGCCTGAGGCAGAAAAACATGTTTTCCTCCAATATTCCAAACAAAGAAGAGCACAACATTGGCTTTACTCTGCCAGTAATAATATGAAATGTTTAAAAAAAAGTCACCTTGTCCCTATACACACACAAAGAAAAATTGTCCCCAAAGAAATGGAGAGAACTAGCTTCATATAAAGGCAAGATTTGTTACTCCAACAGGAACAAACAGAGGAATGGATATGGGACCCAGAACTGGTGAACCAGTCATGAATGCTGTTCCTAAGAGATTTCTGAGAATGCTAAATTATATTTCAAAGTTCGACTTGTCGGTGCCACAACCACATAACACCCAACATTTGACAAATAGAATATGTGCTTCCTTTTTAGAGAGGAAAAGTTGTTAGTTTCTTTTGCTCTTTAGCCAATAAGGCTTAGAAAAATCAACAGGGTAACAGGCCCTGGCAACTAAAAAGATGTGACACAGAAGGAAAATGGGATGTCAGAGAAGAAGAAGAGGGAAACATAAAAGCAAACCCAGGCACTGGTCTTACAGTTACATTTCTTGCCATGGCCAGCTGAGATGGAAATGGTTCAGGTTGGCCATTGGAAACAATGCCAACTAGGTAACAGTTGAGGGAGGACCAAGCACAGCTGAATTCTCAGTAGACGTAATGGAATAGCTTTTCTCTGCTGCCTGACGGAAAAGACTGCTGCTAGGTTAATTAACAAGTTAGTTTCAGAGAATATCAAGCCACACGATTCTGCTCAGTGAGGGATATGTGCTCAATCTTGTCTTTGGATTACTGCAACAATACAAATTAGAGGAATTTAGGAATCCATTAAACTGTATTAGTATATCATCCATGGACTTGAAATATAACTTCTGTAAGTTATATTTCAGAGGGAGGAATCGGCAAATATTCCTTGCCTACCAAAACCTTATGAAGTTCATGGAGGTGGCAAATGACCCGAAGGCACACACACATGTCCCTAAATATGTCCACAAAAGCATGGTAGCTCACACTGGTAGCATTTTAAGACTACTATTTTTTTTATGTATTATGCAGTGGGTTAAACCGCTGAGCTGCTGAACTTGCTGACCAAAAGATTGGTGGTTCAAACCTGAGGAGAGGGGTGAGCTCCCTCTGTTAGGCCCAGCTTCCAACCTAGCGGTTCGAAAGCATGCAAATGTGAGTAGATCAATAGATACCACTTCAGCACGATGGTAACAGCATTCCATGCAGTCATGTTGGCCACATGACTTTGGAGGCATCTATGGACAACACCGGCTCTTCAACTTAGAAATGGAGTTGAGCACCACCCTCCAAAGTCGGACATGACTAGACTTAATGTCAAGGGAAACCTTTACCTTCACCTATGCTATTTTATGTGTGGCCTGAAAGTAAACATGGGAGGGAGGGAGAGAACGTTTTGTAAAGTTTCAGTGATTGCATAAAAGTGACACCAATCGCATATGTGCAACAAAATCCAAAATCCACAAAGCAATTGTATAGTTATTGGGCCAGCTCCAAACCATAAAATACATTATGCAAGCTTTTGAAGCTTCATTGGCTTCTTCATTAGACGAGATTATGCAGGAGAGGAAGAATGTGACAATGTTTGAGTCAATTGCATAAGTGATATCCTTTCCAATTCCAATTGCATATATGATCTTCTTGAAAAGTACTTTTGTCTCTTCCATAGCTAGAGTGTGATTTTAATTTTAAATGCACTTATATCAACCTTTGTAAGGTCTAAGCTCGCCTTGACTTTAAAAGGAACCTTGCATATAACCTGCAGGTTTTTAAAAAGTTCAAGTATTATTGGCTGGGGAACAGGTTAAAATGAACAGAAAGAGGGAGAGTTTAAATTTGGTGACCATCTCCCCCTCCCCCTCTTCCCCACTTCTTTCCCCCCTATTTATTTATATACCACATTCTTCCCAAAACTGGAACTCACTCCTGGTCACCGCAGAAACCTGGACCTCCAGGTTCAAAGCTGAACCCAGGAGTATACCCGATTGTGAACCTGTGTCTTTAGTGAAAGTGAAAGGCCCCCCTCACAATTTGCATTGCTGCCATTCCCTCCATGCCTGCTTCGATCCTGTCAATTATTACCCCTTTCTGCTGATACCATCTGCATTTTAAAATATATATTGTACATTTGATATGACAACACATTTAATGTCATGTCTCATTTGGCTTGAAGTGATTCATAGCTTTGCAAGATGCCGGATTTAAATTTACACTTCAAATTGCTTGCAGCGTTCGTATGTCTGTTGGCCTTTATCTTAAATGATGAAGAAAGCCATCTCTTTCACAGACCACCTTGCCCGTGTTTTGGTAAAATTGCCAGGGGCAGAGGAAAGTCTTGTTTTGCTGATCGCTTGAGACATTTTTTTTTAAAAAAAACCATATGTACAATTATTGATTCATCTATAAATGCCTGTCTGAAAGAATAACAACAACAAAATTATGGTTAAGCTGACATTTTCGTTCTGCCATTCTTAGTTTCACATTCTCCAGGGAAGGAAGGACAAGAAGGGGAGGTAACACAGAAAGGGTGATTTAAACAATGTAATATTTTTACATCCATCAGGTTGCTCTAGCTACATTTCTGACTGGGTGTTGCCTTGCAAGGTTGATCATCATCCATCTAATATTAAGTGCTGCAGAACAAAACTTAGCAATACTGTAAGTTATTGTAGTGGGTGGAGGACTAATTAAGATCTTGTTATGGAAGGGACTATGGGATTGCCATTCAAACTTTTATGAAATGGATGTGGCTTTATAACATATGCACTGGCGATATCGCTGCTTCCTTATGAGAACAGATGATGATGTGGTTGCTCTTCTGTTCTCTAGAATCTACCATGGTTGGTTCCTTGTACGCCATGCCTCTTTGTAATTTCCACAATCTCAACTTACTGTTGAAGGCTTTCATGGCCAGAATCACTAGGTTGCTATGAGTTTTTCAGGCTGTATGGCCATGTTCCAGCAGTGTTCTCTCCTAATGTTTTTCCCGCATCTGGCTAGCATCCTTAGAGGTTTCTCATCTTCTCTTCTATTCCCCACAGAGAGAACTCAGTTCCTAAAAGCAATGCCTAAAGGCCAGAAAGTGCAATGTTCTCTGAGGACTATACTAAACAAGGCAGAAATTATGAATGTTGGTAATGTGTCTGGATTGAAAAAGGAAAAGAATCCTACATCCTTGGCGAAAATGACTGCAGGACATAGGACTACTCCAATGGTGATTTACATATCTGTGATTAATTGGTTTAGTGGGAGGGTATTTGCATCACTTCTGTAAGGAAGGTCTTGTCCTGCCCATTCCATGTATTGCACAGGAGAGCCAGAAAAGGCATTGCAGCAGCCAGCTGCTTTATTAGCTGGGCAGGCCTGTAATTCTAAGCTGGCACATGAATCTCAGCACAGAGGTTGTCTGTATACTGATATTCATGCAGCTGGGTACAGCTGGGCATGCCACTGATGAAGTTTGACTCTAGCAAGGTTGAGAAGAGATGTGGAATTTAATGAAGTCAAGGATTCTGGAAGGTTTTCAATTTGCCTGGAAATGAGTACAGCATTCTTTGTGTGTGTGTGTGTGTGTGTTTTGCAGTAAACTACAACCATTCCATAATGTATACATTTGGATGTGTATGTGCTCATTGGACACATGGCTGTGGCTTCAGAGAGGAAGCAAGCAGAATGATAAATATAGGAAACATCTGCCAATCATGTCACAGTGGCAGCGCCAACGTTTTCAGCAGGAAACTGATGGTGGTTTGGTGTGCCAAAGGAAAATGGCTCCAAACACTAGAACGGGACAGTAGCTCTGTGAGAACTAATGTAAACTAATCAGACATGGAATGACCACTCACATTTGTGTCAATTTTTGATTTAAGAAGGAAGATTGATTTCTTTATTGTGTCAGAAGCAAATTCAGGGTACAGTTAAAATGCATTTAAAAACACAACCAAAGTTTTAAAACTTGGCATTATGCTGAATGTCCATTGACCAGAAGCTGGCCACTTGGAGTGCCTCTGATCTTGCTGTGAGAAGGTCCTCCACTGTGCAAGACTCAGGTTGCATTGTAGTAGGTGATCTGTGGTTTACTCTTCTCCACACTTTGCATGTGTGGAACTCCACTTTGTAGCCCCATTTTTTAAGGTTAGCTCTGCATCTGGTGGTGCCAGAGTGCAGCCTGTTCGGCACCTTCTAGGTTGTCCACTCTTCTGTGTGTCCAGGATGGAGCGTCTCATTTGGCATCAGTCACTGATTGAGGTGCTGAGTTTTTCCACTGACATGGAAGCCACCAGCTATCCATGACAGTAAGTTGATACTTCTTTAAATCCAATTGCTTCAGTGGATCTACTTTAGTTGGCATGATCTTCTGTGTCTGGAAGAACTTTAGCATCATTATTAGAACATTTTTAGATCAAGAACATGTTTCCCCATAAGTTTTCAGAGAAATTTCCCCATGTTTTGATATTGCTAGATAACACTGATTTTCTTGGTCTTTGCTATCCTTGCCATGATTAAAGTCTTTTCTTCCCTTCCGCCGCTCTATTCAGTCCAAGCAAATCATATCTCCAACCTGGTAGCAATGCAGAATGTACAAAAAATATGGGCTGTGCTCACTCAAAGATGTGTAAGAGAAGCTGAAGTTCCCAGACAGATTGCAGTTTGGCACGGGGAAAGAGCAGACCTGCCAACTAGGCCTTGTTTCCACTGTTAGAAGATCCAGAATGCTTCTGTTCCCACAAGACATTACATGATAGCAACACAGATCAGACTTGGCTCCCCTACTCCTAGGCAACTAGACAAACAGTTTCAAAATGAGCAAAGATCCATGCTCTGGGGACTGGAGGTAAATGCAACACGTCTAATATCTCAAACACTGAAAAAGTAAACATCACATCTTTTCCATGTGTTTTACCTTTCTTTTAAAAACAACGTTTACTGCATTTATTAGTACAACCATTGTGAAATTGTTCTGAATTTTTAAAGTTAAGGAATGGAAATTCAATGAATTATTCATGACCACAGTGAATATTCATAAAAAGGAAGG
The DNA here is from genome assembly GCF_037176765.1 of Anolis sagrei. Classification (NCBI taxonomy): domain Eukaryota; kingdom Metazoa; phylum Chordata; class Lepidosauria; order Squamata; family Anolidae; genus Anolis; species Anolis sagrei. The sequence goes on along the minus strand of NC_090024.1, from coordinate 190,631,616 downwards.
ACATGGCCCCAGATTCCAAATGCTGTTGTTAACTGCTATTCATTTTGACTTATGGCAATCCTGTGAGTGAGAGGCTTCCAAGGCATGCAGTTACTATTAGCCCAGCTCAGGTATTGCAATTTCAGAGCTGTATTTTGCTGCTGTAAGTATACCCAGATGTCACTACTTGACATCTGGGTGATTGTTCTCATGATGTTGCACTGGGTCCTCCACCCAGATCCCCCCTTCTCCAAGTATGTTCAGTGGGCATTTGTTTGTGGTGTTCTTCTGAGAAGACCTGTATTGTGATGGATCCTCCTAGGTCTGGATTTGGTTGTGTCGGTTTGGTTATTCCTGTAAACCAAGGATGGGATCTAGGTATCCCTAGAAGTTGATGAATTGAAGCTCCCAGCATTCTTTGCCATTGGCTATGTTACTGCTGATGAGATTTTGTGGAGCCATGACAGGTGTAATCATAGTATTATATTTGAATGTTGTCAAAGGCTCTCAAGGGCTGGCCTCACTATTGACCATAGTTATGGAATTGCATCAGACCTCCCAAGCCTATTGGCATTCCCCACTATTAAAAGACAAAACAGGTGAGGCCACACAACCTGTCCTGCAGCCCCTAAACTAGTCTGACACCAAGTGTCATGGAATAGCTCTCCCATTGTTTTGGCTTCTGTGTGCTGTGGTGGAGTGGTGCTATAGTATCCAGTGCTCAACAGTGAAATCTCTTTTAAAAAGTCATTACTGTAGCCAGTTTTTCTTCTTCTATACAAATAGTTCAACTTTTCTAGCTTGCTGTGTATTTATTTTTCTTGAATTGAGAGGGAGTTTGGGGAGGGAACAAAAAAACCCTAAACACCAAAATCAAGCCAGGAATTGTCTGAAGCGGGACAAGGTGAAGCTGCTGAGAGATTTCCAGCCGTCAAGCCATTTGTTTTCTGGAGGGGTAAGCAGCAAGTCGGCTGACAGTTTTGAAATGTGAATTTCTTCCAGCTGTTGTCAGTCTGGCAGGCTCTCAAAGGGAACTTAATAGACTGCAGCCTTCTCCGCTTGGCCCCTGCTTCACGAGAGGCAGTGCAGCACAACTCCAGAATGAAACAAAAGTCCTCCTCATCTCCTATGGATTGAGGATTTTTCTTTTTCTTGGCTTCACTCATTTTGCTGCCATGTGTGTCCCTGCCCTTTAAATGCTCAGGTTGTTCCAGGGAAGGAACTCATTTCAGCAAAGGGGTGCTCAGGTTGACTTGGGACCAGGCCCCAGTTTGCGTCTCTTTGCCCCTTGTGCCAGTTGGGAGGCAGCCAGCCAGGAAGCGAGCTGGAGCTTTCTTTTGAAATAATGAAAAACGGGGTGTCAAGTGTACTGAATTTTAAAGAATCTGGTTACAAATAGCATATGAGATGTCAAAGACCTGATTGCCATAACCGCGATTAAAGGGCCAGATTGAACTGGAGCACAGATGGATTTACTACAGCTCTGGATTCAGTGGAGAAGCAAAAGACCACTAAAGATGTTGAAGATTAAGATCAATTGGGGGAGGCCCTGCTCTTGGTTTTAGCTTTGAGAAACTTGAGCTGAGGTTATACCTGAGGCATGGATGTAATGACTTTAGTTATGTGTGTCTATTTTATCATCTCACTCATTCACTCATTGAAATAATTGGAGTTGCAGAACCTAAAATTGTTGCGAGGATTACATAAAGCAAATGTATAAAGGATAAAGAAAAGGAGACAATGGTAATCTAGTTTATATGAAAAAGGTGTGATTAGATTTACTTAGCCAAAAATACTTCAAGTACATTGGCTCTTCATTCAGACTTTTTCTCCTTATTGTATACTATTGTATCTCTTTCATTTTCTTCTCCAACAGAAACATTTTGATACTGGGTTTTTGCAACTAAGGTATTAGAACAGTTTGAGCTTTCAAGGGGAGACTGGGGTATAATGTCAATTTGTGTATTTGTTTGCAGCCTTGTTTAATATGTTCTCTGCGATTTTATGCATGATTTTATGGTCAGCTTCTATTGGAAGTCGACTGTAAAGTTTCACTGGAGAATTTAGAAATTTCTCCAAAAAAAGTTCTTTCAGGCAAAACACAAACAAAAAAGTTTTTTGTTTGCAGATTTTCCACTTTCAAGGAGATCTTGCACCTCTAATTCTTGCAAAAATGACAGAGCCTGTGTTCAATTGTGGAATGGTCACATTAGAGAGGCTTGCCTGGTACTTGTGTTGTTGTCTAGGCTGTATTAAAACTTTTTATTCTCCCATTGCATTTAAGAACTACAGTTAAGGTTATGCTCTTATAGATTTTGTTATCCATGAAAGATGTGGAATATTAGTATTTGCAGAGATCTTATATATTTTAGTACCCATGGAACTGATGCTTAGTGTTCAGTTCTCATTATTTTGGATGTTGTTGTTGTTGTTGTTGTTATAGTTTGCATATCATTGATTACCTATGAAGTATTTAAACAAAATTATGTTGGTCTTTTATTACTAGGAAGTTTTACCAAATCCCGCAATACATATATTGTGCCTACAGAATTTTTTCCCCTCGGGATACTACCAATGAAGTGAAAAAAAGAAATCAATCTCACTTGTGATTGTGATTGTTTAGAGCAGGGGTTCTCAAACTTTTTCAGTTGCTGAGCACTTTTTGAAGCAACAGTTTCATGTGAAGTCCCAAGAAATGTTTATATTATTTATATTATATATATCAGGCACAGGCCTGGCCAGTGGCAGATGAATGGAGAGTGTTTCTGTGAACTAATTCACACAGTGCAAAATAAAATAAAATAATACAATATTTAAAATTAAGAAAAATTTTAACCCACAGAAGAAGAAGAAGAAGAAGAAGAAGAAGAAGAAGAAGAAGAAGAAGAAGAAGAAGAAGAAGAAGAAGAAGAAGAAAAACCACGACCACCACCACCGCAGGGACCATCCAGTTCAACCCCCTTCTGCCATGCAGGAAAAACACAATCAAAGCACCCCCAACAGATTGCTATCCAGCCTTTCTAGTAGTAGTAATAGCAGGAGGGGGAAAGCCTGGAGCCCCCCCCCCCCAATTTGCTTCACAGAGCCCTAAGGGAATTGCTGGTATAGGAATACCAATAGAGAGAAGGAATAAGTGAAGAGCAGTGGAGCATTCTTATACATCTATTAATTATTCTTTAAGCTCATGGGATGGGGAAGTAAATGAAGGCAAGTCCAAATCATAAAGAATGCTAAATAGTACTAAGGAGACAGCTTTTGTGCTACCAATCAAGGGTTGTTGGGTTTTTAAAAAACATAATGGCTAATGTGCTCCAGCTTAGCTTTTTTGCTGTTTCTAGTATGTTCAAGGTCAGTATTTTTCATCTGGCTGGACATCTTCCATGGGCTGGGACTTCAGCCAAACCTCAACAGTTAACAAAGAGAAGCACGTTTCCTAAAGCAATTTCCATGCAAAGGCAGAAGGCTGAATGAGCTCCGTGCCTTAATGCCTTTTCCCAAGCTGCACAGTAAAGACAGAGCACAGGGAATGTAGTTCCCTTGCAGTCAATTAACAATTAGACAATAAACTTTCATTATTAATATGCTCCATAATAAATCGCCGGTAGTGAGGCTGATGAAAATTAAAGCTCTCCTCAGCGTACTCTGTCACAGGGGCCCTCTGGATGAAATTTACTTGAAAAGCCATCTCGCAAAGTCCATCTCACTTGCTGCTTAATAAATCCGCCTGGAGTTCCAGGGAATGGTTTTCCAGCCAGACTGGTCCATTGGATACCTTTACTGAATCACAACCAGCTGCATTATATCATGTCAGATGATGCATCTATCTCGCTTACTATTGTTGCCATGACTGGTATTCTCTTAGTGCAGAGATCTCCAAACTAAGGGATGCAGCCCTCCAAGGTTATTTACCTGGCCCCCACCCTAAACTTTAAATTTAGGGTTACCCTAAGTCTGAAATAACTTGAAAGCACACAACAACAGCAATCCTAATTAACTTGACTATCTTATCAGCCAAAAGCAGACACACACTTCCCATTGAAATACTGGTAAATTTATTTTGGGTTACATTGTTCTTCATTTTAAATATTGTATTGTGTTTTCCTGTAATTTTTTTTGCACTACAAATAAGATACGTGTAATGTGCATAGGAATTTGTCCATGTCTTAGCAAACTATAGTCCAGTCCTGCAACAGTCTGGGGGACTATGAACCGGCCCTTTGCTTTAAAAGTTTGAAGAGCCCCATTTTAGTGTTTCAGAGAGAAAATGCCCTCAGACTTTTTGTGTGTGCAGTTAATGAGGATTGAACCTAGGTTTATGTGCATGTAAGTATGTGTATGACCACTGAGCATGGTTGCCAGATTTAATCTGAGGCAGGCCTTCTGTGACTTTAATCTTTAACATATCTTGGAGTAGAATGAAGTACCATAAAGCTCCATGGACACTTCCAGACAGCACAAAATCACGGGTTTTAAACAGGGGCAAAAATCCCAGGTCTTCAGAAGGGGTCCACATACAGATCTGTTGGTCCCAGGATTTCTGCCTCAATTGTCCAAACATGATGCTTTGTTGCAAGATTTAGAGGGTCCCAAGATGACCACTGCAGGACTTCCATGAGAAAAACCTCAAGTTGTGGATATGCGGAAAATCACTGCAGTGAATGACTGCAAAAGTTCCATTCTTTATACTGGCCAGAGAACTGTGCCCTCCAGATGTTTTGTAAAGTTTCTGGCACACAAGCAAAGTTTTTGCATTCTACTCACCTGGCCCCTTCTTTTTAGAAACCAACTAATCAGGAACAAACATCTAAAACCCAGGAACAAAACTAGATAAAAAATCTCATGATTTCTGATTGAAGGGATATACAGACATTCGAAGATGCAGATATTCAGCTCAAAACCATGATATTTCCACACCTGGAAATCTTGCGATCTTTGCCTTTTGTAGTGATTGCTTCTGCATTTACAGGGAAAGGCATCGGGCCACCCTCCTGTTTTCTGCGGAAGCTCCTGGGATAAAGGTACTCTATGGACCGGCCCTATGCTCTAAGATCTGCTAAGGATCAAAGTTATGGAAGCCCTGTCCTGAAGCCAATCTGACAACCCATCCACTCAGTCTTTCAGGAAAATCAGGACTTTTTCAGAGTAATTCCTCTTTGCCTACACAAAATAACTGAATATTCACTGTGTTTTGAAATGAGAAGAAAAATAGTATCAGGAAAGAGAGAATTAGGCTGTCTCTCCATCATTTTGCAGCAGTAATACAACAGATTGAGTGGGGTCTGAAATGCTGAGAGCGTATCCTATATAGAATTCTATCACTAACCCTAAACCAGGAGAAAATCTCCAGAGATAATGCATCCTGCCTACTCTTATAGGAAAATACAGGAAGGTGGAAGCTGCCAGGGAATATCCTTAGAAGATAGCAGCCTTCATATGGTAGCCACTCAAAGTTGGAAGCATTAAAAGGACATACTAGTAACTTTTGGAATCTGGTTTAATAAAGTAGTCCTTTGCTGCAGGGAACTGTGTCCTCTAGCAACTCTATTCAGTATAAATTGAGTTTTTGAGGGGCGGAAAGTAATACTTATCTTTGCCTTCTATTTGATGTAATAAACTTTAGTTCTTTAAATCCATGCACTGGAGTAAATGTCGGTCTGAATCCAGAGTATCTCAGCCCAGCATCAAAACTACAGTCAGCCCTCCATATTTGCTGGGGTTACAGACACAAGATCCCCATGAAAGTGGAAAACTGTGAATAAAAACCCTACTTTTTTATCTGAAGGACTATCTCTTTAGGAATTTCTAGATCGTCCAGTTGACCATAGAGTTGCACTGGAGTACCTAAAGATTCCTAGAGAGAACATTTTTAAAATCAAATCCATGAATACTCAAATCCACAAACATCAAGACTTCAAATATGAAGGGCTGACTGCATTCTGTATTAATTCACTGTTCAGCAAATTGCAATTTAGGTAGTTAAGGTTATGAAAGATGTATTGTGCTACTACAGAGCTCTGATTCCTATATGTAGGACTTCCATGATAGTCAAGGCAAGGATGGTAAAACATCAAAACATCTGGGCATCCCCTGGGCAATGTCCTTGCAGATGGCCAATTCTCTCACACCAGAAGCAACTTGCAGTTTCTCAAGTTACTCCTGACAAGAAAAAAACAAAACAAAACAAAAAATGATAGTCAGGAAAAATCTAACCCCAAGGCTTTGTCAGCCCAGAAAACATGTTAAAGGGAATCTTCTTCCAGCTGTGGTGGATGACTTGCAGGAAGCAGTGGGAAAAGTTGGTGCCACATTCCTTTAACTCTTTAAGAAAGCCATCCTTTTACAACTCAAGTCTGCCACTATGCAAATATTTATGCAAGAGCCTCTATTTTAAGATTAATCAAACCACGACTCCCTTGTAAAATTGTGAGTAACTGCCCTCCTTTTAGTTTTAACTGATCCCAAATGCACATGTTTTTATTTACCTAATGTGAATTGATTTTCAAACTCTTCCTGGACCAGGTGGCAGTAATTCCTGGCCAATGACCCTCAACCCCTTGAGAAATTGTCTGTGAGGCATGACGCGCAATGCGTCACTGCTGCCAACGTCAGGGGAAGTGTGCTGGTCCGGCCAGCTGGCGCTGCACAAATGGGAGAACAACAAGCCCATTTACTCTCTGCCCTGCCCAGTCAGGCTGTTCTGGTACCATGTGACCCACTGGGCCTGTAGGCATAGAGCTTGCCTTGGCATCTGGACAGCTCCTTGCTTTGGAAAGGCCTCCAGGGGAACTGTAAAACCGAGTGTGGCAGGAGATTAATTAATTGAAACTGAAGACATCTGCTGTTAATTAATTCCCCAAAGCCTGGTTAACTCTTCCCTCACCTGCTGCCGGCAGGTTTTCCCACCTGCTGCCGGCAGGTTTTCCCACCTGCTGCCTGAACAACTTTGCCATCCTACCATTCAAGCATGCCTGCAGTCCAGGTTTGCTAGACGGACAATTCTGGGCCACATAAAATGATCTGATGCAAGCACGTGCAGGAATCCTGTTGCTTGACTAATTGTACTTTGCAAAGATTGGAAGGTCACTTTGAAAAAGTAATTCCTTTTACCATCACAGGGTTTGACAAATTTAAAGTGGAATTGTAGTGCTATAATTGTGTAGTTTTGCCTCCAAAAATACTGCAAATCTCTTGTGAAGACAGGTAGACAAATGCCAGCATGTTGGAAGAAGCAAAGTCCACTAGCATTTAAGTGATGCTCCTCCGCCATCAACTCTGCTAGCCATGTTATCTGAATGCCTGATCACCCTCTCCCAAAGCAGTTACTGTACCCCCAACTCAAGAATGGAAAACAGAACCTTAGCTGACAGGAAAAGACATCTCTTTAAAAGTCTTTTCCTTAAAGCTAACCTTAAAAACAGTGGCATAGACACTGAGAACTGGGAAGTCCTGGCCCTTGAGTACTGTAACTGGATGTCGGCTGTGACCAGCAGTGCTGTGGAATTCGAAGAGGCACAAATGGAGGACAAAAGGGAGAAATGCACCAAGAGGAAGGTGTGTCAAGCCAACCCTGACCAGGACCGCCTTTCAAATGGAAACCAATGTCTTCACCATAGAACATGCGGATCAAGAATAGGGCTCTACAATCATCTACGTATCCATCACCAAGACACAACACTTGGACAACAAGGGATCGCCTAAGTAAGTATCTTCATTCTAGCATTGCTCTCATTTCCATCCCCCCCCCCCCCCAATGTTGCTTAGAGCTTCTCATCTTTCCCCAGTAGTGCAGGATGGAGCAGTTCTGATATTTATCAACAGGTGATCACAAGATATCCTGTGATTATTCTGCATGTTTCGTTTACCTGCTTCGTGTGGGCAGACTTATGCCAAACAGGGCAGGCATACTTGGCAGTTCAGTAAGACTGATGTCCTTATTAATTTTGGGTTTGCACCCAATGCACTGCCAGTAAGTTTCTGCAGGATGTTATTGCGTACAGCTACTTTGTGCTGGGTGCTCATGCAGTGTTTCCTATATGTTGGTGTTAGATCTAGGGTGACACCGAGATATTTAGAATGGAAACAATGTTCAAGCTCTTGACCTTCCTTAGTAACTTTCAATTTCCTGTTGGCTTCACGGTTGCATAGGTGGAAAGCACATCCTTGTTTCTTGATAGGATTGAATCTCAGCAGGCTTGGCTTGCCATACATGTTATACATGTTATATGTGCTAGAAATTCCTCTTGTACAAAATATTTAAGGTCTACCAAGAAAACCCTGTGATAGATTCTCTCTTGTACACAAACTCACACATCCCCCATTCTAAACAATGACAATATTTTAGGATGTCTGTGAATGCTAATTAAGAACATATTAGTATAAGTGCTATTTAGTTAACCAACACCCTTCTATTTTTAAAATTGCTTATTATTTCCTAACAAAACATCTGTTGTTATGGAAGAAGGAGTGTCAGGGTGACAATAGTGGTGAAGGGTGGGAGTAGATGTATCCCTGCTTCTGGTTGGAAGCTGGCTGGGAGGCCCCTTTATTGCCATAGGAGGGGAGCTGGAGGCTAGGAAAGGGTTGGAGAGTAGGAGAGAAATGAGCCAGGCTTACTTTGGCCTTCTGCTTCTTAATACCCTTCCCCAGATGCTCCACTGGAAAATATTTCTTCATCATCTTGCAATAAACACACCAATCTGCCTTTTTCGGGAGGTACTGAAGTGATTTCTTAGGACCACACACTCACAGGTGGAAGAGTTTGCCCATTTAATTTGCTACTGTGCTGGTATTTTAAAGTCATATAACTATCTAAACCAGTGGTTCTCAACTTGTTCGACCTCAGATGTTTTGGCCTCCAACTCCCAGAAATCCTGACAACTGGTAAACTGGCTGGGATTTCTTGGAGGCGTAGGCCAAAACATCTGGAGACCCACAGGTTGAGAACCACTGATCTAAACTGAATACAATGAAATTTGCAAAATTTTATCAGTTCATATTGAAATTGATCTGGGATGAACTGCTTGTCCTTGTGTGCTGTCATAAAATTAGGTGGGTCCATTTTCATTCCCAAGATGGAGAAGACCACGTTGTCTTTGTCCTCTGCCATATATCTATTAAATACGTGGAGCTTATTAGAAAAAAAGTGGTGGCAGTCCAAATTCAGGTTTGACAGAGTCAAATACATTGACAATAAAATCCAGACTTTTAAGATCTATGTAAGTCCTGAAAGCCTTTGTAAATCTGTCAATTTTGATTTCTCTTGCATTGCTTTTTAAAGACGTTTACATTCTTTCCATCCTGAATATAAGTATCTCTGCAAATTTTGGCAATTTAAAAATGAATTCAGCTGAAATTTGGCACTCCCATTCCTGTTAGTAGAGAACCAGTGTTTGAATTTGACAAAGGTCATACACAGTTGAAAGTGATATTTTGAAAGGCAAATTCTCTCCCCGAGGTTGAATGCTGTGCTCTGAGTGCTGGCTCGAAATGTTGTCAAGACATCTGCAGCTATTTTCTTGACACTTCCTTTATAGTTTGCTCCTTGTTCTTCTTGCTTAAAAGAAAACCTTGGCTGGAAAACATTTAATATCAGCAAGGCAGCAAAAGATAGGGTTCCTCCTACTAGGACTAAAAAATGGTATTTTGGAACTATTATCTACTGATCCTGGAGCCCCCGGTGGCACAATGGGCTAAACACTTCTGCTGGCGGGACTGAAGACTGACAGGTCAGAGTTTCGAATCCAGGGAGAGCGCAGATGAGCTCCCTCTGTCAGCTCTGGTTCCCCATGTGGGGACATGAGAGAAACCTCCCACAAGGATGGTAAAACATCAAAACATTCGGGCATCCCCTGGGCAATGTCTTTGCAGATGACCAATTCTCTCACACTGGAAGTGACATGCAGTTTCTCAAGTTGCTCCTGACACAGGAGGGGGAAAAATCTATTGATCCTTCATCAATGTATTCAACCATCCACAGCTTGAAAATAAACAAAATATATACCGTTTTCTGTTTTGTGTGTGTAAGGGATGCCATTTTATGATGTCATTGTATATAATGAGATTTGGGCATCCATGTATTTTGATATCCATGGGGTTCATAGAATCAGTGTACATATTCTTGACTTCTCAGCCAGCATAATCTATGGCTGCAGCATTTGACAAGGTTAAATACCTGATTAATTTGCGCTTTATATCAATGGTCATTCGGTATTTGTACGAGGCTGCTGATAAGTCTTTGGCTTTGTGTTCTTGTTTTGTTTCTATGGTAACAAATGTTACATCACATGTAAGGCTTATGTGTCTGATATATGTTTTCAAAATTTTATGTTTGTAGCTTATAGCAACAGTGATCTAGGCACGTGGGAAAACAAAATGACGGAGTCTAAGGTGATATTCACAGCAAATGAGAGCAGGGGAGTGATAAAATTCTTGTTTCTGCAAGGAAAGTCTGCGAAGGATATTCATGGTGATATGTCGCAGATATTGGGGGATCAATGCCCTTCATATTCTACAGCTAAGAACAGGGTTGCCAAATTTAAAATGGGCCACTTCAGCACCAATGATGAGGAACATCGTGGATGACCAATAGTGGATGTTTTTCTGGAGATTGTCGATGCTGTGCACAACTTCATACTGGAGAATCGGCGAATTTCAGCTAAAGAAATAGCCGACATCATGGGGATTTCTCATGAACATGTTTGTGTCATTATCCATGAACATTTGAACATGAAGAAGCTCTCTGCAAAGTGGGTCCCCAAATGTTTGACAACAGATCAGAAAAGCATGTGAGTAAAAACTTCCCGGTATATTTGTCAACATATCCGGACTGATAAGAACTTCCTGGATTGACTGGTCACTATGGATGAGACCTAGATTTATCTGTATGATCCTGAAACCAAGGAGCAATCAAAAGAGTGAAGGTACAGTGGTTCTCCCCATCCAAAGGAGTTCAGGGTGCAAAAAGCAGCCTCTAAGGTGATAGTATCTGTGTTCTGGGATAAGGAGGGCGTGCTGCTAGTGGACTACCTTCAAAATGGTTCCACCATCAATGCAAGGTATTACGCTGAAGTTTTGGACCAATTGAAGGCAGTTCTGAAGGCCAAAAGGTGGGGCAAGCTGTCCAAAAGAATCTTGTTCCTGCAAGACAATGCCTCTGCTCACACTGCACAAGCAACCATGGCAAAACTGGTGGAACGAGGCTTCCAGCTGGTTAACCACCCACCTTATTCACCAGATCTAGCTCCCCCCGACTATCATCTTTTTCGAAACCTGAAGAAACAGCTCAAGGGTACAGAATTTCACACCATTTCTGATGCCATGGCTGCTACAGATAACTCGTTTGAGGCACAACCAAAATCCTTCTTTTTGCAAGGCTTACAGAACTTGGAATATCGATGTAAGAAGTGTGTTGATATCAGTGGAAAGTATGTGGAATAAATGTAAAGTTTCATCTTTCTATCTTGTTTCTTTCTAGATAAAGCCAAAGACTGATTAGCAGCCCCTCATATATGCTTGTGTGTTCCAGCAAGTAATCTGCCAACTTGTAGTGATCCCATGAATTTTGTAGGATCTTCTTAAGTAAGGAATAGTCACAGATAGTTTTGCCAGTTCCTTCTTCTGAAATATAGAACAATATAGCAGCACCCAGAGCTTATCCACATTACAATATTATAACAGTACAATTCCACTGTAACAGCACTGATGGCATTCCCTAGAATCCTGTGTAGGGAGGGCCATCCACAATTCTCAACTAGAGACCTCTAGCGTCTCACCAAACCACCAATCTCAGGAATTGCAGCCATGGAAGTTATAGTGGAATCATATCACTAACTTTTTTCAGAGTGATCCCTGATGATCTCCCTCCACCGTATTAACCAGGCCTGGTTCTGCTTAGCTTCCAGGATCTGACTGGATATGGGGTCATGATGAGTGTCTCTTAAAGTACCCTTTAACATTTAACACTGAATTATGTTTTCATTACATAGTCTCTTCTGTGTTTTTCAGGGTTTTTATGAGTGATGGTCATTTGTTGGTCTGATAAGGTGTACTGTGTTCAAATTTGGTGTCAATTCATCCAGTGGTTTTTGAATTATGTTAGTCCCACAAATGAACATTACATTTTTATTTATATAGATTAAACTTCAAAGTTGCAATGCAATTGCAATATGCTATATGTAAGTCTGGTTGACATTATAATCTGGGCTGTAACATAACATGAAGCAAATGGGATGTAACGTGACTTGTGTGTATAGTTCTCTCTCCACAGAGAAAACAAGGTGCCATGGAGTAAGGTTCCAGCCTAGTCTGTTTTATTCTTTTTTTAGACAGAGGTAGGCATTCTGTAGAAAAGATACTTCATTTTTAAAAAATGTAATAGTGTGCATTCTGTAAACTGTTGTATCACTTTCCAGAAGTACTGAGCAACTGTGCAATTCTAGGAATAATAGGGCCATATCACATTACATTATTGTAGCAGTATTATTCCACTTTAACTGCTGTGGCTTCATCTAGAGGGACTCTAGGGTTTTTAGTTTAGTGAGGTCCTCAATTACTGAGTCTGTGAATTTATAAATGCTCCTCCCTAAACAACAAATTCCAATGTTGCTGTGGCAGTTTTTTTGTTTTGTTTTGTTTTTTGTCATGTCAGGAGCAACTTGAGAAACTGCAAGTCGCTTCTGGTATGAGAGAATTGGCCGTCTGCAAGGACATTGCCCAGGGGATGCCTGGATGTTTTCATGTTTTATCATCTCATGTCCCCGCACAAGGAGCTGGAGCTGATAGAGGGAGCTCATCTGTGTTCTCCCACGATTAAAACCTGTGACCTGTCAGTCTTCAGTCCTGCCGGCACAAGGGTTTAACCCACTGTGCCACCGGGTGCTCCGATGTGCCAGTTAAAGTGGAATAATAGCACTATAACAGTATAGTGCGATAGGGCCCCCAGTCTCCAAAAAGTGACATTACCAAGATGGACTCTTATGTAGTGTAGTGCAATGTTGTCTTAGTGCTGCAGTTTGTCCCCATGCACAACCATTCTGTGAAAGCCTGCTATGTCTCCACATCTTCTGCAAGTATGTGCCCTATTGTTTGTGGGTAAGAAATTTTATGACTTCCATGAAGCCCAGATACAGTCTGAGTACTTTTGTTAAGAGTAATAGGTGCAGCTCATTTGCTTCACTCAACCAGTTTTACTAGCTATAGTACAATTGTCAGGTAGGCTAGACCAAACCTGAGTGTTTTATCCTCAGGTTAAGCAAGCATATGTCACCAGCAGGGTGTTGGGTAGATTGCCCCCTCCCACACAATCCACTCTGGGCACACCCAGAAAATTTGCACTGTAAACATAAACTTACAAGTAAATACATAATCAACCCTGGATCAGTAGGAATGCAAGTCATCTTCTATCACCACTTCATTTACTCCCCATGGGATACTTTTACAAAATGTTACAATTGGTATGTAACACTGAAAAATTCCTTCTGAGACAGAAATGAAAAAAATCTTTATTTACAGTAACAAATAAGAATGAACAAAATACAAACTGTTCCCATATTAAAAGGAATCCGGGGACTCGGTATGGTAGGCCTGCTCATGTTTCAGTTGGTACAAGTTGTCCCACCTCCTGGTCCAAGGCATTCTACCAAGTTGGATGGCTCACTTGGAATGCTGTCACATCAGTGTCCAATATCTTGCTAAGAGGAGATGAAACTGACTTGTGGCTTTGAGCCAGGCTTAGCATTTTGTCTGTTGTGGGGAGAAGATAAAGAGTGGCAGCTTTTCTTGTCTTTACCACACCAATATGATACACCCCCAGCCTATTAAACAGCATCTTGATATCTCTGGCAGGCAGCAGAATGGCCAAGAGGCCCTTGAATGAGCATATCTGGCAGTAGAGAGTGCTGTGTTCTTGGCTTTTGGAGAACTATCCAATCTCACCACCAATATCCAAAAGGATGACTCAGAGATGGAGGAAGAAGTGGGGCAGAGATGAGATATGGTTCCTTTTGAAGGGTTCAGAGAACATGCCAGCTCCCAGGGAAGCCTCTCCAGTCCTTTTTCTCACTGGGTTAAAGGCTGTTCTGGGTATCTGGCTTTCTTTCATCACACCACTGGAAGAACTCAGCTGCATCTACAGTGACAGGGATTGGCCCACAGCAGCTGTGTAAAAGCATTCCTTCTTGGCACACTAGGCCAGCTGCCATTTCTTTGGGCGCCAAGGGGCTCAAGAGCCAGTCAGCAACCAGCACGACTGCCAACTAATTGACAGCACTACTACATTTAAGGCACTTTCTGCAGCCAGTAACACACCAGAGCTAGAAAAACTCCTCTAGTAGCTGGATGCTGGTGGCTGGACTTGTTGCCCAGTAGATGGCATAGCTTACTGGCATACTAAAACACTGGCAGCATAGCTTGAAGGTGATCTTTGGCCCTGTGTGGATGCTCCAGATCCTTGCCAAGCAGCAAAGCTGGCTGTGCAGCTATTCCTTCCCTGCTCTTGGCTCAGGCAGCAGGAACACTGTTATTTGCCAGCTTCCATTAGGAAGAATCTGGTGAGAAGGGAAGAGAGAGATACAGACAGGGAACATATCCACTATGTGAACTTCAAGAGTCCTGCAAATCTTTTGTGTCAGTCTGGTAAAAAGCAGGATTTTTGTTCCAGATGAATCCATGCTGGGCTCATCTCCTGCTCTAAACTTAGCTTCTATGGGCCTTGTCATTTGATAGCAGGAGAGAATAATAGAGAGATCGTGGCCAAGGTCTCTCCCTCCTGTACCCAGTTCATGGCTAGAACACCTGTGTTCAAGGAAGACGATCTGGCTCCCAGTTTCAAGAAGAAAAGCACAAGCCACAGCACTCCATGCAGATCTCCAGGCAATCAGCTGACTCGCAGCATGCATCTATAATGCCACAGTCCATGTCACAGGGCAGATCACAATCGGCACATTCCCCAGAGCCGCAGCAGCAGCAGCAGATGCAAGAATCCTCGGAGCTGCAGGAGCCGCAAGTGGCACAGTCCAGCATGATATTGCAGAGGGTCAGGAACTCACAAAAGAGGCAGGAGAGGATGCAGTGGACACAGCAATCTGGAAGCAGAAAGAAATAGAATAACCAAAAGCAGGCAACATGTTGGTTGTGATGGGCATGTGCAAAATGAGAATGGGCAAGCAAAAGAAGATGGCAGGTGACATTGAGCATAGTTGGAGCATGGCAGAGTTTCGCATGAGTGTGGCTTCAATGTTCTACCAGCTGTTAGTTTAGACAAATGTTGGACATGAACATGGGAGGAACCATATTGTCTTTTTCACATAGCAAAAAAGTATTGTACCAGCCCTGGCATTGACTGCCCCTATTCCAGGTAGCTAGGGTCCTAAAAGACCACATACACTAAAATAATAACAAGGATCATCAATGCATCTGCTGGTTCTTTTTCTCTCAGTCTCTCTCCCTCTTAGCCAAAGCCTGAAAGAACAAACAAACTCTAAGCAGAACCTCCAAAATATTAAGGAAAGGAGAGAAGTACCTTCCTGTGCTTCAGTAGGAATCTGAGAGGATGCAGATTTGGAGCTGCCTTTGCTCTTTTTGCTGATCTGACTGTTGATGGAGTGATGTGATTGTAGCTTCCGATGAGGCTTCTGGGAGCCTGAGAGTGACCTGAGTTCAGAACACAAGGCACCATTTCCAGCCTCGCCATTTGAACTGCCAAGCTCATCTGAAACCGGTCCAACACCATTCTGCAGCAGAGGGACGTAAGTCGAAGCTGGAGGGCTCCGGACAGTTACCCGGCCCTGGGGCTGGCCTGTTGGGGACAGAGAGAAGAATTTTTAAAAAGCAACTACATAGGAATGTGTTAAAACATTAACATAGCACTCTTTGAAAAATACATAACACCAACAAATTCTTTCTAAATTACAGCCTAAGTATCCTATTATTTCAGAATAATAGATTCCAGGCTCTTTTACAAACCCACTCCCAACCATATGTATTGCATATATGACTGAAAGTCTGAACAACACTCCATGCATCTGAGTAAGTGGGCGGTAGCTCACAACAGCTTATACTGTAATACATTCTTTAGACTTATTTCTGCTGCTACAGCAGAATAATACAAAATTGTGGAAATCTTTACAGTGAACGATACAAGTACTGTCTTGACTAGATTAAGCCTCAGTTTTCTGGATATTAGAGTATTATACTTAGTACAGTTCAGAAACTTGAATTTCAATTTTACTTCCAGTTAGTTGTGAAAAACAATGACACACAGCAGGAAATAGTCTTAATGTGGAATCTTTTCAAGGTTTCTGTTTCATCCTTGGCTTTATCTTTGTTTCTCGGTCACTAAAATTACCCTTCTTTGTATAAAAAAGAGAAGTATGGGGTAGTTTCTATGAAGAAATTTGCCATATGTGAAGCAGTTCCAAAGTTCTTTTTAATGAAAATTCTTAGCTTTCAACCTAAAGTTTTCTGTTGTGAAGGCCCCTAGCACAAATATAGTCTAATATGTTTGATTAGCTGAAGAATACCAGTTTTTAATGTATGCACACTTATTTTTGAAATGGAGAATCAAAATGTATTGTCTATTATTGCTTTACCTCCTCCAATAAGCAATTCAGATAAGCTCTATCTGAGTTTCTGCATAGTGTTCCTCACCATTACATCTTAAGACAGCATGCAGACCTGATAGAGAAAGTCATTCCTCGCTTCTCTGTCTGTTTTTTTAAATAAGAACTTTCCTAAGGAAGAGCATGGAGGGCTCAACAACTTAACTGGATCTGTATGCTTTTTTTGATTGCTTAATAAAGGCATTTCCACAATATAGATACTAAAATACATCACAGCACAAACTTTAAAGGGCGATAGTTCACTTTCTTAAGTATTCTTAACATTTTTGCCACTGCTAGTGCCACAGTACAGGGTGACAAAGCCAAAGACAAACAGACTGAGAGATAGCTTTTATCCTAGAGCTGTGGCTATGTTGAACTCCATGGTTTCTCATTGATGTGACATTGGGGGCTGTGTGGCAGTGGTTGGGGTGTGGAGGGATAGATGTGCTGTTTTGAGGTGTGTGCTGAGGAAGGCATTCAATTTAGTTGTGCTATTCTATTCTATTCTAGTTAATATACTTCTACTGAAACTTTGACAAACTTTTGACCATGGTTAAGGATTATGGCCTTAATAATTATATTCGATGATTTAGTGAGTTGCTTCACTTCTGCACTTTATGGGTATTGATAAAACCCCCAACTCTATTTTTTTTAGCTTGCTGGGTTTTATAGTATCTTTTAAATTGGGGTTTTATTGCTGATTTAAGCATAATTGGGTAAATTTTATTGTTACTGATTTTTTACTTTTTGTATTTTGTTGTATTTATATTTTGTTGCACTACTGAGTGTTTTCTGTGAACTGCCCAAGTCCCTTTAGGGAGATGATGGTGGGATACAAATAAAGCTTCATCATCATCATCATCATCATCATCATCATCATCATCATCATCATATTTCAATGTCTCTGAAGTCAATAGGATGGTGAACCTGTTCTGGAGTTATATCTGAACTTTAAAAGAGTTATCCAAGGTGCTGAAACTAATCTCACAATGGATTCGTCTCCTTGGAAAACTTCTTTAAAAATGAGACTCCATTTGTCTTGTTAGAAGTTTACGGTGTCTGCAGAACTGTACCAAGATTATTAAAAGGCTAGACTGAAAAGAGGCATAGAGGCACCTTTTTAAAAAAACTCGGTGTCTAGATGCTAGCTACAATTCTGAAAGAAGACTATTCTACAGCTGGACAGTGGTGAAGAAAAAGGCCCAAGAAATGGGCCTGAAAGTAGTGAAGTCTACAAAAGGATTTCTCTTACAGCATGTAATAACCAGACAGGTTCGTAACAAGTCTGGCAGTTGAACAGATATTCAAAGACAAATTAGCATGACATTTAATAATAATAATAATGGTAAAGGTAAAGGTTTTCGCCTGACATTAAGTCTAGACATGTTCCAATTCTGAGGGTTGTTGTTCATCTCCATTTCTAAGCCGAAGAGCCAGCACTGTCCATAGACACCTCCAAGGTCATGTGACTGGCATGACTGCATGGAGCACTGTTACCTTCCCACCGGAGTGGTACCTACTCACATCTGCATGTTTTTGAACTGATAGGTTCAAAAATCCAACACCACTTGGAGAACAGAAGCTGGGGCTAACAGCGGGATCTCATGCTGCTCCCTGGATTCGAACCTGTGACATTTCAGTCAGCAAGTTCAGCAACTCAGAACTTGCGCCACCAGGGGCTAATAATAATAATAATAATAATAATAATTATAATTATAATATAATATAATTATAATAATAATAATAATTTAAAAACATTATTTATATCCCATCTCCCAGAGGGACTCGGGGCGGCTCACACTCAAAGGTGTAAACACGCAAAATACAAACATTGTAGAAACAATAACATGAACAATAACAGCCAACATAAAGATTTCTTTACACCCCCCCCCCCCCCCTGGTTAAAATCAGTAAAATACAGCAATAGCTGCAGGTATAAAACAACAGTAATCAATCTCAGTCATGTAACGTGCTTGGTGAAATATATGGGTCCCCACGTATATTCATTAAAGGAATCAAAATACTGTATGGCCAAAGGATTGCCAGGGGGTGGTGGGAATGTTTTCAATTGTGTACAGAAGGCCTGATCTCCCTCAGAAGGGCATTCTAAAGACTGGGGGCCACCACCGAGAAGGCCCTCTCTCTCGTCTCTACCAACCACACTTGAGACGGAGGTGGGACCAAGAGGAGGGCCTCCCCGGTAGACCTTAGCACCTGTGCTGGTTCATAGAAAGAGATGTGGTCTCAAAGACATACTGGACCTGAAGAATATAGGGATTTATAGCTAATAACTTTTAAAAGCTTAAAAAGTAGAAAACAGCCACTGCATGTCTTTCATAGACTCATAGAGTTGGAAGAGACCACAACAGACATCCAGCCAGTTCCCCTGCATGCAGAAATATATAAGCAAAGCACTCCTGGAAGATGACCATCCAGCCTCTGCTTAAAAACCTCCAAAGAAGGAGACCACCATATTCTGAGGCAGCATGTTTAACCGTCAAACAGCTTTTGCCATCAGGAAGTTCTTCCTAATATTAGCCTTCTCTTTTCCAAGCTAAACATATTGAGCTCCCTAAACTGCTCCTCAAAGTTGGAACAACGTAATTTGATACCATATACCAACCCAGCTCTATTTATTTGGAAGTAATTCCACTTTGCTTCAATAGCACTTGAATATAAAAGAAGGAGGCTGACTGAATGACTCTTTAGATAGTGTTGGAGTGAAGCTCTCCTCACTTGGGGCTAATGAGAGCTGCAATCCAACACCACTTGGAGAACTGCAAATTCCCTATCCCTGCTAGAAAATGACTCCATTGGGAAGCACAGCAAACACTGAAACCATCTTAGTTGGTAAGAGACATCTGGGACAAATTTGCTTAAATAATGCAGGCATTGTGGCTCCTAAAATTGTTTTTCATTCTTTCTTGGTGGTAATGGTGGAGAGAGTAGAATTTCTTGGTGTTAGTGACCGGGAGGGTATGTGCGTAGCTTCGGGAAATGGGTGTCTCCATTTTACACAGCCGAATTTCCTTCTCAGGGTACACTTAGAAATATCTCTGCTAGTGCTGGACTATTAGACCCTTCTCACCTAAATCTTCAACTACCAGACCTGAAAGAAGAAAACAACTGTAATTACAGGTCTCACGGAGTCAATTTAGCTCTTTGGTCCAATACAGATTATTTGAAAATGTGCCAACTCATTGAGGAGGAGGAATATAAGCAAATATATTCAAATAAGGTACCACTCTATCAATTTTTGGACCAAAATTCTAACTGACCACAAGATTAAGAATATGCAAAACCATACACACTTGCTGCAAATAATAAACTCACAGAAAATCAGCCTAATGGAGAAGCGGCATGACGGTGACAGTCATTTTCCTAAAGGTACCATTAAGTAGGTGGTAGACTCAAAATCCTTTGTTTAAGATCTCAATTCAGCATTTTGAATTATAGTTCTAAATATGACATAGCCATAGATATATTTTTAGCTTTTTCACACACTGCTTCAATGCATACTTTCTCTTCAAATCCACGAATGAGCCTGAACTAAGGTATTCAGACAACAGAAAATATGTTTGTACAGCAATGTCACACAAACCATTTTCAAGGAAATAAAAGTGTAGTAAAATGTTAAGTAGAAATAGTCACTGGAATGGGAGCAGCAGCTTTTTGTTGTTCCACGCACATTATTGCTCTGCTGGTATAACAAATGGTGACAAAGCAACGCTGTGAGCTATTCCTGATTAACTATGAATTCCAGAACCGCAGTGTTGGGAGATTCTGGCAGGTAGAGTCTCACTTATTCAACATAAACGGGTCGACAGAACGTCAGATAAATGAAAATGTCGGATAATACGGAGTTTCCTGCTATTACCCATCCTACATGGCATTAGACACCTAGAATACTAACAACAGGCACTCAAAGTGTTAAGGCAAAGCAACATCACGGGGCTAGGGCGGCCCAGCAGGAAGTGCCTGGATGTGGAAATCACAGAGGGAAGGAGGGAGGATGCTTCCGGTTCTGCCTCTTTTCTCTCTTTCCCTCCCTCCCTCCCTCCTTCCTCCCTCCCTCCCTCCTCCTCTTCCTCATCTTGCCCTTTTCACTTATTGGGAAAGGAGAAAGATTTGGGGAGCACTCCTTTAATTGAAGGGGAAATGCTGGAGGAAAAGGGGGGTGTTGGATAAGAGCGCCAGATAAGACGGAATGTTGGATAAGCGAAGGTTGGATAAGCAAGACTGTACTGTATTATTATTCCTGTGGGCAGCCATATTTCTCATCAGTGTCTGAACACTGCTGCATCAGGGTAAAATTTAAAACTGTGACAGAAAAAAAATCACAGTTAGAAATGAAAACGTAAGAAGAACCCCACGTTTCATTACTGAAGTCCATATATTCAAGATCTTTAAAAGTTCCCTGATGCCATCAAACAGGTTACATTAAAAAAATAATTCATCAAATTTAAATAAATACATCATTTCTCTGTTGCAGAAGAAGATAAATGATGTGTAAAAAATGTATATTTTGAATTTTTTGTAACCTTCCTCGGGTCCCATACTATGAAAAAGATGGGAAGGATAGATAAATAAATGTGTATATCAGTAAAACTTCAATAAACGTACACATTGGAAATGCTGTAAGAAGTCAATTTGCCTCATATTAAATAGAAAGCATATTTTTGAGAAGGCCATTCTTTCTATTATTATTTTTTCTATTCCATTTTAACATAAGAACAGAAATCCTTAACTTATAGATAATCAATTTGTACCAAAATTTCCTTATCCAGTTAGAATTGTCCCTCGTGGTAATCTACCCATATTTTAGATAATTATATACCTTCAATATGTCATGAAGGGAATCATGATCTTGTTTAATGTAAATAGCAATCTAGAAAGCATAATAATGTAGTAGCTATGTATACAGCAAACCCACATTCAATGCCTATGCGTGCAATAGAAAGTTACAAGTGGACAAGGTCTCCCAAATTCAATTAGACACGACTTCTCAAATATATTGATTTGTGGTAAAACACATATAATTAAGCATTCTTCATACATGATATGTGCACACTGTACATCATCCCCCCGTCCTCCACACAAACACAGATTGGATTGCAGTATCGGGAAAGGATGAAATCCACCCAAACTCCCCACTCCACCCCATTTTAGCAAAACCCCACAGCCTTCTGATGTGGTCAACTCTCCATGTAATTTGGGCACTGCAGAAATGATCCTTGTGTATATAAAGTGTTCCTAAAATTGCTTAGCAGAATACAAATTGCCATTTGGAGTTTCCAGATTCATGAAACAATAAACTGAATTGTTTTGACTAAGAGAGATATTTTGAGGAACCTAAGTACAAATTACCACTGGACCTCTTGTATGCAGCTTCCAAACGGATGGAGTCTAGACAAGGATTGGGCAAACTAAGAGGATGCAGTTGGGCACAATACAAACAAACAACCCCATCTAAGTCTCATCTAAGATTTCTGCTTCTCTTTCTCTCTTTGCTAGACTTTACATTTCTCTCCTCCCTCTGATCTGTAAACAAGCAGTGATTCAGCAGAAAGGCTTGAGGGCAGAAGGCACCTTGAGCCAATCCGGGGAACAGAAGCTATATTCTCTCTGGGGTGCCTGCTGGACAGGGCCAGACTGAGTCATCCTGAAGGCATTGCACACAGCCTTCAAACACAAGATGTTTCTTGTCTCCGGCTACTGAGGAGCCAGGCAATGCACAGTAGGTGGCAAGAAGGCAACCTTGGTTTCTCTGGTCTGGATAGCCTACCAGAGAGTGCAAAGTTTACACAAGGTTCTATTTTGACTCACATGGACTCAAACGGGAAGAGAAATGAAAACGAAGGCATTGGGAAATGTATTAACTTCTGCTTCCTTGGCCTGAGTATGGAGAAGAGGAAGCAGCAACTTGATTTTGGGACATGGCATGATCTATAGAATGGAATGTATACATCCAAACTGAACTGAACTCCTCCCTTCATCCCCAACACCTGCCGAAATGGAGATCAATATTGCTTGCTGGTGCTGATCATCAGTTTAGTGGTGATGATAGAAGGCACCATTCTTGTGTGTTCATATGCTGTTGCCAGAAGAGGAAATCATTGTGTCTTCACATCTTGCTGCTGCAGAAAGACAGGACTTTCCATTAGGATCCAGAAGCCACCTGGACATCTTCCTTAGTAATTTCTTCCACATGCTCTCTGAGCAGTGGAAGAACTATGGTTAAGAGAAGGCACTATATAAAATTCACATAGGGGAGCAGTAGTAGGCCATGCATATAAGTAGAGTACTTCATTCTCACACCATGCTTGAGATCCTGGAGTTGAAAATAAAAAGCTGGATGCACCAATGCTCTGACTCTGTATTGTGTTCCAAACATAATAGCATGCCAGTGTACACATGTGTACACACAGCATTTCACAGCACGTTATCCTGGATAAATGGAACTTTCCTACAGATTCTTTTACATACAAAGAGCTGCTGTTATTGGTACTCAGTAAAGATCTCATTAAAAATTAAGATTTTGCCTAAAAATTGGAAAAATGAGGTCCAGATTTTTCTATGTATTACTCTTCTACTGAAGAGCTTGTGTTATCCATGGGAGATGGCCACTCAGTGAGATCCTTCACATTCATGGAGCACCTTCTATCATTGTTATTTCTTATTTATTTCAAAGATTTATGTTTCATTTTTTAGCTTGTGACATAAGAGTATATTCAAAACAAGTCAACCTAACATGAAACAATCATGGGTGGCCCAGAGCAGCAGTTCATCAGAAAAATATCGATTTTAGTTTCCAAAATAATAATACTTTAAAGCACAAAAGAACATGATTGTTTTATCTTGCTACCAGAATTCTCTGAGAGGAGTGAAAAGGATAGAAAGAATGAGAAACAGCAAAAGAGAGACTCTTTATTGGGAGAAATAAAGAGGTCAATTGTTAAAATCATATAATCATAAGGGCCATCCAGTCCAACTCCCTGCCATGCAGGAACAAATCAAAGTACAGTGGAGTCTCACTTATCCAACATAATCGGGCCAGCATTGGATAAGCCTATTAAATGTCAAATTACATTATGATTTTAGAAATTAAGCATCAAAACATCATGTTTTACAACAAATCGACAGAAAAAGCAGTTCAATACATGGTAACGTTATGTAGTAATTAATTACTGTATTTACCAATTTAGCATCAAAACATTGCAATGTATTGAAACAGCTGTGGATCCGGGTGGGAGGCAGACTGTGTTGGATAATACAGAATGTTGGATGAGCAAAGGTTGGATAAACAAGACTCTACTGGAGGGCGACTGAAATGATCAAGGGTCTGGAGAACAAGCCCTATGAAGAGCAGCTTAAAGAGCTGGGCATGTTTAGCCTGAAGGCTGAGAGGAGACATGATAGCAATGTATAAATGTGAGAGGAGGTCACAGGGATGAGGGAGCAAGCTTGTTTTCTGCTTCCCTGGAGACTAGTACACGGAACAATGGCAAACTACAAGAAAGGAGATTCCATCTGAACATTAGGAAGAATTTCCTGACTGTGAGAGCTGTTCAGCAGTGGAACTCTCTGCCCCGGAGTGTGGTGGGGGCTCCTTCTTTGGAGGCTTTTAAACAGAGGCTGGATGGCCATCTGTCAGGGGTGCTTTGAATGCAATATTCCTGCTTCTTGGCAGGGGGTTGGACTGGATGGCCCATGAGGTCTCTTCCAACTCTATGATTCTATGATTCTATGAGTCTACTGTACTCCCAATAGATGGCCATCCAACCTCTGCTTAAAACTTCCAATGATGGAGACTCTACCACACTCTAAGGCAGCACCCAGACTTTCTTCCTAATATTAAGGTAGAATATCTTTTCCTGTGAATTGAATCCATTGCTCTGTGTCCTAGTATCTAGAGCAGGAGAAAACAAACTTGCCTCCTTTTCCTCAATATGACAAGAGGGGCCAAGCTTGTTGTAATATGCAGCTTCATCCCAATGTTATACCACAACCATCACAAGATGCAGAGAGCCTTTTATTCAGGGCTACTGAGTTGAGTTCATAAATAAGAGACTGCCCAATAACCTTTGGACGCCAACGAGTTTGCTCTGTCATACCTTGTCATGGCCAAGTTCCAAGGCTACAATTCTCAACTATTCTAGTCTTTTATATCAGCAGACTTTTTGCCAATACAAAAGCTTTTGAAATTAAACTGTATATTAAATAATGTATCTTCATATTGACCCATGTGAAACCTGGGTATGGAATGATCGGCATTCTGAAATGTCCTGCGGTTTTCATTTGGATAGCATACCAATTGCCAGGTTTCTCTCTCTCTTAACAGAGAAACCGTCCATTAGCATGCGAACAGTGACCACACATTAAAGTCTTGCACTTAATGCAAATAGCTTGCAGGATTGAAGTGCACTTATTGCCCCCTCTGTACTAAAGAATGGAGACAGATCCTTTCCCTATATTTCAAACTTTTCTAGGAAGGACAGGCCCCTTGCTATAGACACATCCATCTAGTTTTCAATTCCAGCTTAAGGCTGAGAATGAATTTCACCAGCTGAGTTCAAATGGAACCCATGAGAATATGGGTTCACACACTGACATGACCTTAACTGCAGTGGCATGAGTGAACCATTATAATCATCATTATTTCAGGGATGAAATTATAGAGTGGTGAATCCCCTAATCAGATAATTACAGGTGGGAATTCCACTGATGATAAGAATTTTGTTCCCAGCCATTTATTACATTTTCCCTTTGCTCTCCAACACAGACTTCTTGCACAAAGCAGGCCAACACCCAATACACCATTAGCAGCTTGGATTGCTTCTAAAGGTCTCTCTGATTCACGGGTGAAAGAGGGCAAGTAGCCTGAAGATCCACTGGTACAATCCACAGGGAACATCCCTTAGGCAAGGCTATCCAAATGAGCAAAAAGTTCCACATATACTCCATTTGGATGAGAGAGAAACAAAAATGGGGAAATCAAGTCAAAGCTTTAAAAAATTTAAATCAGGTGTAAGCAATGCCAGCAGATACTGGGGCCAACTTTCTGTCTTTGGCACTCTCTGCATGGATGTGATCATGAATGCTGGTCATTATTCTTTAAAAAGTTAGTTAGCAAAGTATATAAACATCAAGTCAATTTGATTCAATGCTGCATTTTTGCAGGCCACAGTCTCAATTTATCCATTTCAGCTGGAATTCAGGATGGGACACATATACATAGAGATGTGATTTATTTTTTTTAGGAGCAGCTTCCAAAGCCACCCCTCCTGGCTTATTTCAAAGTCCCCATACCAGCTCAAACCAGCATTACATGCTTCAATGTAAACATTCTGGATTGGAAACATCTGGCAATAGCTTCTAATAGTGGTCGCACAGTGATTACAGAAGTGTTGAGACCTCTGAAGAACTCCATTAAACCTCAGTTCTGATGTCATTGTGGTGCATCTGGCTATTGGTGGTGGTGGTGGGGGGGGGGGTAACAAGATATTTTCTGATCCTGGCTGCTCATGTTGAAGCATGGAAGACTTTTATGAGGCTGCTTTGGGGCTTTAAAGTATGTTGGGGGCTGGGGATATATGCATTAGCATAGCATAAGGACCACATGCAGATCTTTGGACTATGTTGAACATATTTTATATATTTCTTGTACTTCCCAGTTAACTAGGGCAGAAGTTGCATTAGACTAGAGGGAATTTGCATCCTTGGTTTGGCCAGAAAGCTCCATGAATTACTGAAAATCTCAGCCTAAACTTTTGTTTGGGTCAGGAGCAACTTGAGAAACTGCAAGTCACTTCTGGTGTGAGAGAATTGGCTGTCTGCAAGGTCATTGCCCAGAGGATGCCACATATTTTACCATCCTGTGGGAGGCTTCTCTCATGTCCCCACATGGGAAGCTGGAGCTGACATATGGGAGCTCACCCTGCTACCTGGATTCGAACCGCTGACTTTTCAGTCAGCAGTCCTGCTGGCACAAGGGTTTAACCCATTGTGCCACCAGGGGCTCATGGCCTAAATTAATATGTTACGGCAATATATATATATTATGGCAATATATATACTGGCCCAAGCTTCCAAGAGGAAGGCCAGGATATTATTGATATTATGATTGCTATTTGACCTTTTCTGCAGAAGGGGGATTCAGAGTGGATTATAATTCAACACAAACACAACACAGTTTTAAAAAGTCACAATTAAAATGGAATTAAAATATCAATAACATTAAAATAATGTCTAACATATGAACATAAGCTCACCAATGCATTGCAGAATTTTACATTCATTCTCACGGTTGCTCTGGGTGGTACAACTGAATGGTAAAATAAGCTAACCAAGACCAGGTAGTGTGCAACAAGAAGGAGCCAAATTTCAATCAGTGCCTTCCATATCCAAACACAACACTCCAGTAGTTATACTGTTCAGCTCCATGATGGCATTTTATTTTGCCTCATACGAAGGCAAAAGTTCTGAAAGCAGCAAGAAATATTGGGCTGGAATGGCTCAAAAGGAATGTGGATCAAAATATATTGATACTCGAGAAAGATGAAAAGTGAACTTTAAGCCACCTAAACATGACAACACTTAGAGAAATGTTTCTTGTTTAAATATTCTTGAACATAGAACTGCCTCATGGATCAATATCAGACTATGAAGGAGTAATCTCTTCACTCTTAGTGAAATGTAATTCTAGAATGGTTCTACACAGACACTACAATCCAATCCAAAGTCAGCTCAATTGCGAGGTTTTCACAATACCCCAATGCACACTGCAGTATGCATCAAGCTAGAAACAGGGTGTTAAAAAACTCACTAGCAGGTCTGTCACAATGAGATAATGTGCTGCAGCTGATCAGAGTATATCTCATGTAGGGCTTGAAACCAGGGTGATCCTGAACAGAAATGGATATCTCTGTGTATCTTAGTGAACTATTTAAGAAAAAACTGCATTTTCTAGCAGCTGTCTAGCCGCAGCTACTGCAATTCCTGAGTTTGGTTCTAATCAACAATCAGTAGGCAGTGTGACTTCCATCTCAGTCTCAAACCAGTTCCTGTGGCGTTTGTGTAGGCACTACATAGTGAAACAGGTTGGTTTCAATCAACCTCCAAACTGGAGTATGTGTCTGTGTCTATGTAGAATTGTGTAAATTATAGAAGGAGAGGAAAATATTTGAAACTAGCCATCTCCTGCCACACATTGCTGTGGCCCAGTCTGTATATATGTACTATTTGTCTGTATATGTGTGTGTATATATTTGTATATATGTGTATATACGTGTGTTTGCGTATATATATGTGGTTTTGCGCATTCGCTGTAATGTATTTTTACTTTTTTACTTTTTAAGTCTCTTCTGCTGTGTTTTACAGTGTTTTTATGAGTGATGGTCATTTGTTGGGTTGATAGGTGTATTGTGTCCAAATATGGTGCCAATTCGTCCAGTGGTTTTTGAGTTATGTTAATCCCACCAAGGAACATTACATTTTTATTTATATAGATATATATTCTTAACACAAAGGTTTTCTCTGCGGATTTTCTTTCTGGCTAATCACCCCATGGAGAGTTTTAAGAAAAAGCAGCTATATGTATGTCCATGCATGTGACGGCGCAAGTGACGCCACCTATGTATAGAACTGTTAGTTGCAAGATTTAAACTGTTGTATCATGCTTAATCCTGCCCCTTTTTATCCTGCTTTTGTATAGTTGTATGGATTGGTTGCTTGTAGCTGTCAATCAGCACTGTTTGGCTCCACCTCTTCCTGCATGAGGGGAGAGCTTCCTTTTTCTTCATTCTGCCATCAGAGTTCGTACCAGATGGACGTGAGTAAGAGACCTGACTCTAAAAGACCCTGATTTAAGTTACCTCTTAGCATCAGTTCTGAGGTCTTTTACCCCTTGGACTCATGCTTTATGTCCAGATTGTCCTGGACAATTATTGAGGAGACCCAGGCGCCTTCAAGCCGGTTCTTTTGGCACCAAAGGAAGATCCTGAATCTTCAAAACATAGGCCATCTGAACTGGGGTTGTGGTTTGTTCGGGCATTCACAGCCATTGAGGAAAGAGGAAACTTGGTGAGGCTTCAAACCCCTTGGACCCAGGACTGATTGAGACTGTAATGTATGTTTTCCTTCACCCCTCTAAAGTTTTCCAGCTCATTGCTTTGAAGAAATGACTTTGTGATAAATAAAACTTATTTTGAGCTATTGACAGCATTTTGGGTTTTTGGGAGTTCCAGTTTCCTATAGGAGGGCAAGAAGCAATCCCCTGGGGGGAAAGATGCCACATCCACCCCTCCTTTATTGAGAATAATAGCCCCCCAGGCGCGACGGCACAATGCATAGAATCAGAAAGTTGGAAGAGACCATAAGAGCTATTCAGTTTAATCCCATTCTGGATGCATGAATACACAATCAAAGCATTCCTGACAGATGCCCACCTAGCATCTGCTTAAGAACTTCCAGAGAAGACAGCATATTCCACTGTCAAACAGCATATGTGTGCCTGCTTGAGTATAAACCTACAGCAGAACAGTAGTGATGACAAAACAGCTGGAGCAAAGCAGCTGAAAGCTCCATTTCCAAAGAGGGTGCAACATGACTACAGAGTGACTCATCGATGCAGAAGATCAACAGGCAGGCAGCCCAGCACCAGATGCTCACAGACAGCCATGTGATTGCAGTGTGACAACATTTCTAGGACAGCTTTCCCTAGTCACCTTTCGTTCACATATCTGTTCACACAACATGAAGTCTCATACAAAGCTTTTCTGCTTTCCTTTGTCCCAGTTGGGAGATGTCTTAATTTTGTACAACTTTAGAGAGGGAAGGACCTTTTGGGAAATAAAGTAGAATTTAACATTCAATAGAGCTTGACAGCCAGCAAGTTCTATAATGTAGTGATCTCAGTGTTGGACTAGGACTCTGAGAAACCAAGTATTGGATTCCCACTCAGCCATGGTAATCCTAGATTGGAATGCCATAAAACAGAATTAACTAGGAGGAGGAGGAGGAGGAGGAGGAGGAGGAGGAGGAGGAGGAGGAGGAGGAGGAGGAGGAGGAGGAGGAGGAGGAGGAATCATCTTGACAGGTTACACTGTAACACATACAATGATAGCTCAAAGCCTCCTTCTTTGGGGATTTGTGTAGGGAAGGCACTAGAAGTATAGAATAATTTTTGTAGTACAGGTCAGAATAATTTTTCTCACTGATCCATAGCCACTATTAGCCATCATAAATGAGTGATTCTAGGAGCTGGAGTGAGGGGATGGCTATATTATGCTTTTGATATTTTCTGCCTTTATGCTCCCTTATGCATTTCACCAAAGCTTCCAAAACTAAAAAATGATTGTTTGGTGACTATTTACATGATTGACAAGTTCTGATCTTGACTTTGTAACAACACATGTCAGTATCCCAGACCAATACTAGACCATCCTGTCTTAACAGCTCTTTCAAGATGATTGAATGTGAGTCAGCTTCAACTTGAAAACCAAGCTTATTTATTAGGGCATTAGTTGTAGGTGATAGTGCTTTGTTAATACACAATTCTAGATAAATGTTCCCATCTAACAAGATCTTTCTTCTCTCACCGTGGCAATACAGGAAATAATTGTGATGGGCAGAGATCATTTTCTATATTGAAATTATTGTTTCATTTAAGTCTCCAGTGTTTGACTTTAACTACTATCAGCCAATGACAATGTGGACAACGATGGAAATTGTAGTCTATGGATGGGCGACTTCAGCTTATCTATGGCTAATTTTGCATCCTCAGAACCTAACGTAGACTGACCCCCTAAAAATGGTTTCCTGCATTCATTTATTTCAAAAAAATGATATATAAAGCAATGTATTTTTTTAAAAAAAGCACAAATCACCGCACACTACATTTAAAACACCTTTTTGCCACACAGTGTCACATGGTGAAAATTTCTGAAGAAAAAATTCAAGCACTATTGGGTGTATGGAGGGAACATGGATTACGTACAAGACCAAGTCCCCACCAAACCTTTAGGTCCCCATGTCTTCAAGTGAAGACATTTCCAGGTCTAGAGTCCTGCTTAGGTGTATATCAGGAATGCACAAAATGTGGTTTGTGGGTTGCATGTGATCCACCGGCCCCAAACTGCAGAGAGTGATGCTCTTTGGATGCTCTGTTCCGAATTCCCCCACCTGGGGCATTTTTTTGTCTCCTCAAAATGGGACAAAATATTGGCAAAACAATGATTTTGTCCTCACAATCTCCTCCACATATCTTTCAAATAGTCTGTGCTGTAAAAAAACAAAACAAAAAACAAAAGACCTTATAGCCACCTTTGGTTCTATAGTGCAAAAGAGTTGGTATATAAATAACTATAATGATTGTGGTGGCCCTACATTCCTATCTTCAGCTGACTGTATTCTCCCAAGATTTGGTTTAGCAGTGTACAAGTATGAGGGAATTGGGGAAGAAGGGGGAGAAGAAAGATGGGAGTAAGGTGAGCAAAACCTACGTGTCACAGCTTCTGTTGCTGTTGCAAAGCCATCTTCAGATTTTGTCTTTGAAGAAGACATTCCATTCACCATGGATCTGTGAGATGCTGAATGTTCTTGTGATGGAGCTTCTTCCTTCACTTCTGTGGTTGGATTTTGAGAGCTGTGAGGTGGGTTTGAAGAATCCAAAGTTGTTGTTGCTATCGCTGAATTAGACATGGAGGATGGAGACACATTTGTATCTTGACCTAAAAAAAGAAGGCAGAGTCTAACATCAGTCCCAATTCATTCAGGAAACAACACTTTCAGATTGTTTTTGAGATCCTGGAAAGATCCACATTCATAAATGAAGGAACATATCACATCCATTTAAATGTTGCATTATAGATGTACATGCATACACATACATTGTAATAGGACATCAGTTTGCACACATAATATTAAGAAAGTCATGTACGAATGCTGTGCTTTGCCCATTTATTTTCCTCTAGGTCCACAAATATGCAACACTTCTAGAAACAATTAACCACAGTTCTAAAATGGTTACTATTCCATTCTAAAGAATTACTGCACAAGTCATTGTGCTTTCTCAGAAATTGGCTACGTGTAAACATTAGAAAGGCCAATCTTTCTCAATGCACACAAGAGCCAAAGTCAGGATACTGGTTGCGCAATTAGTTGCCTCAACTGTCTAGATTTAGTATCACTCAGATAAATTTATGTTTCTCTAGCAATATATAGGGCATTGGTATCCATCCCATTCTGAAATACTAACCAAGATCCTAAGTACCTATACCAATGTATAGATACTAGCCTAGCTATACTGAATCTGGCAGCATACTGAATCTCCACTTCTTCTCAGATAGAGAAATGGTTAGGACATGATGAAATTATTTGTTGTATTCCAGAAATATTCCAAGTTTATTTCCTCCCATTTTTTGAAAGAGTAACTCTAGTTACCAGGAAACCTAAGTTGGAATGTAAACCCATTTCAAATTGTGGTTTAAGACCACAGCTTATCCCAGTTCTTGCAGTCTGATTTAGATGTAATGAGAAACTATGGTTAATTAATGGAGGAAATGTTCCACTGCAGAGAAAACAGAAGGATAGAGGTATTATGAAGCTAACTTCAGCAAGCAAAAGGCTTGACCATATCTTGGCATAATAGTCTACTTGTGTACATCTACTTGGCCATGTGCTATGATGCACTAAATGCTATGGTATACTGCATAAATTAACTTTGTTTTTTTTTTTCAGGAGAGTAACTGAGATTACAAAACGTAGTCCTATGTGAGAGTTTTCTATATTTATCCTGATGACCTTTTCAAATGTAGTATCTGAAGGTTTGAGCCCCCAGTGGCGTCATGGGTTAAACCGCTGAGCTGCTGAACTTGATGACCGAAAGATCACAGGCTTGAATCTGGAGAGCGGTGTGAGCTCCTGCTGTTAGCCCCAGCTTCTGCCAACCAAGCAATTTGAAAACATGCAAATGTGAGTAGTTCAGTAGGTACTGCTCTGATGGGAAGGTAATGGCACTCCATGCAGTCATGCCACCTACGTGACCTTGGAGGTATCTATGGACAATGCCGGCTCTTTGGCTTAGAAATGGAGATGACCACCAACCCCCAGAGTCAGACACAACTGGACTTAATGTCAGTGGAAAACCTTTACCTTTACCTATCTGAAAGTTTGTAATGTAATAGATTGAGCAATCTTGGTTTGGAGATGGGAGGGGTGAGGAGGAAACCCCTTCCTGATCCCCCCCCCCCAAGTCTCCTCGTGTGTCATTTCCTCACAAGAAGAGGATTTATGGCAGTCAGGGACCTTTTCAGTAAGTTTTAAAAGGGCTGAGGGAAATGAAGTGGGCACCCTCCTACACCTTTGGGCTCCAGGAGCCCAAAAGATATGGGGTGGCCTGGATCTAATAAGGTATTTACTTCATTTGGGCTAAACCGAGAAAACCTTGGTTTGTTCCAAATGAATTGGTTTTTACTGGCCTCCAGTAAAAACTGAGACAGGTCCCGCATTTTGGGACTGTCTGGATGGGCCTAAGGGAGGTTTCAAACTGTGGTCTACTGCAGTTCTCAACGCTCTGCACTGCAACGAGTCTCAGGAATGTGAAAAAGAACACCAACAATCAACACTTCATCAGGTGGTTTTCTGTGTGACCCATGCAACATCCCTGTTAAACATACAAACAATTTCAAAGGAATAAATATATGTGCTTTGTAATTTTCACATGGATGAAATTAACTGGGGCCCAGAGATATGCACAGAGATATGAAAACTGGTATGCTCCAGTGCACATTGCTACCATATTCTACGAGAGGCTACCCCATGATGTGCTATTGGAAAAAATTACCATCCCAAGCGATTCTTCCAATGTGCTGTCAGTTATATGCAAGGAGTGATACTATCACAGCCAAAGACTGGCTGCGACTTTAATGAGTTGAGATGGAACCTGTTTACTACAGAGGAACAAGAAGACATAAAATGAAACTTAGATTCAGAGCAGTCAGGGGCAAAATTCTGACTGAGACTCTAGGAGGGCAGACAGACTGATCCTTATATTCCCCCTTCTGTGCAGCTCCAGCTTCATTCACAGACCTACTCACCACCCTGACCCCTCCTTTAGAGCCCCTTCCTTCTCCCATTCAGTACTCAGAATAGCAACAATTTACAGATGTGATGAGCAGCCAGAGTGCAGCAACTTCAGAGGGGTGGGACCACACTTTAAATAAAGTAAATTACACCTTAGGTAAAGAGAGGCCAAATACCCATAATTACACTGACGGTAACAACAAGGCCTACTCGCAGTCAGGCAGGGGGCTGAACGCAGGAAGCAAGAGGTCTTGGACCCATCATTAAACTGAATATAACAAGAGGTCCTACATGCAGGCAGACAGGGAGGAAAGGAGACAGACCGCTCACACATAATTATAGTGACTGTAACACAGAACCCAGCGTGAAGAGTACTAACTGGATCCACAGGCTATTACAGTTAATAAGGTGTTTTTTATACTTTTGTAGAAGGCTCCACATCAGGCAAGTGGCACATAGATTTGGTGACATGTATAGTAGTCACATATTTTAAAGGGCTTAACTACACACTACTTGAAATACATAGCTTATAGCTGAGATGTTCTTTTTTAATCTCAGGTAAGTATGTGGAGGCTCCATTTGACTCCCCACACACAAGTAGCAAAAGTCAGGAAAAAGCTCTTTGTTTTCCAGTCCAATCTAAATACTGTCGATTAAGATCTTTGCTGGAGAAGAGTTCTGAAAATACAACACTTTGCCTAGTTTTGGAGACAAGGAGTTATTGGCACTCAAAACATATATTTCTGTTTTTGGATGGATAGGAGGGTCACCTGTACCTTTCATAGTTACAAAATATTTATGTTACTACATCTTATTAAGATATTTATATCCCACCCTGTATCCATGCTGGTCGCTCCAGGAATCCCACTGGAGCATTGCAGCACACCCAAATACCTGGGAGTCACTCTGGACCGTGCTCTTACCTACAAGAAGCACTGCCTGAACATCAAGCAAAAAGTGGGTGCTAGAAACAACATCATACGAAAGCTGACTGGCACAACCTGGGGATCACAACCAGATACAGTGAAGACATCTGCCCTTGCGCTGTGCTACTCTGCTGCTGAGTATGCATGCCCAGTGTGAAACACATCTCACCACACTAAAACAGTGGATGTGGCTCTTAATGAGACATGCCGCATTATCACGGGGTGTCTGCACCCTATACCACTGGAGAAATTACACTGCTTAGCCGGTATTGCACCACCTGACATCTGCCGGGAAGTAGCAGCCAATAGTGAAAGGACCAAGGCAGAGACATCTCCAGCTCATCCCCTGTTTGGGTATCAGCCAGCACGCCAGCGACTTAAATCTAGACATAGTTTTCTAAGATCTACAGAGACACTCGCTGGAACACCTCAGCAAGCGAGAGTCCAAAAGTGGCAGGCTCAAACCCAGCACCTCAACCAATGGCTGATACCAAATGAGAGACTCCCTCCTGGGCACACAGAAGACTGGGCGACTTGGAAGGCACTGAACAGACTGCGCTCTGGCATCACGAGATGCAGAGCCAACCTTCAGAAATGGGGCTACAAAGTAGAATCCTCGACATGCAAGTGTGGAGAAGAGCAAACCACTGACCACCTGCTGCAATGCAACCTGAGCCCTGCCACATGCACAATGGAGGACCTTCTTGCAGCAACACCGGAAGCACTCCAAGTGGCCAGATACTGGTCAAAGGACATTTAACCAGCTACCAAACTCACAACTTGTGTATTTTTCTGTTTGTTTGCTTTGTTCTGTTAGAAATGTAATATAATGGACTGGCTGCTCTGACACACGACAAAACCCTGTATCCAAATTCTGTAGCTACAATGTCGCAAGCTGAAGGTAAAAAAAAAAATCCTATTTTTAGTAAAGAGCTGATCTACTTCAGCTAATTCTTGTTCTTTAAGGATTCCTCTTTCTATACAATTGTTAAAAATTCAGAGATTTTCACAGCATGGCTACTGAGGGTTGTGGCACCTGGAAGGCCACCGTTTGTGTAGGCCTGGCTTAAATTACACCAAATTTGTTAGACTTTAAGGGAGAACTCTTTGTTGTTACTGATTTTTTGCAACAGACAAACACAGAAAAATGTCCAGAATAAAGGAGACATTTCAAGATGCCTAAGCAGGAAGAACCGAAAAGGCCAGACAAATTCACACTTTCTAAAAAATGCAAGATTTGAGTGCATTGCACTTTTCCTGACCCATTGCTGCTGTGCTCATTGAACTGCCCTCAAGGGATCCGTATGTGAATAGTTGTGTCCACGATCTGCATGTCAGGTGGGCCCATGTTGGAAGAAGGGGCTGTCTGAAATCCCTCCCAGACAATCATAGCTTTGTTTCTCAAAACAGGAAGACAAATATTGATTTGGCCTAACATTTTTTCTCCTTCTCAGCACTGGAATTATTTTAAGATAAAGTGTCTCCAAAAGGAGAGAGATAATTTATTAGCCAAAGATTTCAAGCTTAGAATTTTTCGATAATTTATGGGTAGAAAAAGTACAAAATACTATCCAAGATATTTTTATTCTTTGTAAAACACAGTGATTTTGGAATCTTTACCCAAAGCTATACACATGGAAGATTATTCTCTACTTACAATATGTTTACATCCCCATCACCTAGGAAATAAATAGTTATATACAATGATTTAGTAGCTAGTCTACTTCAGTACTCCTAGCTTGACCAGAGGAATGTGGTTGCTTCAAGGGAGCAGGACTGAAGGGTCTTCCAGAATACATGTTATAAAGCTTCTTCTGCATATACTGAATTCAAAAGTAGTTTTGCCAGCACAGTCATCTGAAAATTATTCAAACTTTAACTTAAATACCAAATAAAAGTCTGAGATTGCAACCATATTCATTTGACAATAACCAAATCTTACCACGTTCAATGGAAGGTACTTCCTTGTAAATGAACAAATAACAACCTCCGCTAGGTTCATGCAACAATTTCACTTGCTACCATCCATTTTGTTCTAATGGCTCTCAGTATACAGTATATCAGCAAATTCTGGCTCCTTTTCTTTTTCTGGGTGCAGCTATTTGCATTATGAATTGGTGCTGCAGAAACTATGTAGAGAAACAACTTCATAAACCACATGATTTGCAGATGTTAATTTGAGCACTGAGCTCTTACTCTCTCACACAGACATTGTTGTATAGCAGTCTTCCAATGTCTTTTAAAATAATCATACCACAATGGATCAAAAGATTTGACCACATAGTATTGATGCCCCTTTGGCAAGCAAAATAAGGGACAGGCCAACTTCTTTGAAATTTGATCAGCAATTATAAACAGCCAAAAACTGCCATGCTGGACTGAGGGAATACATATCTAGTAACAGCATCAGGCAGCAGCTCCCAAAAGAAGTTATCTGTGTTGTTCCTTCCATTTTCTCACAGACTTCCTAACATGCAAGCAGAAGCCAATCCCCACAGTACATCTGTAAGTACAACTATGTGCTTGAACAAGAATGTTCAAAAGGTTTCTCCCTTCTCCTTTGATGCTAAGACTCAGAAATCGTTTCAAAGGTCAAATTTCATCCTATATGCTCTTGGGACATACCTGTTTTCAAATCTGAACATACCTTGCCTAAGGGTTGTTCAACAATAGCAATGATGAAGTGAGACAGACCATCTTCTGGACACACAACAACAGTTTCCACTGGCGTTGAGCACTTTATGAAAATCTGGGCTGTGCAATCTGAAGAATGCACACTTGCAGAGCACAGGAATGCACACCAGTATGACCAAGCATTTAAAGGGAAGTTTTGTTTTCCTTAAAATATGCATGGCCATAACATGCAAAAAAAGTATGTACTTTGAGCCCCAATTCTAAAAATGTTAATGTCATTACTAACGGAGATACTGATTAACTAATGCAGTGGTTCTCAACCTTCCTAATGCCGCCACCCCTTAATACAGTTCTTCATGTTGTGGTGACCTCCAACCATAAAATTATTTTTGTTGCTACTTCATAACTGTTATTTTGTCATTGTTATGAATCATAATGTAAATATCTTCTATGCAGGATGTATTTTCATTCACCTGACCAAATTTGGCACAAATACCAATATGCCCAAATTTGAATACTGGTGGGGTTGGAGGGGATTGATTTTGTCATTTGGGAGTGATAGGTGGTATTTATAGTAAACTTACAACCACAGAGCATTCTGAACTCCACCAATGATGGAATTGAACCAAACTTGACACACAGAACTCCCATGACGAACAGAAAAAACTGGAAGGGTCTGGCGGGCACTGATCTTGAGTTTTGGAGTTGTAGTTCACCTACCTCCAGAGAGAACTGTAGACTCAAAACAGTGATGAATCTGGACCAAACTTGGCACGAATACTCAACATGCCCAAATGTGAAGACTGGTGGAGTTTGGGGAAAATAGACCTTGATATTTGGGAGTTGTAGTTGCTTGGATTTATAGTTCACTTACAATCACAACAGGAGGAAGGAGGATTTGGTGGGAGGATTTGCTGTCTGTTTTCAAAAATAAAGAGAAGGACAGGTAGAGAGATTGTCAGCCTTCTCTGCCAAAGGGGTTCATAAGACCATCAGAAACATGTGTTTTCTGATGGTCTTTGGCAACCACTCTGAAACCCCCTCACGACTCCCAGGGGTCCTGACCCTCAGGTTGAGAAACACTGAACTAATGTGATGAAACAAAAAAAGTCCTTCAAGAATCTCCTATATTTTTGTCAGATTACAGGCAGTCCTCAAATTATGAACAAGATAAGTCTTGTTTCTTCTAACATTGTAGTTCTGTAGGTTTGTTAAGTTGAATTTTATGTAAGTCAGAACAACCACATTTTAAAGTGCAACTCCAATCATACATGTGTGTGTGCGCGAATGCATGCTTTGGATGGCATAGGGAAGGGTTAACACCCACGTGGTGTTTGTTTTGCTGACTGTGTCCCTGTTCAAAAGTTTTCATCTCGCTTTGTTTCCCTGCGATAATTGGATTTTGAAAAAATTGGCTTGTGGAAACAAGGATTGGTCAGAAAGGTTCAGTTGAGACACTTCTTCCCCATGGTAACTCTTTCAGGAGTGAATTTCCCTTCCAAGGGGTAGATTTCTCTCACTTTCTGTTGTCTCATTTCTGTTCTTAACTATGTGTTCTTTGTATGCCAGATGTTTGTAACCTGGCGACTGCCTGTATATTTATAGAGTTTCTACATTAACATCAAGATATGTGGAGACAGCAATCTAATGAAAAATTTTGCCATATATAATAGATGCTGGTATATTCTATTAGTCACCGTCTATATGCTGAAGCAACAGATTTACAAAGAATGAATCCAGATCCAGAAAAAAACCTGGAAAGACTCATGAAATTACAGCATTCTGGTTACTTCATCATTCACAACATTGACAAATGTACTTAACTCTGGGATGATCTTCCATCCGGCAGTTTGTAACACTTTCCAAAAATAATAAGGTGGACTGGAATGTTGATCTATGTGACACTCATGAGAAACATGACAGAGTACTGAAGAAAAAGGAACATGTTGGTTTGCTCATCCATCATTTAATGATGTGTCTAACCAGTGTGCCTTGTAAAATCGTATTCAAGAAGATACTACTGTCAATTGTGGTCTGGCAGTTAGAAGTAGCACAGCAGCTACCCAACAACTGGGAGGGCACCGGGATGGAAAAGCCTGGTCTACCATGACCGGCAGCAGCTTCTCACGGTTTCAGATAGGAGTCTTTCCCAACCGTATCAGTGCATGCTGGAGATTGAATCTAGGTGGTTCTGGAGATGAAACTGTTACCCAACTATGGCTCTTTCCCAAAAGTAACCTGCTTAAATGAACAGGATAACATTTTGGAAATAAAATATAGCAGTGTAATGGATACATATAACATATGGAAAGTACATTATATGACACCAGTGCAAAGCTGTGGGTAGACTAATAAAATTTCTACTGTGTAAGATGTATACAGTACTTGACAAATATGCAGAAGTTTAGCATTGGAACATCTGCTTATCTCCTCTCTCTTTTATCTATATTTTTCTGTTCATGCACATACAGTAAAAAATGCTGGAGGCAGCTGCTCTTTCTTTGACCTGATATACACAGGTGGATACAGCTACAGAAGCATCAGCTAGTGTAGAATACCATTTCTCCCAGTTCATAGTTTTATAGTGTTCGGTGCAGAAATGTTATTGCAATGACACACTGAAATCTATGTTTCTCCAGCCCTCCGCCATTTTCCTCTATGTCTTCTCTACAGAGAGCATAAAGAAGAAGGCAATAAGGAGATAGGCAGGTGTAAAAAGTCATTCTAAAAAGAATGTTGTTGTTGTTGTTATATCCTGCTTTTTCTCTCCATACGGAGACTCCAAACAGCTCACAACTAAAAGCATTTCAGTACGACTTAAAATACACAAATATAGACATATTGAAACACTATTGAATTGTGCCCAGTAACAGACTGGCAGCCAGTGGAGCTGCTTCAACAAAGGGGTTGTCTGCTCCCTTTAGCCAGCCCCAGTGAGCAACCTGGCTGCAGCTCTTTGGACCAGCTGAAGTTTCCAAGCACTCTTCAGAGCGTGTTACAGTAATCCAGATGGAATGTAACTAAGGCATGGGCCACTGTGGCCAGATCTGGCTTCTCAAGGAATGGGCGCCGCTGGCACACAAGTTTTAATTGTGCAAACGTCTTCCCGGCCATCGCTGATACCTGGGCCTCTAGGTTCAATATCAAATCCAGGAGGACTTTGCAAAATCAGGTTGATAATTGACATAAGCCTACAAAGAGGGTTTAGTTTCTCCACCTGCTCTTGTAAGTACTTTTGAAACATCTGCTCAGAACTATCAGTTTAGGACCTTGCAAAAGTGGGAAAGTCTACAGCTTTTTGGTTTTTTAAAAAATCAACCCTTTTTGTTTAATCTGGAAGAAAACCTCTCTGATAATCTTTAGGTTTTCTATAGTGCTTTTATGGCTAACTTCCACCAGAGGACCTAGAGATTCCTAGAGAAGATATTAATCAAATCCATAAATAATCAAATCTGCAAAAAATAATCCCAAAATTGTGGAGAAGCCACTGTATTACTTATCTAATATCCAAAGAACTTTTCTTAAAATCCATCCCAACTACTCCAGGGTCTTCTTAAAAGGGGAGACATAGGAGGCAATTGCATTGACCCTCATGTTTGGGGAGGGCTCACACATGAAGCCACATCAATTATGGCATTGTCAACTAGTTTATTTTAGAAACCCATTAACTCCAAAATCAGGGGATGGGAAACAATAGCAATATAAAATCTAGGAGTGGAAGTGTCCTCTTGAAAACAAGGTAGCTACAGCTATGGGTGATGCTAATCATAGCAACCCAAGTCAACAATAGTCAAATAGTCAGTTTATTATTTTTATATATGCTTAGAAATCAACAAATGTGTTAAGGCTTACTCTACAGTAAAGTTGTTCAGACTTGCAAGCACACTTTGCACGACAGAACTGGTTGTAATGTTAAGTATTTCCTAAATGTAGCATTGACGCTATTTAAATGTGTAGAAGGGAAAGGTTAGATACCAAAAAAGAAAATGAAACACAATCATTTGTGTTAGTAAGCAAACTGTTTTCAACATGTTAGCAGGAAATGAACCTTTCCCCAGTTCATTCAGATTTTGTCTATTTCTTTCAGAGAAAGAGACATAAAAATAGATTTGGCTGAAGACAGAAACCCACAATTGGGAGGATGTGTTTTGATGGCAGCTGGGTTCTGTGAATTGTCTTCAGAGCTGCAATGCATGTGGGCAGGCACTTGGGCCTCCTAATGGCAGAGATGTGACTTCATGAGGCCAATAGTTGCAGTCCTGCATGGTCTGATTCCAAAGTCCCATGTCTCTCAAGTAGAAGATTGACTTCCCAGTGGACATTTTACCTGCATAGTTATCTTTGTATTGAATATCAACATCTGTGAAATCTAGTGCAATAATTTGTCATAATATACAATCAGCCCTTCATATTTGCTAGGGTTGGAACTCCAGCAAAAGTGGAAAAAATAAAATAAAAATGCTATTTTTTGAATTGAGAGAACAGGTGTCTAGGAACATCTTGGTTCTCTAGTACAATTGTATGATCAGCATCCAGCAAAAGCTGGCCATAAGTTGCAGTGGAGGACCTAGATATTCTCAGAGATTGTATTTCAATCAATTCTGCAAAAATCAAACTCACAAATGTGTATGGACCAAAGACATTTCATCCTTCTGCCAATTTTTTTTTTTGCAACTGTACAACTAGAAGTATAATTTGTCCTTTCACCTTCTGCTTCTATGAGAAGTCTATTCTGCACAAACATCAATGTTCTGGAAGAAGCAAAGACCACAATAATTGAAACAAAGCAGTTACTTTATTTTCAGTTTCAGAATGGAAAACAGAATGTCAGTCAACAACAAACAAGATTTAAAGATGGACTTAAAACTAACCTTACAAAATGTGGTATAAACACCCAGAACTGGGAAGCCCTGGTACTCAAGCATTACAACTGTTACCAATGGTAC
Source organism: Anolis sagrei (assembly GCF_037176765.1). NCBI lineage: Eukaryota > Metazoa > Chordata > Lepidosauria > Squamata > Anolidae > Anolis > Anolis sagrei. Next base: position 190,589,451 of record NC_090024.1, on the reverse strand, counting down.
TATGGATTTTGGAGAGGAACAAATAGAGGGTGAAAAGGAAGAACGTACCAAGAGGAAGGTGCGTCAAGTAAACCCTGGCTGTGACTAATTTTCACCTGAAAATCTATGTCCTCAAGGTGAAAAAAGACCATTCAGATCCAGAATAGGTCTCCACAGTCACTTATGGACCCACCACTAAGACTCTACCTCTGGAAGACAATCATATTCAGCCATGCATGATCGCCCATGACTTAATTTGATCAACATTTGAGCAACATCAGGTATCAGATCAAGCAATCTCTTATCCATATTCTTTATATTGAAGTTTTTTTAAAAAAATGACTTTCAATTAAATTTTGTTTTAATATTAGACACTATTAAAATGTGTTTATAACATTGTAACTCCTCTGTGTTTTTTATCTGTACCATTTTTTTTAAAAAAAACAAAACACCATTCTGACCCCAGTGTTGTGCAAGATGGCTCCTTGTTCCTGTTTATAGTTTTTCGTGTGGATACTTCATTTTACAAAAATGAGATGGGAAGAGTTAGGGCAACATCTCACAGCCTATGCTAAAAATGTGTAATAGTTACAACCGTGGTCCATGATCTTGCCTGTTAAAGTTACCTTTAACCTGACATTAAACCCTGCCTGAGCTATTTCAAATTCAGAGGTACACAACTGCAGTAGTAATCATTCCTGACTGCCTGAGATACGTCAAATTTCCTGTCTCGGTTGACTATATTTGTAAGGAGTTCTTACACAGCCATTTAAGACTCTGATTTTAAATTTAGTTCAAAATGGTAGATCCTATTGTAAGCTATTTCTTTTTGAAAAGCAAAAAAAACTTAGGAAGATAGAGATGTAATACTTCCCACAATTCATTTTATTTCTGTGTTACAGCACAGATGAGTTTCAAGGCTGGGAGAACAGCTACATATGGTACAGATCACCTTCAAGAGGTTTTAGAAACTGCAGACCTTTCACATAGACCGTCATGCCAAGGAAAATTATGGAGAGTCTAATTAAGAACATGCTGGTACAGTAATTGTATAACCTTCTTGGGTCAAACCAGCACAGGTTCTTTAAGGGGAAATTGTGCTTCTCTAACCTGCTAAGAGATCTTTTGAGAAGTTAATTGAAGATTAGATATATGGGAGCTAGTGGACATCATTATTAATGAAAATTATAATTTGAACATATCCAACTCTTTCATCGCAAGTCAGACTCATCCCTGAGCTTAGGTTTTATTGAAATAGTATTATCTGAGCCAGTGACAACATGAGCTCATATTAGATTTTTTAATATAAGGTACATGCATGAATGCTCAAATATAAAAACTCTCAAATACTGCCTGGTTTCCACCATAGGTAAGATCTAAGGATATGTGCATACCGTCTGCTTTTGCCTGCATATAACAAACCTGCATATCAAATTGAAAATATTTTGAAGTTTTCATAAACAAGGTAAAGGTATGACTAAGACCACAGCAAAAGCTCTTGTGCTTTTCACTAGGATATATCAAGCAGGCAATGAAATTGCTACTTTGTTCTTCACTTCACTTCACTTTATTTCTTAATTAGTCGCTCTCCACCAAGGTTCTCCAGTGCCAAAACACATTAAAGAAAGACTGTAAGTGTGTATGTGTGTGTATGTATATACTTATTAACACTCTGTGTAATCCAGCGCTGTGGTGATAATAATTGAATTGACCAACCTATACAAAGCAATGCATGTTATGCCAATCTGTAAATTATTCCACACTATACAAAACATCAAATAACAATGCATGGATACCCATCTCAGTTCCCCCTGTTGGCTTTTTGGATTCCCCAGATATTACTCATGTACTTTCATGACTATCTTCACCATCGAGAGATTAGAAAATGTAGATAAGAGATAAATACTCAAAGAGATGGAGATGGAAGAAAAGATCACAATTTCAGGAGGTCTAACTCTGCTATTACAATACATTTCCATGTTGTTGTACTAAGCACACTTGGTCTTCTGTATCTAAGGATTCTGTATCCATGAATCCAAGAGTAACATTTATTTTCTCATTATATACAATATATCACTTTATAGATTGAGATTTTATCACTCATAAATGTTGGTATCTATAGGATATATGTGTGTATGTCCCCTAGAATCAAACCCCAGCTGATTCCAATATGGAATGCATTTAGTCAGTATTCCTAACTTCTCAAAGCTGGGACATGAAAGGGATCTCAACTATACTAAGCAAAGGATACTGCCTAAAGCTGAATTGAAGATATGACATTACTTAGCCTAATTTTCTGATATAATGTAGAATTATCCATCCATTTTATCTACATTTATTCAGAATGCTACACTTAAAAAGTGTGCTAGAAACAAAAAGCCTAGGAGACTAAACCACTCAAACATTTTGTAGTCCCCACATCCACATTTCCTCTTTGAGACCATACCCCACTATAATTGTCTTCTGGAGTGACATATTTTTGACAGTGTGTTTACAACAGTTTGAATGACCTCCATGGTTATCTTGACATTTGGATCACCAAATGCATAATGAGATATCTTGGAGATGGGACCCAAGTATAAACACATAATTCATTTGATGTTTCATCTCTTATTCACATAGCCCGAAGTTAATTTGATACAATGTGTTAATACTTCTAGACATGAAATAAAGCTTGTGTACAAAAAGCAAAGGTGTCACCATCTCAGGCCCCGTCTACACTGACATGTAATGCAGTTTAAACAAGGAGGAATATAGGAGAAACCCATCTCCCCTTCAAGACATAGGCATAATCCTCTTACAATGTCTCCACGCACCCAACAATGGACCAAACCACAAGTCATGGAAACTGCCCAACATCTCACCTTTGTCCTTTTCCTTGGAACCAGCAAAGACTATTGTCCTCACCCATGCTGGAAATACTACCATCATTAGCACCCATTAGCTCAAACCCTACCCACATTCTTTCCCTTTCCATACTCCTGAGAGGTAGAACAAGCAATAGCCAAAAACTTCAAACTGAATAATGACAATTAATTAAAAATTCCACCAAACCTGGTGACCAATCAGCAACAATGGCAAACAGAACTCCTCAACCAATCTATGAGCCAGGCATGTAATTCTGATGGTGGTTCGCGAAAAGGCCTTACTGGTGCATTATTTAAACTGTTATGTTTATTCATATCATGATCTGATCACCATACTCAATATATCCCATATGCATGGGGGTATTGGGGTAACAATACAAAAGGTTTGCTAGGCTAGACCCTCTTTCACTCAGACTCAGCCCCCCCGAAACCCCCCTCTCCCGAAACAAAATCCTGGCTACGGGCCTGCTATGAGCTGATCCTAGTTGGCCTCAGTCAGGACCAATCAGCATTCAGTGTGGCAAAGTCCTTTGATTCAAAATGCTATCGAAGCACTATAAATAAATCTGTATGGTTCCAGTTGCTTTATGACATTCTTTAGAATCCAGACTCTGCTGGCATACACTTTGGCCAAGGTGAATAAACACCTTTGCTCCTTTTGCCTTCAACCTGTTTGCATTTCAATTGATCTTTGGAGCTAGAAACACTGGTCTCCAAACCCATGATTTCAACAGAGCTGAAAACCTCAACAAATCAGCCAAAATAGCACCTGGAAGTGGCATCACATCACATCCAATGCATTGAAACATACTGCTGCTGCCTTCGGAGGAGAGAGACAGAATGGCTACTACCATGTTTGCAGTTACCCATCCCTAATATAATGTTTTAATCTCAAATAATAAATCCGCTAACCAAACAGTTTTGCAGTTATCACTGAGGTACAATATGTTCATGCTGACTGGGTAAACTACTAGAGCAGTGGTTCTCAACCTGGGGTCCCCAGATGTTTTTGGCCTACAACTCCCAGAAATCCCAGCCAGTTTACCAGCTATTAGGATTTCTGGGAGTTGAAGGCCAAAAACATCTGGGGACCCCAGGTTGAGAACCACTGTACTAGAGTGACTTGTAATTTATTTGTCGTGTCAGAGCAACCAGTCCATTATATTACATTTCTAACAGAACAAAGCAAACAAACAGACAAAATACAAAACTTGTGAGTTTGGTAGTTGGCTAAATGTCCTTTGACCAGTATCTGGCCACTTGGAGTGCTTCCTGTGTTGCTGCAAGAAGGTCCTCCATTGTGCGTGTGGCAGGGCTCAGGTTGCATTGCAGCAGGTGGTCAGTGGTTTGCTCTTCTCCACACTCGCATGTCGAGGATTCCACTTTGTAGCCCCATTTCTGAAGGTTGGCTCTGCATCTCGTGGTGCCAGAGCACAGTCTGTTCAGCACCTTCCAGGTCGCCCAGTCCTCTGTGTTCCCAGGAGGGAGTCTCTCATTTGGTATCAGCCATTGGTTGAGGTGCTGGGTTTGAGCCTGCCACTTTTGGACTCTCGCTTGCTGAGGTGTTCCAGCGAGTGTCTCTGTAGATCTTAGAAAACTATGTCTAGATTTAAGTTGTTGACATGCTGCCTGATACCCAAACAGGGGATGAGCTGGAGATGTCTCTGCCTTGGTCCTTTCACTATTGGCTGCTACTTCCCGACGGATGTCAGGTGGTGCAGTACCGGCTAAGCAGTGTAATTTCTCCAGTGGTGTAGGGTGCAGACATCCCGTGATAATGCGGCATGTCTCATTAAGAGCCACATCCACTGTTTTGGTGTGGTGAGATGTTTTCCACACTGGGCATGCATACTCAGCAGCAGAGTAGCACAGTGCAAGGGCAGATGTCTTCACGGTATCTGGTTGTGATCCCCAGGTTGTGCCAGACAGCTTTCGTATGATATTGTTTCTGGCACCCACTTTTTGCTTGATGTTCAGGCAGTGCTTCTTGTAGGTAAGAGTGACTTGTGAAGCAGCCTGAATTTTCTGTGGCAAGATTCAGGAGATGGTCCTTTTAGATGTTTTCATTGAGTTATATAAGCACATAACAATACATTTATGAATTGACATTGCAACTATAAATGATAGAAAAGAAATCAAGGATGATCCTCCACCCTGCAAGAAATTAAAATCTCAGTTCACTTATAATGTCAGAAATATACTCGGCATACTTATTTGCCACTATATATGTGCCTCAGGAAAGCATTGTGGATTGAAGATGTCTGTACATTCTTTGTATGGGTCAATGGCAAATAATGTCTTTTTCCAGTGTTATAGTTTTCACAGCAATGCTACTGAGTAAACGTTAAAAATTGTATTGACACATTCCAGTTTAGTCCTCACCTGTACCCACAATGTACTAAGAGCTTAAATTTATGGGGAAAATTGTATCTCCAGCAATAACTACCATTTACAGCCACAGGTAAAAGACAAGCAATGCTGTGACAGTCATATAAACATGCTGTCATTCATTTTTTTTCCAGTTCTAGCTATGTTGAACTAGGCTTGAAACAACATCATATTACAGCTTTGGATAAATAAGACGTAATGGAAAATCTGTGACACGATACTGTGAGGATTAAATAGGGCATGTTGGTTTCACAGAATTAATTGCCACCAGCAGTGCCAACAAAAGTTGAAAATTTGAGATGTAAACCTGCACTTCACATAAAATTTGTTCTCGATCCCAGATGCAAGCTACAGAATGTTTTGCAAGTATTGCACACTCCGATCTTTAAAACTGGAACACATTCAGAGATTCACAGAGTAGTTGTTGAGAGACAGTAATTTAAAAGTATAGCAGACCTTAAAAGGAACTACTATAAATGACTATAATTCCTAAAATTATGTAACCATCTCACTAATTCATTTTCCCAGCAATGTAGACATAAACAGTATGAAATTTCTATAGCTCAACAAGGGATAATGCTATAGTGGAGCAGCAGTTTTGTAACTTTATACACATTTCCTCCATTTAGTTCCGCAATGGAGGAAAGAGAGGATCCCAAGGTTCCATGGGTTGGCCCATGACTCTGCCCTGGACTTTGTTACAGGTATTAAGGCAACAACACTGAAGATGAAAAGAGATGAAAGGCCAGTGGCTTATAGCATTCAGATTTGTTTTAGTTAATTCTGAAAAAGAGAGATGGAAAGAGTTACTTTTTACCAATGCTAAAGGTATTGGAACTGTATATGGAACTGTAACTGTAACAAAGTACATCTTAAAGGTAGCTTTCTAAGTTTTGAGCTACAGCAATATACTTGGCCCTCCACATTTGTCAATTTGATTATTCATTGATGTGCTAAAAATGTTCTCTAGGAATCTTTGGATCCTCTAAGGCAACTCTATGATCACTTCTACTAGAGAAGTGTTTTCTCAAGTAACAAAATTTAGCATTTTCAAAATATGTATTTTTCAAATTTCATAGGAGTCCTGTACCCCATCACTCGTGAAAGTGGAGGGACTTTTGTATATTAATTTGGTTCTGAATGAATTATCAATAGTGAAAGCTCTGGAGAGATTTCTGCTACTTTCAAACTAAGTCGCAATTTAAGTGAAAGTTGGGCGAAAAGCTCTAAATCAGATTACTAAAGTACTAAACAACATCAAACAATGGCAACTGAAGGCATCAAATCTCACAGTGGCCACTTATATACATGTAGTTATTCTTTGAGCATCCCTGCTGCTTCACATTATTTGCTATGGGGAAGGGTAAGGAACCAGAAGACACACATCTTGATGTAAAAACTGAAATCGGATTAATGGCCTGAAGGCATTCATGCCTCATATTGTTGTCTGAGGATACCTAATCCAGATGTGACATAATTTCAAAGTGATAATGAATTCAGAGTCAAACTAAATGATATGCGCAGCATGTTTTTAGAAGAGCTGTTCCCTCAAAGAGTGAAAAACATCTGTCATAGCATGTGGTTTTCCTTGGTTATGTAACTTGCATCTAGCATGCTTTCTTTTGTGATTTGTCTTTGAAAGACATGTAGAGGCTTAATTTGTCAGTGTGATTATGGAGGTTCACATCTCTAAGGATATCCTGCTGGCAAAAAGAAAAGGAGTTAATTGCAAATAATGTGCACTCCCTTAATATTTAGTTCAGAGAAACTTGAGTTCAGTCTGAAAAGGAGCAATTTCTATGCATCTAAGGATACTATAAAACACAATGTCCAAATTTGTATTTGCACCTTTGGTTTTTTCTTTATGCTCTTTTGTTAATTAGATGACTTATTCCCCTAATTAGGACATAGAATGGAATACAGTATGTACTAATAAGTGCAAAAACCAAATAGACAATCTCGGGCACAAAAATGCAAATAAATGCACTTTGTAGAGTTGACCCTCCACATTTGCACATTAATCATTCATGAATTTGATTATTTGGAGACTAAAGTATTTGCTGCCCTAATTGCAAATGAAAAAAATGTGTTCTCTCTAAACATTTCTATGTCTTCCAGTGCAATTCTATCATCAACATCCACCAGAAAGTCAACACAGAATCATGCTGGAGGACCTAGACATGTCTAGAGGAGTGTTCAAAAATAGTGTTCATGGCATTTATTTATATTTACAGGTTTTCAACTTTCACAAGAACCCTGTACCCTTAACCCCTACAAATATAGAAGGATAACTGTATTTTCCAACAGTTCATATAATAGGCTAGCTCATTATACTGAGCAATGCTGCCCACAACTCTTGCTGACGTCACATGGCCTTTCATCTTGACCCTTTCCTGCAGTCCAGTCATAGCCTGCTTGGAATTTACAAGGTCAAATGATGTGGCCAGATTATCTTCTCTGTGAGGAGAAGCAATAAAAACTCTTTAGTCACACTGAATTGGGAAAGATATATCCCAGGTGCTCTGAGTGGACCTGGAGGAGAACAGAAACTAAACTAAAGGTCATCTTATCCAAAAGCCACCCCTTCAAAAGGCCAGCTAATCTTGGTCTTTCTTGTCCTTCTAGAGATGAATATATCTAACTAGAATGTCATACTTTAGCAATGACACTTATTTTCCTACTGAGTCAATGGTTTTCTCTTCAAATCAGTATTCTCTCCCCCCCCCCCCCTCACATTCAACATGTTACCTGTATCTGAAAATACAACAGAGACCCTATATTCCCAGGGAATACATTTCAAGGTGTATGAACACACACATGGATGCCTGAAAATGTGAATAGCACACCTCCATTTTGACTATACTTGTCTGGAAGTATACCACAGAATTACACTGGAGGATCTAAAGAGACCAACAAACATTTCCTGGAGGGATCATTTTTGGGAGCATGGATAAGAAAAATTAAAGATATTGCATGGATATTTTCTTGCTCAGAAAGTATACAATTGGAAAAAACCGACCTTCTCCTGAAATGGAAAAAATATATGATGCAGAGCAGATTATTGACAGAAATTTATGTTATTGTTCAAATAAGAGATCACTTATCTGTAAGAGATCATCTGCACTGGACTCAGTTCTGCAGCTTGATTCTGAACACCTCTAAAGTCCAGCTTTCCAAAAATACTTTTAATAAAAATGCTTAGAGCCAGATGTTGTTGGACTGCAATTCCTAGCATCTCCCACTATTGGCTATGGTCACTATATTTGATGGAAACTGCAGTTCAGCAACATCTGAAGAGCTACCCTTTGCCTATTCTGATCCAGAGCATCTGAACCTTTCATGGTTTCATAGTAAGTTCTAGGATTGCTGAAAGCCCATCAGCATTGGAATCATTCTTGGTTTATTGTTGTTATTGTTACAGAGAAAAGTGAAAGTGGTGGGAAGGGGCCCATAATCCAGAGCTCCACTATTGTGAATACAGTAAAAACTAGTAGCATTACACAATTTGTGGGTCCTTTTTGCACCCAGAAATCTGTTTAGATTAGAACAAGGGAGACACTACACAGTCAAGGAATGAAAGAATGGAATACAGTTCATTCCTTAGATTAGAAGAATTCTTAAACTGATTCTTGGATAGGATTCAGTGGCTTTACAAACCAGGTACAGCCTTCTTCCACTTTATCTCCTCTATTTCCTTCAGGTTACAAGGAAAACTGTGCCTAAGTGCATGTTTCTGAAGACAGTATTTACAGCTTTCGTCTGATTCTCAAATGGATCTGTTAACTGCCCCACCACCTTCCAAAGTTAAGGAGGTGAACTGCCATATGCCAATCCAAAACAGAAAACGTGCAACAGCAGAATAAAAACATTCCTCATTTGATTACATATAGCAACAAATTTTTGGAACAGTTGTATCAACACAGATCTTAGGAAGCTTATGGCTGGAATAAGCACAGCCCAAAGCATGCCATGCATGTGGTTTTCCAGTTCTGGGAAAGATTGTAAAATGAGAATATGAAATTCAAAAATATCCAAATGGGATGCTGTTTGGTTTCTGCAACTAATAGAATCTAGTCAGGCAATTTCAAAGGAAATCTAATTAGAAATTTGTGCAAGAATGTAGTGCTTAAGCAGCAGGGAGCAAATCCCAGAAGGAGAACGTATTGTTTTGCTTTAAAATTGGAACTTTTGAAAAGGACAAAAGGTTGCTTATTGTTCCTTTGCCTTTCCCTCAGTTTGTTATTATTTTAAACATATGTCAGTATTTCACAATAGAAAACTAGAAAACTAGGCTCTAACCTTACAAAAACCAAAGCTTTGATACCTGGGTTGGACATCATTGGGCATATCAGGGCCAGGACAGAGATCCTATTGGAAATGTTGGAGAGGCACCTTTTATCAGGAGTCACATCTATAACTTGGGCTGTATCTATATGGCCAAAATCATGTGGACTCATCACTCAGTTGCTCTGGTGAGTCCACATTACACATGGGCCAAACACACAACACACCCACTACATTCAGTAAAGAAGAACATGGGATTTACTCCCAAGCTTCCAAGAAGCTCCAGAATAATCACGCAGTGTTGGAGGTGTGGACAGCTGGATCAGGTTAGATCAATCCCAATCTGCCATTCTCATGGTCCTAATGCTGCCTTTCTGCCAGTAAACACCTCACTCCGAGATACTTGCTGGAAATATTGCATTTCTGGTAATGTGCTGAGCCATGTTACTATAAATGCAATGTTATTGCTAAGCCTCTTGAAGAGAGCTGCTAGCTTATGGCAAGATGGCAGTTGTCCTGATATACCCTTGTGTGAAGAGTAAAATAAACCAATATACACCATACTATATGCAAAGAAATAAATAATATAAAAACAATTTGCTTTATGACTGCTGATGTACACATCCTCACTCACACTCTTCGTGGACCTATGGCTGGTTGTTAGAATAATCAATGGGTATCTGCTGTAGTGAAGAACATAACATTAGGATACTGCTTTGGAATTTGCAATGATGAAGTTTTAACAAAATTACTGTGTGCGTTTGTGGGGGTGGGAGGAAAAAGGAGATATTTCAGAATGGCAAAATGTGTGAGCCTGTTAAACAATAGTCCTTTGTTATATCCTCATTTTCAAATGAGAGATCTTAACATAAACGAGGACAATGGGGATAACACCAGAACTTGACTTCTTTTGAAAAATTAGTGCTGCATTTAAAAACTTCTACAGGCATATTCATAATTTGCAAGCTATTGTTACAAAAAGGTGGTTGTTTAAAAAGGAAGGTTAAAAATTAAATGGAGTAATGAATGTGGAGAAGAAATTAACAGATGAAAGGTGGAAACCCACCTTTACTAATGAGATAAGCTAATAAAACTGGCGTAACTAAAGAGAAAATAATTATAAAGTTTTATAGAAATTATACCCCAATCCTTGTTAAGAAAAGCAAATTCAATATGGGTTTACTAGATATATGTTGGCAGCATTTTAGATGAACTGCTGATGACCTGAGTACATGGTGAAGTCGGGAGATGATTCAGGGCCACTCGAAGGAAGAAGCAAAAATTAATAGAGATAAATCTTCACACTCATTACCTTTGACTTCAAGAAGGTTTTGGCTTGGATGTAGTAAAGATGATGCGCACAGTTACTAGTTTTAAGAATACAGTACAGTATGATACATACACCCTCCCAACCCCCATCCATGGGGGACACATTCCAAGACACACACATCATGGATATTTGAAACCATAGATAACTATGAACCCTATATTTGACTGTACTTCACCTGCAAGCATACCATAGAACACTGGAGGATTCTGAGAGACCGACAAACACTTTTGATAGGGATGTTTTTGGAGTGTGAGTACATGAAACTATGGAGAATGAATCCATGTCGAAGAGGTAGTCTATAGTGGCAAGACATCTGATAATCTCATCATACTCACTTAAAAAGCATCCTAGGGTGCTTTTACCCTGTCTTCTGGACAGAGACCCATGCCAGCCATCACACAATGTCATGTGACTTCTCACAGAGGCCCCACCCACAACCAAGGTGAAAGTGTTGCCGGAGGCTTCCCCCACAACATAGGAAGGCTTCCTGTGTTGTGCTTGCTCCATTGGAGCCAGCACAGATCCTCCATGGAAGGGCAATGCTTCCCCCATGTGATAGTAAAAGCATAACCAAAAGGGAGATACACATGGGGAGATAGAATTGCTTCACTACCCCTCTCTTTTCTCCCCGAAGCGAGACATTTCACCTGGCCTTTGTGATGAGGTCCATATTAGTTAGCTAGCAAACAGAAAACAGTGGAAAATTTAGGCAGAGGAACCTGAAGGGCTCACATCAAGGATAGCTTATCAATTTGGGAGGCCTTGTTTGCATATTATGCAAATTATATTCTCATTATGCAAATAATGTGATGAATCTTTCATATTTACTAATTTTTCACTCAAGATCCTCCCTTTCAAACTTGGTTGATGGACTAGAAACAGAAAGGGTGCACTTGCATATGTACCAGTACTTAGTGTACTGTTCAGAATATATTTATTTACCACCTTTTAACTACAATTTCCACTAAGAGGGCTCTTATGCCCTATTGCCCCCCTCCAAAAATGAGTCTGTTGTTGCTTATGAGGTTTGCTTATTATGGTTTGTGCTGTTTTATGCTATTTTAATACTTTATTGTTCTGTTTTTAACTGTATGTTGCTTTGGGCTTGGCCCCATGTAAGCCGCCCCAAGTCCCTCCAGGGAGATGGAGGTGGGGGGGGGGGGTAGAAAAATAAACATCTTCTTCTTCTTCTTCTTCTTCTTCTTCTTCTTCTTCTTCTTCTTCTTCTTCTTCTTCTTCTTCTTCTTCTATGCCTTTAACAGGAGATGCAGATATTCAGTACAGATTTCCCGGGAACAAGGATGTACCAAAGATACATGAAAAGGTTTTTAGCTGACTGGACTTATACTTAAGTCCAGTACAGACTTGCCACACGCCCATTAAAATAACCTTTGTCTCTGTCCGTATCTGTAAATGGGAGCAACCATACTAACCTGATTCAGTTTTCATGAGGTTAACTGAACTGCTGTAGTACCAATTGTCTTGTATGTTTAAAAACACCTTTAAAATTGTGTTATTCAGAGCCTAACTGAGTTAGGCAAAAGCTGCCTGAAGTGGCTGACTGCCAGGAATGGTGAAAAGCACAATTCCCCCTCCTGAAGGGCTTCTGTTGTTGGCTCACTTCCCTCCCTCTCTATATCATCCTTGCCATTGCCAGATAAAGCATCCCTGAGAAGTGACTATCCAAGCACTGTTGAAAGTTTCCAGCAAAGTAAAGCCCGCTGTCTATTAAGGTAGTCCGGTCCATGCTTGAACAGTCTGTATGACCAGGAAGTTCTTCTTAATAACCAGGCACATTGCTGGATCCAATGAGATTCCCTAATTGCAAAGTGGGTCCTTCAGAGAGAGTGCAACTCCACATAGAATAAGTGTATTCTCAAATCAGCTTTTCTACTGACCATCTGTACGTTTGTACTATATGAATTAGGTCTCAACTTGTAAGATGACATGCACTTCATCACTGCTCACAGGCACTGATTCAAGACGTTCACAACCTCCTTGGCATTCGTTGAAAAAGAAAGAATTGAATATCATCTGCATATTGCTGACAGACAAGTCCCAAATCCCAGATTAGTTTTTCTAGAGGTTTCATATGAATGATGAATCAGCACGGGAGAAAGAGCAGAAGCTTGGAACTTCCTAAGACAGTAGGTGGAGAGCTGAGCTATAATTCCTTCTCATGAAATATCCAAGCATGTATGTTGCAATGGATCAAAGCCACTGCAACATGTTAATTTGTAGCCCCCTACCACCAAGATTACCAGGAGGATTGCATGATCAATGATACTCAAATCTGCCATGTGATCTAGATCCATTCTCCTTGTCTAGCTACCACAGGTGGTCATCATTCAAAGTGAACGAATACTATGTCAGTCCCATAACAGGTCTAGCTTTCTTAGGAAGATGATTACTCAGATCATTCCCAAATTGGGCTTGGAAAAGAACTTCAGTTCGGAAAAGTTTTAAGTAATCATCGTGCTCCAAGAAACTGAAATTCAGTTCTGAATATATAAATACCATATTTCTCCTGTTGCTAGTAAGCATCCATTAGATTGACTAGACATTGCATCTCCATAAATGATACACACATGTTTACTTGGGAAAAAGCTGCACTGAGATATTTCTGAATGCTGCATTATAACTGTTTGGAGTTAAGCTACATCACAGTGAGTGAAAATAAGACTCCTGCTGGATCAGTCCAAAGATGACTGTTTATCTTGTCTCCCACCAGATCTCACAGGAAACAACATGTATGTAAGTAGGACATGAACACCATAACAATATCATGTTCAGATTCCCTTGCAAGTGGTATTTCTTTTGCCTCGATTCTGGAGTTACAATGTAGCCATCATGATAAGCAGCCATTGAAATCTTTTTAGAAAGTGTGACTTATGTCACGTAACACTGAACATGATTGAAGTCCACTGTGGAGTTTGACATTTCTTCAGATCCAAGTTAAAAGCTACCTTATACAGATAGAACAATGGTGTATCTATCAGAGTAGATACGATAACGGCTTTCTAATTTCTCATGAAATCCAAGACTGGATCCTGGTACTTACATATGAAAATCATGTACTCCATCACTGAGTTACATCGACTTGCTCTATTCTCATACAACATGCTTACTGTATGTGATCCAGAACTGTTCTATGCTTAGGTTTTGCCTTTTCTTTCTCTTTGCACTTCACATCTGCACAGGCTGCAACTACTGGCTCCAGCATAAATCTTTCCCTGAAAAGGGGACAGATTCCCTGTTTGCAATGACGCAACACACTTAGCCAGATGTTGTCTGGAAGACTCCATTTTTAAGGCAAGGGAAAACTACATCCCACAATGTCTAGAACAATCTCAGCTTCTCCTTTGTCACATTAATATTTTCCCAATTTTACCTGCCACAAACTCAAGCAGCAAAGCCCTAAAGTAAATCCTGGATGGACCTACAGCCAAATAACTGACACTTAAAATTATGGTTTTAATATATCAAGGAAGGGTCCTCACATGGAGAGAGCTGAGCATTTAGACAGAACAATGGCGTGATTGGAGGCCACATCAGCATTTCATTTGGCTGGAAAGGCTGAAATCCAAGTGAAGCATCAGTTGAAGAATCTCGTGAAAGATGCATTGTTTGGAAGCGTCCAAGGGGGATGGGCAGCCCAGCTAAGTCTGGATTTGGACACAAAATTGCTTTCAATCCCATGTATTACCTCAGGGCAAACTAGCTGAGAGTGGTTAGAAAGCTGCTCTGTGTGTCTATAACAAGTTAGTGCTCCCTCCCTCACCCCTCAACTCCATTAATGCAGTGTGGAGAAGCCGCAGAGCCATTGGCTCCAGCAGGAAAATAGGGAAGGAGAGGCAGGAAAGCAGCCAAGGAAGAAAATTCCATGGGCCAATTTTATTTGTATTTATTTTTATTTATTTCTGAAGTACATGGCTTCTTGAGGAAACACGCTCACCTCACAGTGTAGTCCACAGAAGCTCTTGAGCTCTAAACAGAATGCAAAGTGGAAGAAAAAGATGGCGGGGAGGGGGAGAGAAAGCGAGTGCTGGAAAAAGACAAAAGGAAGGCAACAGAGGCTATATAATATACATAATGTGTGCCAGAGAGCTCCTATGAGGCAGAACATATGGCATATCCAAAGTTTTATCTACCTGTGCAAACTTGCTGAGTTTGTTTTGAGTATCCTTTGGTTTCCATAGTTGGGAGAACAATTAATCCCCTTCTAGTGGTTCTATTTTAGAAGAATGGTATTTTCTCAACCTTTTCCATATACAAACTGCAGAAGAGGCAGCATAACAGATCTTCTTGATTTCATCTTGTCATCATATACTGGCTCCACTCCTAACTTTCATGCATCCTATAGAACCTTTCAAAGAGGGGACTATTCATTTATGTGCATGTATAAGCTTTCTGCATTATCAGACTCCTTTACCATCAGCATTTCACATTGCATGAAAAACTTATGTGCGTAAACCTACATCATTGATTCCTTTCAAAATATTGCACAGAATGCAAGCAATATTGAGGAAGCCTACTCCAGAATTATTAGAGAAGCAGGTAAAATATCCACCAACTAACAAACAAATGAGTAAACCAGCTCTCTATAGTCCCTGTCTTGTTCAATCTACAACTCCTACAATTTCATTCCCCAAATATTCTGGGTAAAGTGCTGCCACCATTACATCTGGAGACTAATAATCTTAGATGTTGAGGGGGCTTCCAGACAGCCATAAAACCAGTGCCAAAATGGGTTAAAGTAACCCACTTTGGTGAGGGTTCAAGTCCCCACTCTCCAACCCAAACCCAGGCTTTCCTGAGAGGAGGCTCCATGCCACCCTGAGTCATGAAGCCACCCGGAAGTCCACGATTTACCCCCTAAAACTTACTTTAAAAGGTCCCTGACCATCATTAAGCCTCTCCTCATGTCCTCCTGGCACCGGAGGAGATGGGAGGGTGAGAAGGACCCCCTCCCGGTCTCCTCACATGTAATTTTCCCATGCCAGGAGAGGCTTCATGGTGGTCAGGAACCTTTTTGGTAAGTTTGAGGTGGCTGAAAGAGAGTGGGGACCCCCCCCCCACACACACACACACCTTTGGGCTCCAGGAATCCAAAAGCTGCAGGATGGCTGTGGGGACTCACCCTTGGTAATACGGAATATGGCCCTGGAAGTCAGTTCCCACACAGCCAATACCTCATTAGACATGCACCTTCCAGGAAGGCCCAGATCAAATGAAGTATTTAATTAATTCAGAATAAACCAAAGAAACCTTGGCTTATTCCTAATTAATTTGTTTTTTACCGGAGGCGTCGTTTGGTCGCCTCTGGTAAAAACTGAGACAGGTCCTGTATTTTGAGCCTGCCTGGATGGCCCTGAGTCTCAATAAACTGTTCCCCTTCAGTGGAAATTCATGAAGTGACTATAAGAGACAGCTGACTATACAGGATAACAACCAGGACAGAGTGAGCAAACTGTGGATCACCAACTAGTGTTGTACTACATTCCCACCATCTGTGAAAATGGACTGTGCTGTTCCATGACACCAAGGGTGAGTCCCCACAGCCATCCTACAGCTTTTGGGCTCCTGGAAGCTCCTGGAATTGTATTTTAGCAACATTAGAAGGTTACCTATGCTTTAGCAAGGAGCAGTCACCTACATATCAAAAAAGCTAATAAGAACACTTGCCCGTGGCTGATGCAGACAAAGAGCTCTAAATTCTGTATCACTTAAGTTCCGCATCAAAGGGTGTGGAGTTGAAGGGAAACTTAGTATACCACTTGCAATTTTTGGCTTGCCAAGCAGAGTGTTTCTAACAAAGCTGCTCAGATTTAAAAAATTTAAAACTATGATACTATGGAGTACTCATATCTCAGCTTTTGTTCAGCACAGAAATACTTCTAAAGGACAATGCAGTCAACTTCTATTTCTCACTTTTGACTAGATGTACATTCTCTTATTAGTCCCAACTAAAATGAACCCATTGAATCAACGAAACTTAAAAAGATCTTTACTCACCAAGTTCTCATTCATTCAATGGGTCTATGCTGGCTGGGACTGAGAACTGGATTTAGGTCTGAGTGTTATCACGATGGCATCAACATTTCTCTTATTATAATGAAGATGCAAACAAGGCATTTTTAAAAGTTTGCCAAATATAGTCTTTGGCGCTGATGTATAAATCTAGATTGACACTGGCTCTCTAGTCAGTTTATGGACTGATCTGGCTATAACTATCACTCAGGAAGCTTAATAAACTACAGTTTTCAAATACCTGAATAATGGTTATACCAGGAACAGGCCATTTACTGATCACAAATATATTGCAGTTTATGAAGCCATGAATGACACCTAGACCTAAGCATTGTTCTGCCTTTTGCTTGTATTAAGCCACAATTTCCCCATTCAGATCTAATGGGAGCCTCTGGCTTAAAATAAGCCAGGATCTTTGGCTTATTAAAGCTGTCTTAAAGCTGACATGAAAACTGAGTATGGAAAGAGAAGCTTGAGGGAGAACAACAGTCCAACCAAGTCACTGTTTTCTTCTCAAAATTTTCAAGTGTCTTGCACAACAAGACTTGAATTCATTTCTAGATATAATTTTCAAACAATAAGGCAATATTTGCCAAAAATGCAGCTTTCTTCAGTGGAAGATTTATGAAGGAATTGCTACCATCTGTCCTTGAAATGAACTGACTAGTGAAAGCAGACCAATGGGTATTTGTATAGCATTTTGGGTCATACTCAGTTTCTCACAAACATTATCTCATTAACATTTACAACAATCTCTGCAAGTTACTATTATCTCATATTAAATACCAGAAGATTTTGACTTCAGGGCTGAAATGAGACAACAATACTCTCAGCTAATGCAGTGTACCTTGCACTACATTTAATATAAAATGCAGTCTCTTAGTTCAGAACAAGTACTGTACAATTGCCTCTTCTATGACAAAATATTTGAACAGACTGGGAAACGGTGCAACAAGCTCTGCACATCAGATTTTTAGACTCTCTAATAATCAGTGAATCAACTGTTGTAGTGTTCACTAGGAGACATTTATGGAGACTGTGAGACAGATTTGGCCAGCACACACAAATGCTGATGAACTTGCACTATAGAAGAATGTATGCTCTTCTGGTTCATATCATTCTGACAGGATGCATGCACACATGTATGCACATTTCCCTTAAGGTACTGCTCTAGCCTCCATATGTACTTCAAAATAGCTTCCTAAAGCATGAATAAATTAGGACTCCAAGTAATCTCCATTTTGTTGAGTTAAACAGTTGCATTGCCAAGAAATACAGCTCTTATAACAATGATCACAGAAGCCATCACCTCATTATTGGTACAGCAACAGCTGGTCTAGAAAACTTCTTTGTTTCTCTGTATGCATAACTATTTTGATGGAAAACTTAAATCAAATAAAATGGCTGATTTCAGACATAAAACTAAAACTTTGTTTAGTACCATAACTGAGTCTGTGCATCCCTCTCTTTTCACTGTGGCATCAAAAAGGCCTCAAAGATTTTCAACATTTCTAATGAACCACGATAACTAGCAAATAGAGGGAGACAATGTGGAGGCAGTGACAGACTTGTATTTCTAGGAGTGAAGATTACTTCAGTTGCAGACTGCAGTCAGGAAATCAGAAGACATTTATTTCTTGGGAGGAGAGCAATGACCAATCTCGATAAAATAGTGAAGAGTAGAGACATCACACTGGCAACCAAGATCTGCATAGTTAAAGTAATGGTATTCCCCACAGTAACCTATGGATGTGAGAGCTGGACCATAGGGAAGGCTGAGCGAAGGAAGATAGACACCTTTGAACTGTGGTGTTGGAGGAAAATTCTGAGAATGCCTTGGACCACAAGATAACTGAAACAGTCCATACTCCAGGAAATAATGCCCAACCTCTCAATGGAGGGAAGGATATTAGAGGCAAAGATGAAGTACTTTGGTCACATAATGAGAAGACAAGAAAGCTTGGAGAAGATAATGATGCTGGGGAAAATGAAAGGGAAAAGGAAGAGGTGCCAACCAAGAGGAAGATGGATGGATGGTATCCTTGAAGTGACTGAAGGAGCTGGGTGTGGTGATGGCTGGGTGTGGTGACGGCTGATATGGAGCTCTGGCATGGGCTGGTCCATGAGGCCACGAAGAGTCGGAAGTGACTGAACGAATAAACAACAACAAGATGAACCATGGTTTGATATTATGTCAGATTCACATGCACAGTAAATTGTGGTTAGTTTAAACTATATTTTATGAGAGTTAGCTCAGTTTAAATAATGGTTTATGCTTCTGGCTTATTCGGAGAAACCATAGTTTCCATTGTTTCACATATACAGGCAATCCCTGAGTTACAAACATCCAACTTACAAACGACTCTGACCTCATCACATTGAAGTTCAAAAAGCAGGTAATAATGGGGGGGGGGGGGTGGGAATTTGCCAGGCAGAGTAGCGAATCCAGTGGGCAGTAGGGGAAACTGTTGCCATGCCCAACATCACTCGCATCACTGCTTTCCTCATCTCACAGGGTATTGCCACCCAGCTTACCTTCATTTTTCTTTGATTTTAAATGTAATATATTGCATATGTATATTGTAAACAGCTCTGAGCCTTCGGGGAATGGCGGTATACAAAATTGATAAATAAATAAATAAATAAATAAATAAATAAATAAATAAATAAATGCTGCCTGGTTCTTGTCAATGAGGACACGGGAAGCCTCCTGTGAACTCTGGGCAGCACCCTAGGACACCATCAGGACACCGAAAAGATGGAGACCCACCAGAAGTAGCTATGCGTTGTCTGATGGGACCTGGGACGCTCCTTCCACCAAGCATCCTGGAAGTGTCCTAGGACACTGAAAAGTACAATGTGATGAGGTCTATAGTTAAGAATGGAGGTGAAACAACAGAAAGTGAGAAAAATCCACCCTTAGGAGGGAAAATTCATTCCTGAAAGAGTTATCATGGGGCAAAGGTGAGGCTTTCTAACCAATCTTTTCATAATGCAATTATCACAGGGATAGGATGTGAGGTGAAATCTGAACAGGTGAACTGACAGCAAAACAAACACTTCAGAAAACAAAATAAAACAAACCCTTCCCTATGCAATCAAGAGCTAATACTCTCTCTCTCTGTGTGTGTGTGTGTATAGGGCTGAAATTGCACTTTAAAATGTACCTGGTCTGACTTACATATAAATTCAGCTTAAGAACAAACCTATATAACCTATTTTGTTTGTAACTTGGGGACTGCCAGTGCCTGTAATCACAACATATGAGTTTCATAGCTAGGGAAAATGTGGGATATACATTAGAAACATAATAACAATACTTTGCGGTTACATCTGAAATACTTCAATGATAATTAGGAACATATGAAACTGTCCTGTAGGAAATCATAGTACTGGTCATTCTGGCAAACACTATAAACATTGAATGAGCCATATAGCCTGTCCAAATATTTCCTAATCTTACCAGGAGATTTCAGAGATTGAATTTCTGGTCCTTGCATGCAAAGCATGTCTTCTGCCACTGACCCTTCATGTGATTTGATTTTCACACATAATCTGGAATCCTGTTTTGTTTTTTTTTTAACTGAAATTAATGTCTTGAGATCCCAACTGAAGAATACCCTAGAATCATACTGGAAGACATAGCAATGCCCAGAGAAGTGTTCTCTCTAGACTTTAATAACCTGAAGCTGACCAAGAAACACACTGGATGCCTCAAGAGAACACTTCTATAGGCATCACTAGGTCTTCCAGCATGATTCAATTGTATTCAAAGCTTTTTGGGGTTAACTGAAACTGTATTCAATAGACTTGCATTGTAAGCAGCCCTATTATATGTACAGCTAAAGATCATTTAATATGAGAACAATGCCTTTCTGAAAAATCTGATCTCAACATGTTCAAAACAATAGTTCTCCAAGGAAAAATAGTATTAGATTATAATCACCAAATGCAGCTGCAAACTGTATTCTCATGCATGAGACCTATATCAGCCATGAACTCTTCTTAGATGATTTGTATTTATACATAAACTCTGGAGGTGATTATTATTAGGTCAGAATTGTTATCTGAAACTAATGATCACCACAAGGTTGTGTGTATGTTGCAATCCATGGAAGTGCTGAAAACCTTAGAGAATTCAACTTTTTAAACTATTTCTTGAGGTCTTCTTTTTTGAAGTCACTTTCTTATGGTTTGCATTTTATTGTTGCAGAAATATGCTTGGTAGGGTAAGAAGCAACTGGGGAAATCTCAGAAGTCAGAAGAATTGCCAAATAAAATTTCCAGTAGTCACATGATAAGGCATAGGTTCCCAGTATAACTTTTTGTTCCTCTCCCGGACTAACAAAAACAGCATCAACAATATATGCCTAAGAGGAATGCAGTATTCTGTGATGTAAGATGCTGTCCTTTGAGTTACCTAAATGAAGTCCATAACTTTGAAATGATACAATATCTGGTACTAGGGGTGTGCAAATCCGCTTTGTTTTCATTCTGTTTTCATTTTGAATTTTGGGTGTCTCCTGTTCTGTTTTCAGAAAGATTTGGGAGATTAGAAGGGGGGGCATTCAGATTCATAATTTGGAACCCTGAGTTCAGTTTCTGTTTGGGGAAGAATCTACTCAAAAACAGAACAGAGGAGGGGGACACTCAAAAACAGAATGAAAGCAATACGGAATTCTCTGCCATTTTGCACACCCCTATCTGATACCTTTAAAGTGTACAGCATTTGTAAAACAATGTAACAGTTAGTAACATTTTAATTTTTTTAAGTGTAACAAATAAGAGTAGCTAATTGCCATTCATCATCACTTTGGGGGAGGGAATGCTTTGGGGAGTTTACCTTCAATTTTAGATCATTTTCTCACTTTTAGAATTATGAAAGTCCTGGATGGCAGGGGATTGGGCTGGATGACCCTTGTGGTCTCTTTCAACTCTATGAGTGTATGATTCTAAAAGAACTGAAATGGAAGAAAAAGTGAATAGGAATGTAATAAACTCATAATACATATTTGCAACAGTAACTGTCAGGATGTAAATCCCCATCCATTTTATTCTTTAATTGAAAGATAAATTATCTCAAAAATATTTTCCCTACTGGTCAAGATCAGTTTTTCCTTTCTGGATTTTCTGCAGGAATACGTGTTTCGCACACACACAACCCCCCCCCCCTTTTTTTTTTTGCAAACAAGTCTGTGGATGGAAACTTGTTGGGCACATGCAATTGTTTTATGAAGTTTCCAGCCAGATGTGCTTTATGCGTGCCTGTCTTTTTACATTCATTACACAATGAACTATCTGGTGGTTCTTTGTGCAATATCTTCCCACTATCCCTGGCTGGAAGTTTGCTGTTTAGAAAGGCAGGCATGCTCTGCCTCAGTCATTCAGTGGCCAAGACTTCTCTTGATGGGTTCCCAGAGAATTTGACTGCCACAAAGAAAAATTAGCAGCTTCCCTCCTTTGGAACTCCAGCAAATATACTGAAGGACTGGGAATGAGATGGGTTTTCTCTGGCTGCAGTTGGATACTTCCCAGGCACCCATCCCTCTGCCTATGACATGACTAGGGAGCAGAGGACTTCCTTTTCATGCTAGCTTGTGAATTAAGGTACTGTGTAGAACTGCACAGATATGAGATGCAAGACATGATAGTGAAAAAGAAAAAAAATCTTGTATGGGGAAGGTGAACATGAGAATCAATTGTACACTTGTGACCAAATACAGATGATGCTTTTCTCTCTCCCAGCACCCCATCTGTATACTTCAAAGAATTCCCCTCAAAGAGAGAAATGCCTCAAGCCAACACTGGGGAATATGGAGACTTCTAGATACAGTTAGATGATGGGTTGTTGTAGGTTTATTCGGGCTGTATGGCCATGGTCTAGAGGCATTCTGTCCTGACGTTTCGCCTGCACTTTGGCAAGCATCCTCAGAGGTAGTGAGGTGTTAGATGATGATTTCCATGGCTTGTGGTGTATGCAAAAATGCACTGTTGTCTTGTTTTTTCTCTATTTAGTGGAGACGTGACAGTACTTTTCAAAATAAAGTCGTGAAATGCAAAAATGGTGTACCATTTCGCAGAGAGGACAAAACATTTGTGAGTATTCACTACATCCCAAGTTAACAGTAACAAGCTCATCCAATTACATATTGAATTCAATTTTAAGTAACTTTCTGGAGGTTGTCAGATGTACTTTATTCTACCATGCTGTAAACTGCCTTGAATCCTGTGGGGTATAAATTAAATAAGTAAGAGTATTTATCATAGTCCACAGCTGGACTCATCTGCCAACTCTTAGCATGCTGAGGAATGATTTGGACAACCCATTAGTCAATTAGACTACACCAATGTACTTTGTGTGAGGCTGCCCTTGAAAAGGGGTTGCAAGCTGCAAACTCCAAAATCCAACAGTCACTTTTGCAATTATTGTGGATTTTATGTGGGTTTTATGGTAAACCACTTTGAGATTTTAAGATAAAGGGCAAGATATAAATATTTTACTAAACACATATCTCAAAATAATGTATTTTAAGACTGGGCCAGACCCTTTAGATACTGTTAGACTTGTCTCCCATGTGTTGTTGAAGGCATTAATGGTTGGAATCACTGGGTCGCTGTAAATTTTTTGGGCTATATTGCCATGTTCCAGAAGCATTCTCTCCTGACATTTCACCTGCATGTGAGGTCTGTCAGAGGTTGTCAGACCTCACAATCTCTTAGGATGCTTGCCATAGATGCATGTGAAATATCAGGAGAGAATGCTTCTGGAACATGGCCCTATAGCCTGAAAAACTTAAAGCAATCCAATGATCTCCCATGATTCTTCACTGCTGACTAGGGACTGTTGCATTTCAACATTGTTTATAAAGCTGCATGTTTCCCATTTCTATTTAAGTAATTATTCAGAAATTGATCCAAATGGCCACCATGCTCATAGATGTCCCTTTCCCCCTTCTGAATAAAACGTGATTTGATTGATGTACCATGAGGTTTCTAAATGAAGAAAATCAGTCAACCTGCATGTTATGAGTGTGAGAAGCCATAGGAGGGGACTCTATGAAGAGTGCCTTCCCTCCCTCTATGGCTTTGTCATAGCACAGTGAAACAGAGTGAAATTTAGGTTCTAGCAGTCATGTAATCACACACACACAATATTAAAGTCCTGATTTTTCACTGCGGGATGACATTGGAGGGTAAAGCGCTCCCTAGAAATGGGGCATAAAGATTATATACTTCCACCCAATCAGTAAAGAGCAGGGTAGACAGGCCCAGGACAGGCCTCAAGGCTGGAGGAAGATTTGAACGTAGGCCTCTGAGGTCTTAAGAGTCAGATCCCATCTCACCTTGGAAGTTAAGCAGTATGAGTAGTTGGTTGGGAGACAGGAAGATGCTGTAGGATTTATTTATTTATTTATTTTACCACACTTGTACCCTGCCCTTCTCACCCCAAAGGGGACTCAGGGTGGCCTTGCAAAGGCAACGATTTGATGCCACATATACTTATACATATTGATAAATAAACAAATGCATTAAAATCCAAACCAATTAAAACATAAAGATTAAAACATCAATTAAAATCACACAATCCAGGTCATATTCCAGGGCCAATCCGAGTTGTCATTATATTAATTTACAGTCTCTTATTGCACGGTTCCCATTTACTGACCAAAAGATTAGTCCCAAAGCTATGTATTTAGTTTTTCCCCTGAAGGTCAGGAGGGAAAGGACCGATCTAATTTCACTGGGGAGGGAGTTCCATAGACAAGGCCCTGTCTCTCGTTCCCACCAATTGTGTTTGCAAGAGGGGTGGAATTGAGAGCAGGGCCTCCCTCGATTATCTTAATCTCTGAGGTGGATCATAGAGGGGGATACATTCAGACAGGTAAGCTGTGCCGAAACTGTTTAGGGCTTTATAGGCTAAAGCCAGCACTTTGAATTGTGCTCAGTAGCTGATGGGCAGCCAGTGGAGCTGGTCCAACAAGAGGGTTGTATTCTCCATGTATGCTGCTTTGGTGAGCGATCTGGATGCTACCCTTTGGACCACTTGAAGCTACTGAACAGTCTTCAAAGGCAACCCCACATGGAACACATTGCAGCAGTCTATTCGGGATGTAACTAGAGCATGGACCACCATGGCCAAGTCTGACTATCAGAGGAAAGAACTGGCAAAACCACCCCTGAATATTTTTTGCTCCAGGAAACACTTTAAAATCATGGAGTCACTATAAATTGAGAGGCTACTTAAAGGCATACACACAGTATCATCACATGGATGCTTGGTTCCTTTTGATACCAGTCATCAGGAAGCATAAGTGTGGCTGAGCACATTCCCTACTGATGTGGATCCCAACTTTGGTCTTTCCAGGTACTCATGACTTCAGCTTTGCCAACTTGACAAACTGTCAGGAATTCCAAAACACTTGGAGGACCTAAAGAGGTTGCTCCGATCCAGCAAGGCTATTATCTTTCTCATGACAGTTGACTAAACAGATTTAGGGCATTGCAGAGGTGGCACTGCATACTACAAAGAGCCCAAACTACAATCTAGGAAGTCTTGAGTAAAGCTTAAATCTCCACCTACTATGAATTCAACAGGAGACCAGCCAATCCTTTTAAAAAAGCCCTTTGAGGAGATCCAAGTTATCCATTCAGCCATGAAACTCACCAGGGTGTTTGCTCATTGCTCCTTTAAAGAGCCACACCTTGATGGTACCATATAAATAAATACCATGTGCATTGAGAGTTTGAAGTAATTTGGAAAAGTACTACATAAAATTGGAATGTGTTGTTTACTTTGGAGAGAGCTGGCCATAAGCAGGCTTTGAAAAATGACCCTCCATCTTGAATAACTTAAGACTTGACTGCTGTATTGTATGGCGCAAAAGCCTTGAGACACAAGGCCAAGCTCTGCCCCCTCCTCCTCAACCAACTCTTGTTGCTCCTGACTCCGTGTTTTGGTGCCAGGAAGGGGTATCTCCCAAAGAAGCCCTCTCCCCCAATTCAGTTGGCTGCCAAGGCAAGGCAATGGGATGCTGGAATGCACCCTCCAGACCTCCATCCCACCCCAGTTCCACAGCCTGGAGCAAGATCTGCTCAAAGGATTATATGGAACAAAGAAGAAAGCAAGTCTTTCCTGGCTGCAGCGAGGTCTAGAGGATGTTATTAAATTTCATGGGATCGGGACTGGGAGGGTAGGGAGGCAAGGAGAAGTCGAAATCCCACAAGAGATTGGCCCACAGCCAAGAGCACACGACGCCTGAAGTCAAGAGTTGGGGGGAAGAGAGAAAAAAGTTCCTTGAGAGAAGCTCAGCTCCCTTCGTGGCGCGCACCCAGGGCTTGGCAAGCCTGGCTTGGGGGCCCAACGCGACCCCCAGAATCCCCGGATGGCCTGTCTGGAGGGAGACAGCCCCCTTTCCCCTGAAAAGGAACTTCTCCCAAGCTCTCCGCTTAAAGCCCCATTCACTCCTTCGCAATGCCTGCAACAAAGATCAGGTAGAAACTTCGCAGGCAAGTCCTCTTTCCTCCCCGCCCCTCGGAAAGTCTTCCCGTCCTGCCAAAAAGGATGGCCTTGGAGAGCAAAGGAAATGGTGGGCTTCGTCTTGGAATGGGAGGCGGGGGGCAGGAAGGTTGGAGAGGGAAGGAGGCAGAGCGAGAGAAAGGGATGGAGAGAGAGAGAGAGAGAGAGAGAGAGAGAGAGAGAGACCCTTTGGCACACAGCAGCCCCGGCAAACGTGATCTGTGGAAGGGCCTTCGCCTCTCCAAGGAACAGATAGTTTCACATCCTACTCAGGGGAGAGCCAAAGCAGTGGAGCTGGAGATCGTAGGTTTGGGGTGTGTGTGTGTGTGTGTGTGGGGGGGGGGGGGGTTACAACCATTTGTGTGTGTGCGCGCGCGCGTGTGCGGAAAGCCAGAGAGCGAAGTTTCCAAAACACAAATGTTGGGCCATGGCTTGAGCTGAAGAAGGGAGACATCAAAGCCCCTCGGTAAATGTTTGTAACTTTATGCTATACCAGGAAGATGCAGTGAGTGTGCGTGTGTGTGTGTGTGTGTGTGTGTGTGTGAGAGAGAGAGAGAGAGAGAGAGAGAGGGAAGTTTCCAAAACACAAATGCTGGGCCATGACTTGAGCTGAAGAATGAAGAAATCAAAGCCCCTCGGTAAATGTTTGTAACTTTCTGCTGTACCAGACAGACGCAGTGTGTGTGTGTGTGTGTGTTAGAGAGAGAGAGCGAGAGAGGATGTACGTAGAGTAGATACACACGAGCACAATGAGAGCCAGCTGGCGCAGAGGTTTCCGAAGCCTTTCAAAAACTTCAGACACACACGCGAAGTTCCGACCAGAGGGAGGGAGAGCAGAAGAGTCAGGGGAAGAGGTCCTTCTTCTTTGTGCCTATCTAGATCTGGGCCCCAAGCACACGCGTACACATCCATAAACAAAACACACTCAGGGGGAGGTTGTTCTTTACGCAGCGAAGGCTCTGCAAGGCGCAGACCCTGACGCAGAAGTGCCCTTTGCGCTTCGGGCGCGCTTCGCTCCTTACCTGTGGCTCTGGGCGCCGGGTCTTCTCCTCCTGCTCCCGGGGGCTCTCCATGGGGCGGGTGGGCGGCCGGGCTTTGGGGCTGGGTCCTGCTCACCTGGGACATGGGGCCGAGCCCTGCTGGAGACGCCGCCGCTGCCACAAAGCGCAAAGCCAGGCGCCGAGGGAAGCGGGGCAGAGGGACGGAGGCAGGAGGCGCGCATTGAAGACGCCCCCTCCGCCGCCGCCGGCCCACAAGGCGCTCTCTCCTGGGGTTGGGGAGGTGGTGGTGGGGGGGCTTGAATCAGCCTTTGAGGGGGGGAGCAGCCCCCGACTGGCTCCAAGGCAGCCCTCCCTCTCCGCGCAAACTACGAAGGAATTCCAGCTTGGCCACCAAAACTCCTGGAGCGGAGACACCTTTCTCGCCTCTTGGAGAAATCGGCAGCACCACCTCTCTCTCTCTCTCTCAATTCCTTCCCCTCCGACACAGAGACTCTCTCCCTCTTTTTGGAGGAAAAGGAATCAATGTGGGAGAGGACTTCCTTCGGGGCGACTCTTTCACCGCGCTCCCACAAGTGTCATCTTACTGTTTTACTCGGTGCCAAACAATGTCTCCTCTCCGCTAGGTTTCCGTCCTCTTGGCTTTAAACTGAGGTGCAAAGTCAACAACTCCCCTCAGCTTCGCCACGCGGACCCCACTTCTGCTCGGGTTCCAGCTCTTTAGGGCATGTCCTCCATCAAGTCCCCCTCCCTGAAGAGGCGCAAGAGGAGCTTATCTCTTTCTGGCTCGCTCTTTGTGGCAAAGTTTGGTCACAACTGGAGAAGTTTCTGCCTCTCTCTCTCTCTCTCTCTCTCTCTCTCTCTCTCTCCCTCCCCCCCCCCCCCCCCCCCCCCGTGAGTTCAGCCTCCAGGCTCTGAGGCAGGAAATTGCATTCCGGCCTCGATTACTCCGTTTCCTTGATGCAAAGAGATATTTGGAGTTCAGGCAACCTAGAATAAGTTGTTGGCGCTCATCTCTCTGTGTGAGTGCTTTAGACGACAAAAGTAAACACATGCTCGGGAGCGCGCGCACGCACGGAGGCACGCACGCGCCAAAAAACAATCCCACAAACCCAAACTCAAGAAAATGGAAGCCGAGGGGAAGGGGAGGGGGAATCAGACGCGGACCGAAGCCCAGTTACATTACAGTTAGCTCAACGGAAATGGCCTCTCCAAACCTGTACCGTGTCTGTTCTAAAAAGTCGTTTGCACCTACAGTCTCAGAACGCAACAAAAGTCGAGTCAATGCGATGCTGTCCCATTAGAAGACAGTTTTTAAGATGTGCGAAGAAGGTAAAGACTTTCAAGAGACGTGCTGTCAGTGGCATCTATATGGGGGGAAGGGCATACCACTTTGGGGGACACCTTCAGAGGGGATGGCAAGAAAATGACTCATCTCTTAAATATGTTTATAGAATTTCAGTAAGAATTGGTTATTCTTAATACCAAATATCCTATTGTCAGATATAACCACAAAACATATCTACTTTATCAGGCATGGGCAAACTTGGACCTTCCCTCCAAGTGTTTTGGACTTCAACTCCCACCATTCCTAACAGCCTTAGGCCCTTTCCTTTTCTCCCTCAGCCGCTTAAGCAGCTGAGGAAGGGGCCTGAGGCTGTGGGAGTTGAAGTCCAAAACACCTCGAGGGCCCAAGTTTGCCCATGCCTCTACTTTATTTCCATACCTACAAGGTTGAACGCTATTCTAAATTTCTTTTGGAACCTTCTGTGTGTAAGCACTATAGTCAGAGCTGTCATTGTCACCCAATTAAAATGGCACTCCAAATCACATGAATTCGTCTGCAGATGCTACAAGCATGCCATTTAAATTGCTGCTGGATGCTGCGTATTATTTGAAACACAGAAATGCTGGACCACTCTAACAACTACCATGTCAGACTACACAGAGAAGCCATTGAAATACATAAGCAGGAGGACAATTTCAACAGAAAGGATGAAATCATGAAAATGAACAAAATCTGGCTACCAGCATTTTAAAAAACTCTAAAATCATGACAGTAAATAAAGAGCAGCACTCAAAAAGCTGGGGAATTCCCAATAGGAATCAATCAGGGCCAGCTAACACCTCCCAACAAAGGATTCCCCCTGGCAGCAATCAGCCAGGCTTTGAAACTGCAGGGCCATTAAATACTAATCAAGGTGGCTATTTGCAATATTCACACTTGCCTCAAGCAGACAAGAGTTCTTTCTTCCACCTGGACATTCCACTGATATGTAAATCTTATTTGCCTAGTTTCCAATAGATACCTCAACCTCTGAGATGTGGATGAAACATCAGGAGAAAATGCTTCTGGAACATGGTCACACAGTCCGGAAAACTCACAACAACCCAATTACTGCTGGGTTTTATCCTGACTGATTTTGTCCAAGTTTCTGGTATTTTAACTACAATATTGTGCAGTCACTCCCCCCCCCCTCTTCAGTTACCCCATAATCATCCCTTTCCCCTCTTTCCCAGTAATCCATTTCCTAGTGTTCATCCCCCTTTTAATGTAAATTTGTTTATTGGAAACTTATAATACAAATATTTTTAATAAACTACAATATTCTGGTATGGTTTCATAAGGAAGAGGTTCATGTGAGTGACACCATGCATTTCTACACTGGGTGACACCAACCCTAGTAAACACCACTGCCTGATGTACACTTTCTCATTGTATTCACACTACCATTGGACTTGTAGCAGCTCAGAAGAAAGAACTTGAAAATCTGGTCTGTGTTGAGGCTGGTTAACCAACCACCTAGTCATACTGTAGCAACTGATCCTTTATTTGGAAGCTTAAATAGTAAGCATTTTCAAAAAGGCCATTGCAGTGCATGTTTGCTAGGTTGGTATTCTGTATAGTGGCAACTTGCTGCTTAACAGGTGAAAAGGAAGAGTGCCAGTTTCCAGACCACTGCGAGTCGATAAGATGATGGAAGACTATCATTAGTCCTTTACAATAACAATTTTTTTTGCAGTTTCTCAAGTCGCTCTTGACTCGACA
The DNA here is from genome assembly GCF_037176765.1 of Anolis sagrei. NCBI lineage: Eukaryota > Metazoa > Chordata > Lepidosauria > Squamata > Anolidae > Anolis > Anolis sagrei. The sequence goes on along the minus strand of NC_090024.1, from coordinate 190,559,009 downwards.
AAAAGAAAAAGAAAAAAAGAAAAAAGGATGCCTACCATAGATGCAGGTGAAACATCAGGAGAGAATGCTTTTGGAACATGACCAGACAGCCTGGAAAGCTCACAGCAACCCAGTGATTACGGCCATGAAAGCATTCGACAAAACATGTAGAAGATGTTCACAACAGATGCTGACAATTGCCTTTAGACACCTCAGAAAATAAAATTGACATTCCTAAGAATGGGAGTGAATTGATAGAATGCTGTGAAAGAAAGTCAAAATGAAAGTTGTCAGCTTATAGAAAAAAGGTAATAACGTGCTACCTTTGTTGAGTATGATCTAAGAGTTACAAGTAGAATCTATTTTAAGAGTAGCTATCTCATTATTTGCCTTGCTGTTATGTCACTGGCATTACTCTGCTTATGCACAGTAGTTCAATTAGTGCAAGATGTAGGAGAGCACCCTTGGAAACCTTTCTGTCTGCAGCTTTAATCCCATCAAAGTAAGAATTACCTACACCATAGGATTTTTGATTTCTATGTATGGCTGTGAAAGTTGATCACACACAAGAAGTCAAATGTCTTTATTAAGTTGCAAGGAATGTGAAACACTGGTGATTCAAAACAGTTCTGCTGCTTAGGCTTGAATCCTAGAAACAATAAATAGAGAACTCAGCAGACTTCAGAAGGTCCATCAGATCATGGCAACTGGTGGGTAACCAGTTTGTAATGGGCTCTGCAGGAAGGGCAGCAGTGAATCTCGCTCTTGTGGACCCAGAACCAGATCACGATATTGTTGTCCTCCTCACAGATGCTCTTGTCTGTGATTGAGGGGACAACGTTGGGGTCCTCCTTGGTCCCGGCATGCACTTTGGGTGGGAACATGCTGTAGGGATCAAGGCCCTTCTCCAAAGCCTTTAAAACTTCCCTTCCCAATCCTATTGCTTGCTCTTTGTCCATGGGGATGCCTCCGTCCTCCCTTGCACCAAGAGGCCCTGGCCAGGTGCAGTGGCCCCAGAGGAAGGGCATTCCAGCCTGTGGCAAAGCCCTGAAGGAGGCCGCAGATCCGGAGTAACCTTGACACCATGGAGAACTCAACTGGCAAGGAAGAGGCTGATTCCACAGGCTTATTTCCGCTTTCTGGGGAAGGGTGTGAAAGTTGCTCATTGATAGGAGGAAGATCAAGATATTTGAAATATGGTACAGGAGAATAATTGTGCAGATGCCATGGATTATCTAAAAGAGAAATGATTAAGTTCTAGTGCACATCAAAGCCAATTCTTAGAAGATTATTCAGCTGGAACTATCATACTGTAGATGTGACTCACTGGAGAAGACAATAATTCTCAATAAAGTGAAAGTCAGAAGGAAAAGAGGAAGCCAGCGCTTCAGGTAGGCGGAGTCAATAAATGAAATTACATACCTGAATTTGCAAGACTTGAGCAAGGTAGTTGATGACTCAGGCTCTTTAAAGTCTTCCCTTTATTAGATCATTATTCAATTAGAATCAACTTGGCAATGTATAACAACAGCTCTGATCGCCTCCCTTCAGAAAACGAACTGTAGAACCAGAAAAAGGTAAAGAAAGGGCCAACCAAAATGATAAGAGAGCTGGAGGAATTTCTGCTTGAGGAAATAACATAATGGTTGGGGCTGCTAAAGGACAAGTTAAAGGGAATAATATTGGTACACACTATTATATATTGCCTAAAGAAAGTGAACAAGAAGAAACTCTCCTTGTCCAATGAAGCTGAATGATAGGGGATCTAGGACAAATAAAAAGAAATAATTACTTTGCACAGCATTTATTTAAATTATGGGATTTGCTTTACAAGATGTGATGGTTGGTGTCTGCTAAACTGGATGGCTTTTTAAAATATCAAATTAATGAAGAATAGTACTATTATTTTCATCTAGTCATATCAACCATAACTTGCAGAGGCAATGCACCTTTGCTTTCTGGCAAAACAAACAAACAAACAAAAAAACAAACAGGAGTGTCCCATTGTATTCTTGTATTGTTCGTTGGCTTCTGATAGGCATCTGGTTTGGCCATTATCAAAATACTATACAGAACTAGTATTTACTCATTCCAGTTGATCTGTTGTTCCTCTGAAATAACCAATCAGTTCTTGTTTGAAATAGCAGCCTTCTTCAAGCCTCCACTAGTAATTTGTTTGTATAGGATTCTCTTTGCTTAGTGTATTGTATAAGTATGTTTTGGTGTGCAGCTTTCCTTTTTCTCTATATTTCTTGAGGTTGTGGGAGGGGTTGCAGACCACATGATCAGATCTGGGGCTGCTGAAAGCTCAGACTCCATGAGATGCCATTAGACTTTGGACTGTTAAGAGCAACTCATGTTACTGTTATTATAAAAAAGATGCCCTGTGTTATCTGCACAGAGAATCTACTTCAGACCTATCTGTAACTGGATTGACCAGTTATGTACCTGTATGCTGAATACATGAAGGTTGTGAGTAGTCACAACCTTAATGAAGTCTACTTTATTTTTGTCTCTCGAGAACATGATATAGAAACAAGATATTTTATAGAGGAGTAGATGTTTTTAGGCACTAACTTCTGGAGAACTGCTATATTTTGTGCATTGGCATGATTTTTGTTCCTAACAGATCAGAGACAACTAGGCTGTCAGTCTAACAGCTGAAAGGCAAATTGCCTTGCATAAGTACATATGGTTATATAACATTGAAGAGAAGATGAGTTTTTGGCTCAAATGAGTTTTTGGCTCTTCTCTGGAAGATCATACTTTTACAAAAAGTTATGATTTTCAAATGGTTGTGAGTTCCATTTTTCTCCAAAAGGTTATGGAGATTCTGGGTTCCCAAAAGATTGTGGTCTCTAAAAGCTCATGCCTTTCCAAAAGTTCTATAGTCAACAATCATTACCAGAAATAAAAGTGTGACTTTAAAAAACAGTAATATATTGGTTGCAACTTGCAGCATTACCTCCAGTTTATTATGCCATAGTTTACCGTTGGAGACAGACAATGGCTTTCCAGGTAGATGAAGGCAGTTTGAAAATTTAAGCACAACAGATTGAGTATCCCTTATCAAAAATGCTGCATTTTAGATTTATTTTATTTTATTTTGGAATACTTTGATATGCATAATGAGATGGGACCCAAGTCTAAACATGAAATGGATTTGTTTCATGTACACTTTATACATAGGGCCTAAAGGTAACTGTATACACAATATTTTAACTAATTTTATGCATGAAACAAAGTTTCTGTACAATGAACTAACACAAAACAAAGGTGTCACTATCCCAACAGCAAATGTGGACAATTTCGGATTTTGGAGTAGTTTGGATTTCAAATATCTGGATAAGGGATATTCAACCCATAACTCTTTCAAAATGGTTTCAGTTCATGCAAACTTTTATCTGTCCTCACTTCTTCAAAAACATACACAAATTGGAGTTATTCAGGGGAAAACAAAGAAGTAACATGTTAGCTGGAATGTAACAACACTATCTGTAAAGGAATGGGTTTCATTGCAATGCCTTACTTCTGGGGGGAATGTTGTGTTATCAATGTTGTTACTTTTAAAAAGCAATCTTATTTCAGGTAATATAATTTATTTTTGGTATATTAGTAATGTTTACAAATTTCCCTGGAAACGTTGCTTTTGAATGGTAATTACACTACAATATTTTAAAGTGTTTTTAAAAACAAAAAGAAGCACATTCGTAACAACGAACATGAGAAGTTACTCTTCTAACAACATAACGAAGTAATGGCAACCAGTTGTGTCTTTAAAGGAGATTGCAACAAGCAAAATTACTCATTCTAACATCATCTCCCTAAAAGACAAAAACCTCTGAAGGACAAATAAACAGTTTTTTTCCCTTTCATGTCAGGAGTTACTTAGAATCATAAAATCAAAGAGTTGGAAGAGACCTCATGGGCCATCCAGTCCAACCCCCTGCCAAGAAGCAGGAAACTGCAAGTCGCTTTTGGTGTGAGAGAATTGGCTGTCTAGAAGGATGTTGCCCAGGAGATGCCTGGATGTTTTACCATTCTATGGGAGGCTTCTCTCATGTCCCTGCATAGGGAGCTGAAGCAGACAGAGGGGAGCTCACCCCGCTCCCCAGATTCGAACTGTCAGCCTATTGGTCAGCAGTCCTGCAGGCAAAAGGGTTTAACCCATTGCGTCACCAGAGGCTCCAAATAGGTAAGTGTTTAAAAGAGTTGTCATCTACTTTGGTCTGTCCTGCCATAAAAAATAGCAAGTGGTTAGGTTATTTAGTGATGACACAGGTTTCACATATATAGTGATGATAAACTGTATAAGAAAATTATATCAGGAGTGGCCAAATTATAATAATGCGATGCCCACAGTTATTATTGGTTGAAGGTGATCTTTGAAATGTATGCTGGAAGTTTGACAAAGGCTGTATCCACACTGCAGAATCATAGCAGTTTGACATCACATTAATTGGCATGGCACCCTGCTATGGTATTCTTGGATCTGGGTTTTGTAAGCTATTTACCCTTCCCTGTTAGAGTGCTGTGGTGCCACTACAAATCCAGGGATTCCATGGGATGGAACTATCAGTCAAAGTGATGTGAAACTGTTACTATTCTGCAGTGTGGATAGCAGAAAAGAGCTCCAGAATCCTGCTGTAAGGCTTTTTTTTTTTAGACCTATAGTAGTCTTACTCATTGCTGTATGACACATAATCAACCCATCCCCTGACTGAGCCCTGGAAAAACTGAGAATAGGTAGCAGATGGACATATATTTTAAATGAGCCCTACAAGACATTGTAGGAGAAATGGCCACTCCAGCTATTATAAACAAAATTGTTAGCCCATTGAAGAAGGTATACATATTGGTTTGGAACGGAACCAATTGGAGAGCTAAGAAATAAATAATTTGTGATAGGTGTTGTCGAAGACTTTCATGGCTGGAATCACTGGGTTGTTGTGTTTTCCGGACTGAATAGCCATGTTCCAGAAACATTCAGAATGAGAGAATGCTTCTGGAACATGACCATACAGCCCGGAAAACACACAACCCATTTGTGATATGTTGACTGCCATACAGTTGGCCCTCCACATTTATGGGTTTAACTTTTGTGGATTTGATTGGGAAAACTCTGTGGCAGGGATTGGCAAACTTCGGCCCTCCAGGTATTTTGGACTTCAACTCCCATAATTCCTAAAGCCGGTAGTCTGTTAAGAATTGTGGGAGTTGAAGTCCAAAACACCTGGAGGGCAGAAGTTTGTCCATCCCTACTCTATGGTCAACCTTTGCCCAATGTTGATCATAAGAACCCAGAGATTCCAGAGAATGTTTCTCAATACATTTCTAGATTTTCCAATAATTCTATGGTCAACATCTGGTGGAAATTGACCACAGTGTCACACTAGAGCAGGGCTTCTTAAACATTTTCCAGTTCTGACTCTTTTCTGGCTGTACATTTTATAAAAGTGAAAATACATTTGAATGTATCTGCATATGTATCAATGTTTGTATGTAGCTTCCAAAATAGCTCTCACATCCAGAGAGCTCTGTGATTCCGATCATGGATCTAGACCAAACTTGGCACACCCACCCACCATGACCAACATAAAAAAAATACTGAAGGGGTTTAGAGGAATTGACCCCAGCTGATAGAAATTATAGTCTACCCACAATCAAAGAGCACTCTGACCCCCACCAACAATGGATCTCGACCAAACGTGGCACACATACATACCCATCCTGACCAACTTTAAAGATTGGCTGGGTTAAGAGGAAATTGACCTTGGATGCTGGTAGTTACAGTTCATCCTGCAGCCAGAGAGCACTGGGACCCAACCAAAAATGGACTTGGACCAAACCTGACATGCATACCCAACATGACTAACAGAAAATACTGGAAGGGTTTGGAGGGAATTGATCTTGAATGCAGAGAATTATAGTTTACCCACATTCAGAAAGCACTGTGAACCCAACTGATGGTGGATCTGGACCTAACTTGGCACTCATACCTAACATGGTCAACTTTCAATACTGGTAGGGTTTAGAGGGAATTGACCCATGCTGTTGGGAGATGTATTTCACCCACATCTTTATGCATTTTCTAATGAGATCAATCATGAAATCAAAAAAGAAACAATGACTACTTCTAATAAATAGAAGTACACAATATCTAACCCAGGCATTGCCAGGTAGTACCCAAGCTAGTAGGTGTATAAAATAGATATAAAAATCAAACATGTACTGATAATCAATTTGCAAGCCTAACTAAACAGGTTGATTTTCCTTTTTGTCCAGTACAGCTGAAGCATTTTCTGCAGAATCCACCATACACTGCACATTGTTGCTAACAGATTTGTGTAAATGGATAGCATTCAGAAACCTTTTAATGCCAAAGGGAACCCATTTGCGGTTGGGACCCACAGTTTAAAAAGCAATGCTCTAGGACTAAGGCTTCTTCTACATTGTCATATAAAATCCACATTATCTGCTTTGAGCTGGATTATATGGCAGTATAGACTCATATAATCCAGTTCAAAGCAGATAATGTGGATTATCTGTTTTGATAATCTGGATTACATGGTGGTGTAGAAGGGGTCTTCGAGATTTCTGGGGATGGGCTATTTTGAAAATAATAATAGGGAGTTATTTGTGCCCCCCTACTTTTGAAGGGGTCCTGCATCCCTAACCCCACAAAACATAGAGGACTATTCTACATTAAAGGGATCAGTCCTTTGGTTTGTACACATATAACCTATATTTATACACTTAATTGTGAAATATTATGATTGAAATCATTGTCAAGGTGTTCACTTTATCTGTAGATTTGATAGCAGTAAATTAGAAAATGAAAAAATACAACTGGTCCAAGGACTGCTGATGTCACAGAAGGTACAAATGCACAGTTCCATAATGTAACAAAAAGAACCTAATAAAAGACGCAAGAAGCAGCAATGTTTTTTTTTAAAGAAGCAATGTTTGTGTTTCTCACCTTGGTTAATTTGCATTTTCTCATCTTCAGCACCAAGAATGCAATTGCTCTGTAGTTGGTTGGTTTGGATGTATAAGACTCATAGGACTCTGCAATAGGAAATCCCCACCTCTCTGCTTTAGAGAAACAGACCCAATGCTCATCTCACACTGTCTGACTCCTAGCCAATCATGGCTCTCAAAAAGAGCCTGCCACCTTTTCCTACAAAGGTTCATTGACCAACATTGACAGAGAAGCTGGCATGGCTTGTGACACCCAAGGAGCCAGGCTGCAAAGCATGTCTCACTGGGTGTGTCCTGGATTTCCTGACTACTAGGCAGCGTGTCAGTGAATCACTCTTGAAACATGTTGGTGCAGCCACTCTGGCAATCACTGTTCCTTGTTTGTTTATCTGTTGACTCTGCATGGCTGATGCATTTTTGATTTTTTAATGTGTCTTGTTCCTTCCTCTCTCATCTATTATACCATCAGTCGTGAATTTTGCAGCTAGTTTGGTTGGGCTATTTGCAGAAGAGATTGGCTTCGTTCTATCCCATATCCAAACCCAGACTGACCCCACCCTTTGTCTTTCTAGCACTCAGCTGGGAATCGTGGCCTTTTCACCCCACCCGCCTTGCCGCCTGCTCTTTGGTGCATCTACTGATGGGAGGTGGCCCAAGTCCACAAGAATGAAAGCACTCGCTTTGATGATGAAATGCCAACTCATCCCTTTCATCTGTCTATTAAGATTCATGCTCACAGGCAGGTGATATGATCGAGGCTGTCCCCTCCCTTTCCCTTGATTTGTTCTGTATTTATATTGAAAGAAGGAAAAGTGGGTGTTTTACTCTTTTTTTTTCCTTTTTGCTTATAATTATGAGGAATTTGAGAACACCTTTCATGTGAAGTTTCCTAACCACTAATTAAGCCTGCTGGCTCCATTGCAAGGAAGGGCAGAGCTGTCAGCCCAGTTTTGCAGAGATGGCTAAGATGAAGCGCAGGAGGACTCCGTTGGTTGTCCAAGGTCACAAATGAAATCTCTGCCAAGCTTGGAAAGGGATGAATGGGTGCATTTTGAAGATTGTGGCATGCAGATCAGTTGCTTTTAACATCATTTATCCATTCAGGGTATACATATTTATCCAACCTTCTCCAAACAAATAGCCTTCTGATGTTCAGTGCTACAAGTATTACTCTTCCAGCCAACATATTGGTTAGGGGTAATGAGGTTTGTTTTTCTGTACATCTGGAAACTAATAGATTGGGGAAGACTGTAATAGAGCTCTGAACATTAGGAAGAACATAAGGAAGAACTAATCTGAACATTAGGAAGAACTTCCTGACTGTGAAAACTGTTCAGCAATGGAATTCTCTGCCCCGGAGTGTGGTGGAAGCTCCTTCTTTGGATGCTTTTAAACAGAGGCTGGATGGCCATCTGTCAGGGGTGCTTTGAATGTGATTTTCCTGTTTCTTGGCAGGGGGTTGGACTGGATGGCCCACGAGGTCTTTTCCAACTCTGTGATTCTATGATTCTGCAATGTTGATGCATCTTCACTGTAGAATTAATGCAGTTTGACACCACTTAATTTCTATGGCTCAATATTATGAAGTTATGGAATTTGTAGTTTTACAAGGTATCTAGCCTTCTCTGTCAAAGACTCACCAAACTACACATATCAGGATTCCATATTATTGAGTTAAAGCAGTTGAAATGGTGTCAAACTGTATTAATTCTACAGTGTAGGTGGGTTAACAGCTGAGGGCATATCAGGCTATTTCCAAAGCATGTTATATTAGCTTTAAGTTCTTGTATTTTATTAACATTTTGTGAGCTCTAAAATGTTATTGTTAATATGCATGATGAAAATATTTAATTATTGCATTTCTTGATGTGTTAATAATTACTTTTAAACAAAACATAGTCAGTCTCCATGCCATCGTTTATTTTCAATGGAAAACCTTCCAATTCTGCAAATTAGTGTGTATTTCAGTGCTAACCATTCTCATGCTGACTAGGAATGCACAGTTGTGTTTGAGCCCCCAGTGGCACAATGGGTGAAACCTTGTGCCAACAGGACTGCCGATGAACAGGTCAGCTGTTCGAATCCAGGGAGAGCAGGTTGGGCTCTCTCTGTCAGCTCCAGCTCCCCATTCAGCGACATGAGAGAAACCTGATGGTAAAAACATCAAACATCCAGGCATCCCCGGGCAATATCCTTGCAGACAGCTAATTCTCTCACACCAGAAGCGACTTACAGTTTTTCAAGTCACTTCTGACATGAAAAAACCCACTGTGCTAAACATATGTACAAGCTCTAATTTTGTTAAATCAAAAGCAAAATGTAAAGCTATTTCCTCTTATTCTTCAAACCCTCGAAAAATTATTTCCAAACTTCATCTGCAAAATATCTTACATCTATTAATTTATGTTGGGCTTTGTAGCCTTGTATGCCAAAGTTAAAACAACACTTTCAAATTAACATACATAAAAAAGTAATTAAATGTGGGCAATAATCTGATTTATCATATTCAAAACTTTCTCCAGAAATATTGTTCTGGTGGGATTGAAGTCCACAGGGAGGCCTCCAACACAGATGTTTTAGTTTTCCTTCTCTCGTAGTCTTACCTTTCTGTGAATGAAAGGTCTCGGCTGTGAAAAGTGGAGTATGGAGCAAGAGAAGTGGGTCTCAATAAGGAGAATTTTTATGACACAAGCCAACAAGTATTTTGCATTAGATATAATTTTGAGTGATTCTTAAAGAGTTTTTTTGCTCTGAATTCAGATCTGTGTTTATTTTTTCTCCATCATGTGTAGTTTTTGCAATGAGGTTAATCAAATAATTAATGCATTTATGCACTGATATCAAGAGAATCTAATTGATATCAGTGTGTCAGTGCATTAATTATTTGATTAACCTCATCACAAAAACTATACCTGATAGAGAAAAAATAAACACAGATCTGAATTCAGCACAAAAAACCATCTAAATGACCTAAAATTAAATCTGATGAAAAATACTTGTTGGCTTGTGTTACACAAATATAATGTGAAATGTGCAGATTTTACTGTAGTCCGCTGTAATGTACCATTCATCATATTTTTAAAAGTTGGTGTGATTCAAAAATAATAAATACATGTTTAAAATCAGCATAAAAATTGATTTAAACTGTGTTACTCTCATTTCTGATGATTACATAAAGTTTGGTTTAGTTGGCTTGTGCATTTGTCAAAGAACTGGGAAATCTCACCTCCTGAAGCCATGGTATATATTTACAAAATAAATTAGGACCAGAATCCTGTGGGGTGCTATATGATCACAAGTGGATTTGTGTCTGAGTGAAATAAAAATGTAAAGATACACAAATGTTTGTATCCAGTAGAGGAGTTCTATTACGAAGCTACATAGCAGTCAGCAAATAGACAGATGTATATTGGGACTGAAGCGAAATAACACATGTTTTGGGGAGGAGTCCAGGTACTGAGAAGGCTTTGGACACTCTTGGAGATTGTGAGGTCCTTCTATATTGGCGTTCCAAAACCTCTCCCAAACTCTCAACAAACAGTAATTTTCCAGGCACATACCTCATTTTGCCTCTGTAAGGCTAAATGATGTTCAATACATTGTTGAAGGTTTTCATGGCTGGAATCTGTTTGGTCTGCTCCTGACACGATAAATAAATATGGCTGGAATCACTGGGTTGTTGTAGGTTTTTTGGGCTGTATGGCCATGTTCCAGAAGCATTCTCTCCTGATATTTCACCTGCATTTATGGCAGGCATCCTCAGAGGTTGTGCGGTCTGTTGGAAACTAGGAAAATTGGGTTTATATATCTGTGGAAACTCCAGGGTGGAAGAAAGAACTCTTGTCTGTTGGAGCTAGGTGTGAATGTTTCAATTGGCCACCTTGATTAGCATTTGATGGCCTGACAGTTTTTAGGAGTGCCCTGTTACTGCCTGGGGAAATTCTTTGTTGAGAGGTGATTAGCTTCTCCTGTTTGTTTCTCCTCTGGAGTTCCCCTGTGTTTGAGTGTTGTTCTTTATTAATTTAGAGTTTTTTAATACTCGTAGCCAGATTTTGTTCATTTTCATGGTTTCTTCCTTTCTGTTGAAATTGTCCACATGTTTGTGGATTTCAATAGCTTCCACAGAAATATATACCCAATTTTCCTAGTTTCCAACAGACCTCACAACTTCTGAGGATGCCTGCCATAGATGCAGATGAAATGTCAGGAGATAATGCTTCTAGAACATGGCCGTACAGCCCCAAAAACCTACAACAACCCAGCAAATGATGTTTCTAAAGGAGATGAGAGGCATCCAAGGTCAGATCTTCTTTCTGCAGGCATATTTTTGCACTCTTGAATTGGGGTGGTAGGATCCAAACTATCCTGCATCTCTACGATCACAACCACATGTACTGTAGATATAGATGACTGCAGCCCATTCCTCGAGTAAGGGATTTTTAGTTGAATTCCTAAGATGTGTTAATAAAGCCACCTATGTTAACTGTGCTCTAGCTTTTGAGTCTATGGAACTTGTTATCAAATTAACCCAAATCTTTGTCTTCTAAAAATTATACTCATGACCTGCCCCCACACACCTGATTTTGCTTGAGGCATCTATTACCTTGAAATCACGGAAGCTGTAATTCAGTGAGGCACCAGCACTCTTTGGCAGAGAAGTCTAACTACAACTTCCATGAGCCCATGGCATTGATCCAAGGCAGTTAAAGTGGTGCCAAACTGCATTAATTTTACAGTACGGGTGTACTTATAGTTCCAATTTTAAATTCATACCTTGGGAAAGAAAGCACAAAACCTGTTCCCTCAAGGCAGAGAGGTCTTTGAAGCCTTCATCACCAAAAAATGAAAAGTTTGTAAAAGCACAAGCCCCAGCAGGCGCAGGCAAAGATAGGTGGGTTTACAATTGATTTATTCACACTCCTCAGACTTGAGGGTGTGGTGTGGATGCATCACATAAGAAGGAACATCTCAAAGGAACAGAAGCTTCATTCTCTGATATAATGTGTTTGGGCAAAGTCCTGGTTTACAATTGTATCCTTTCAAATACAATGGGCTTCCTATGATAAAAGTCAAACTTGCTGAGACAGAAGTATATCTTATTTTGCCATATGAGAGTAAAGGTCCTAAATGGTTTCTAAGGCCCCTTCCACACAGCTGAATAAAATCCCACATTATCTGCTTTGAACTGGACTATATGGCAGCATAGACTCAGATAAGCCAATTCAAAGCAGATATTGTGGGATGTTATGCCTTGATATTCTGAAATATAGGACTGTGTGGAAGAGCCCTGGGTCATCTGAGTCCACACTGCCACATATTCCAATTCAAAGCAGAAAATGCAGAATTTTCTGCCTTGATATGATGGGTTATATGGCTGTGTGGAAGGGCCCTCAGACATTGGGTCCTTCCACACAGCCCTATATCCCAGAATATCAAGGCAGAAAATCCCACAATATCTGCTTTGAACTGGCTTATCTGAGTCCACGCTCAGATAACGTGGGATTTTCTGTCTTGATATTCTGGGATATAGGGCTGTGTGGAAGGGCCCTTTGTCTCTACAAAGCTGCAAAGTCCTCTGACAAATCTGTAGTCAGACCAAACATCATTAAGATTATCATTTGTGCTCACATGACCTTTTAAAAAATCTACGCCAGTTTCATAACAAGACATGTTAATGGCTTGTCCTAAGATTGGGGTGAGTTCATGCTAAGCTGACCTTTTCCTAACTTGAAAAGGCCCAGACTTGCAGGAAACCTGCCCCTTCCAATCTTTAATCGTTGGAGATGGGGAATGTTTATTATTTTAGACAATTAATACATCTCATGACTCATCTGAAGTGCACAAAATTCCTCTGCTAACCAAACACTTCCTGTAGCTTGGACAGTAACTGTTTTGCTCGTATTTCAGTATTAGGTAAATATGGCTTTCCGGGAATGTTGCACAGGAACCATTGAGCTCTATTTTGCTCTATTTTTTTGTTTTGATACTGAGCATTCTCTGCTTAATTACATAGTATCATTAGAAAACATTGTCTTTAGCTTACTATATTAATGTAAATGTAAAATGATATCAAGGTTACTGTAGGTTTTTGTCCATTCTTTTTTTCAGAACTTCCAGATATATGTACTCTCTTAAGCAGGCATGGGTAAACTTTGGCCCTCCAGGTGTTTTGGACTGCAACTCCCACAATTCCTAAAAGCTGGCAGGGTCTCTTGCACTTGAAGTCATTGTTACTCTTCAACTTTTGGTCCTCTGAATATTTTAGATTTCATATCACCAAATCTCTCACCATTGACTATGCCTGCTAGTTCAAGGACTGAGACATCCAATTCCAGTTCCAGTGACGCAGTGGGTTAAACCCTTGTGTTGGCAGGACTGAAGACCAACGGATCACAGGTTCGAATCTGGGGAGAGCATTGATGAGCTCCCTCTGTCAGCTCCAGCTTACCATGAGAGAACATGAGAGAAGCCTCCCACATCAAAACATCCAGGCATCCCCTGGGCAACATCCTTGAAGACGGCCAATTCTCTCACACCAGAAGCAACTTGCAGTTTCTCAAGTCACTCCTGACAAGGAAAAAAAATCCAAAACATCTGGAGGACCAAAAGGTGAGAATCAGCCAACTCTGCAGCCCTGCCAAGCAAATGAAATGGCATCTTTCCATTAAGCTATAGTGGGAGAGGCAATGTGGCCAGAGCCGCTATTAATTCTGCAGAGGAAAACAGCTTCATCATGCATCTCCCTTCATCAGCTATCATGTGGCTGCATCTATTTGAACACCTTACTCGGCTTGTTCAGCATGGACACTAACCACCCTTGCTCCCTTTTCCTCTTGACTTTTTTTCTGTTTCATTTGGCTAATTAATAAATTAATTCCCCTCATACATTTTAATTGTTCTCATATATTTTGAGTTAATCTCATAATTATTTATTCTAAATTATGTATTCTCATACATTTTTATTTAATTATTCTCATCTATCATTTATGTGATATTAATCATTTTCATATATATATATATATATATATATATATATATATATATATATATCTGAATGAGAGAGGAAATTCTCACTACCATGGCAGAATATTTTGAAATGTTCTGTTTTGGTGTAGGTTTTTTGGGCTATATGGTCATGTTCTAGAAGCATTCTCTCCTGATGTCTTGCCTGCATCTATGGTTTTTTCCTTTCTGTTGAAATTGTCCACATGTTTGTGGATTTCAATGGCTTCCACAGATATATAAACCCAATTTTCCTAATTTCCAACAGACCTCACTACCTCTAAGGATGCTTGCCATAAATACAGGTGAAACCTCAGGAGAGAATGCTTCTGCTGGAACATGGTCGTACAGCCCGGCAAACTCACAGCAACCCAATCTATAATGTTCATGCTACAGGACTGATTTATATCTTTTTATACTGAAACAGACGAATATTGCTATGTGTTTGAACATATGGTCCATCTTTAGCAAAATAACTATTGTAATCCTGTCTGTTGGCAATACTTTTGAATTTTGTTTTTTCTCTCTCTCACTGTGCATGTGCACCCTGCTGCAAAACCCCACATTCATCAGCAACCCAAACTTCACATGAGTGGCAGGGCACATTTCACTTTGCACCTGAACACAAAGCACAACTGTAAAGCCTTTGAGTAGAGCTGAGGCCACAACTTTCTAATCTGTCTGGAACAATTATCATCTCCTACCAATGCACAAAAATCACTTTAATAAAAACTAACATGCTCAAATCATTATATTCATGGTGGGGGAAGGGATAAAACCTTGTCTGGTTTTCAAGTGAATGGCCCCAGTGTTTTACATTTTCAGCTACAAGATTTGATGAGTCACAAAATATTTCCATAAATATTGAAGAAGAGAGGGGAAAGAGAAACAAACTTCACTATTAATGTTTTTGAAAGACCTTTTTGGGGTAGTGTCCCAAGTAATATTGATCATGATAATTGAAGAGGGTTTTAAAAAAAATCTACACAGGAAAAGGACAAATTCATGCTTCGTTTATAGTCAAAAAGAATGTTTTCCCTATTTCAGGAGTAGTATTACTATTTTTGGATTCAAATTTGATTCCATTCAGATTTTTAAAGACATCTTTGATTCACTGTGTCAGGTCCTGTTAAATGAAAACTGGAGTATGAACTGGATGGCTAGATGACACAAAAGAAGCAAGATGGACTTCCATGTTTAAATTTAGCTTGGTTGAGACTATTTGTTTGCATGGTTACCTAAAAGATCTACCTTCAGTTACTATTTAGTAGATTTTTTCCTTGCAACTGTCATTGATCAGTACTTATTATTTCAGATAATTGTACTGGTCATGCTTAGATGTGATTAGATTTGCAGCTATGGAGAATAGCAAAATATATAAAAATTATATTTGGGCTACTGGTCTTAAGATCCCCCAGCTAGAATGACTGTCAGTTGTAGCCCAAAAGTACTGTATATACTTAAGTATAAGCCTAGTTTTTCAGCCCGCTTTTTAGGCTGAAAAAGCCCCCCTTGGTTTATACTCTGGTGAGAGTCCTGGCAGGAAGGCATGGGGCAGAAAGAAGGGCTTCTTTCATCCCCACGCCTTCCTGCCAGAACTGTCAACTCTCTGCACAGCAACCCAGCTCTCCTTCCTCTCCTCCTCTTTCACACCTTCTTCTCTTTTCTCGTGCAGCACACACCTTCCTCTCCTCCTCTATCGGCACAGCATGCGCCTTCCTCTCCTCCTCTCTCAGCACAGCATGCGCCTTCGTCTCCTCCTCTCTCGGCACAGCATGCACCTTCCTATCCTCCTCTCTCGGCACAGCATGCACCTTCCTCTCCTCCTCTCTCAGTGTAGCATGTGCCTTCCTCTCCTCCTCTCTCGGCACAACATGCACCTTCCTCTCCTCCTCTCTCTGTGCCTAATTCTCCTTATTCATATACACACAGCATTTCCCCAAAATGTATACTAAAAAATAAACTATGGTGTTTATTGAAAGGATACATAAGAACATTTACATTGAAGAAGGTTAGAGTAATGATTTAATCGAAGTTGGACAGTTTTATCTGAAATTACAGTTTTATGTAAATATTAGGGCTGGGCAACCACGGAAAAATTTGTTTCTAAACTCGATTCGTTTTTGGGTTTTTTTTGCGTTTCGATATTTAAAAGAATTCCGAAATTTTTCTTTAAAAAAGTTCGATATTTATGAAATTTCGTAAAATTACGAAACAATACGAAACGAATACGAAACGAATACGAATCAATTCATTAATGGCGGATGCGACCGCGCAATATGCTAAAAAACCTCCATATGGGACAGGGGGAACTTTTGAAGCTTCCCTCTCCCTCTGTTGTTGACTGTTGGTGTGATATTTATAATTTTTTTCACTGATTAAACAAACAACAGCTATAAAACTTGCCCCAGACATGCAGAAATAATAACGAAACGATTTCGAAATGATTTTGAAATGAATACAAAACAAATACGAAGCAATTACGAAACGAATTGAAAAATTTGTTTCGTTTTTAAGATGCTCCTGAATGGTTCAATATTGCTTCGTTATCAAAAAAATAACGAATTTTTAACAAATTACGAAATTACGAAATGAAACCACCCAGCCCTAGTAAATATTCAAAAATATTTAACCTACTGATGCCTCAAGTACTGAAATTTTATTGGTATCTATTTTTTATTTTTAAGTTTGCTAGTAATTGCTGCATTTCTCACCCTCAGCTTATGCTCAAGTCAATAAGTTTTCCCAGCTTTCTATGGTAAAATTAGGTGCCTCAGATTATCTTTGGGTTGGCTTGTACTCAGGTATATACGGTAATTCTTTCTGTACTGTTGACTATAGTGTGGTATGTACAGAGCAACTGATTGATAGAAATGGCCATGGCAAATGCTCAACATTTCAAGCAATGACTTAAACAAGTTCCATTTCCTTCAGGAGAAAAACAGAAAGGAAACAGGTAGGAGGGGAAAATCAGTTGCAGAAATTGCTCTCAGCTGTTTTTCTTTTGTCTAGTAGCCCCCCAAACCTGAAGTCCCAGGAGTCTGTATGATGAAGCCATGGCAGTTAAAGTGGTCCAGCTGTGTAGCATGAAAAGACTTCTAACAACTGCTTGAGATAGTTTGGCAGATCATGTTTGGCAGAAAAAGGGAACAGCACAGAACTCTGAAAGTTACATTTAATGAAGAATGCGATGGTGCTCTGGATCCTGGTCATGCACAGCTAAGAAGAGCTGTCATTATATCCTTTCTTCTTCAAACAAGTTTCCAGGATCTGGAATAACGGAACAACATTTCTTGTCAGGTTTGCTCTGTTTTCTGCCACTACAAAGGGCAGATGAATGAGGAAGGCCAAGCCTACATTTGGTGGGGGTTCACTCTTTGCCAGTATCATAATTGGGAGAGACACAAGAAGGGTTTTCCCCTCCCCATCTTCAAACACTCACGTTTATGGAATTTTACAAGTTGTAGCCATTTGGCTGCAAAACAGACAACGTTCACACATTTCCCACACGTTCAAAGTGAGAAATTTCACTCCAGAATGGGACCAGCATTCCACACATTCATCCCTCTCC
The DNA here is from genome assembly GCF_037176765.1 of Anolis sagrei. Classification (NCBI taxonomy): domain Eukaryota; kingdom Metazoa; phylum Chordata; class Lepidosauria; order Squamata; family Anolidae; genus Anolis; species Anolis sagrei. The sequence continues at coordinate 190,541,476 of NC_090024.1, read as the reverse complement.
ATTTTAACTAAGAAAACTGTATTGGCTTCAGGAAGACAGCTTGCAGCTGCTCCAGGCCCAGCCCTTGCCAAGAGCACTAAAGTAGTGTATCAGAGCCTGGCATAAGAAAATGCGTGCTATCCAACAGGGCAAAAATAGATATATTGATTTTTACATTAAACTTAGGAGGTTAGCTGATAGTGTGGCTATGCGCCAGCAATAAAAGAATGTGCAATTTTCCATAGATGGAGGTGCTATGTTCTGTCAATAACAACAAAGTCTGAAAGATTAGTTATAGGTTAAATGTTTCTCTGTAGATAAATATTTTTGTCCAGTGGCAAAATATTGCTTTACATGCAATATTCCCAGTGTTTCCAAGCAGTTGGTGTAGATGACACATAGCTAGATGGACCAGTGGTCTAGCCCCATAGTAAGGGAGGAAATGTTCATAGTCTATACTAGAGGGGAAAACTTTTGAAACAAATTATAGATTCAGTGTTTGTAAGTCTCACTTTGTTAACCTATTCAACATTACATTTGTCACCTAGAAAATCAAGCAAGGCCTCTTCCAGATGCAGTCATGACATGAGGGGAAATGGTAGGGGAAGCAGGTGGCTCCAGAGTGCTGAAACCTACCCTACAAATAGGTTTGGCACTTTGTATAAGTCTTTTCAAGCCCACATTAATGCTTATTTATTTACTTGTTTATTCACTCTATTTATACCCCCCCCCCTTCTCTACTCAAAGGGGACTCAAGGCAGGTTACATAGAGGCAATTATTCAATGTCTTAAAACACATACAATTCCAAAAACTTAAAATTATATTAGATTAAAATTAAAAACACATTAAACATTTAAAAAATCAATTCCATATTAAAATCATGCCATCCATAGTCGTAGTCCAAGCCATTCCATAGTAATTCCATATATTCCAGATCTGTTAATTGCACTGCACTATTCTCTGAAGGCCTGATCCCACAGCCAACTTTTTACCTTTCTTCTGAAGTCTAGGAGGGAGGGGGTAACTGGGGATAGGGTTCCATAGCCAAGAGACCACCACTGAGAAGGCCCTGTCTCTTGTTCCCACCAGTTGTGCCTGTGAAGGAGGCGGGACCAAAAGCAGGGCCTCCTCAGACAATCTTAATCTCCAAAATGATTCATAGAGAGATATATATTCGGACAGGTAAGCTGGGCCAGAACCATTTAGGCATTTCTAGGCTAAAGTCAGCACTTTGAATTGTGTTCAGTAACAGACTGGCAGCCAGTGGAGCTGATGCAATGGGGGGGGGGGGGGTGCTCCCTTTATGCTGCTCCCGTGAGCAATCTGGCTGCTGCCTGTTGGACCATTTGGAGCTTCCAAACAGTCTTCAAAGGCAACCCCATATAGAATGCATTACAGTAATCTATTTGGGATGTAACCAGAGTGTGGACCACCATGGCCAAGTCTGACTTCCCAAGGTATAGGCACAGCTGGCGCACAAGTTTAGGGACCAAGATCTTGCATGTTACACTTAGCTATGATGTCCAACCTCCCTAAAACCCATCTTTAAATGCCCAGCAGCTCAGAACCAAATACTGGCCTTTTCCTTCTTCCATATCCACCATTATCCATTCAGAGCAAGCCAATGAGCAAAGCGAGAGACTGTCAAAGATGCAGGGGTACAACCTAGTAAATTCCTCTGAGGCTTGGAGGGGGCTCTTGCAACCAGGGTGTGGGGCACGTGGGTAACTGTTAGACTTAGGTGGCACTACAGGCTGCACATCATGGTCAGCCTTAGGATCAGATTAAAGTTTGAGGGAAGGGTGGTATTAAGAAAGACGAAGATTGTAGCTGAACCAGGAAAGCAAAAGACTTTCTGTCATTACAAGACTATTACATCATGAGGATGTTCTGGGGGAGACAGCAGGTGAGCAGTCCAAAATCCTGCGTGCAATACAGTTTGAGCACGAACAGATGCTGTAATCCCACAATGGTTCTGAAGGTGTGCAAGGAATGAGAGCAATCCTGACTGAATAGTGTTTTTAAAGGCAATGCAATTGTTGCATTGTTTTTATTTAAATTGTATATTTATGCTTTTGGTTGTGGGCACCATGGTGTGCTGGTTGTTAGCCGCCCTGAGTCCCTCTGTGGAAGTCGAGATAGGACGGAATGCAAATGTCCGAAATAAACAAATAATTAAATGTGGAGGCAATGATTAGTATTGTGGGAAGAATGTCTAGAATTTTTCTAGGCTGGCAATACACATGCACCATAAACCACATCCCTGTGTGATCAGGAGAGGCATGCAATCAAAATGAATATTAATAATATAAACCTCACAGTAAAGCAGACAAAGTAGACAAACACATACACAATACACTAGAGCACAAGTGAAAGCTGCCTTTTTGGTATAAAACTCAAACAATTTACCAGTCAGTATGTCTCCATATTCCAAAACCATGATTCTTTTAAGTTCTGCAATATGTCTGCAAAGAGCCAGAATATCTCCACATCCCCAATATAGGAAAATCCACCAGCTTTCCAACTGTCAAAAGAATTTTCCCAGGTAGTCATTAGGAAAAATGTTTCACACTGAGACTACAAAAGTGATCAGTTATTTCAGTGTTTCTGCAAATTCCAAACTAATCTAGCTGGGCAATGCTCAAAGCAAAGGGTGTTGCCATTTTAGAGTCTTCCACATGCACACATGGTATAAGTATATGCAGAAGAATCTGAGATGGTAACGCCCATCAGATAAAAACAGCCATACTGTTTGGGAAGTTTAAGGGATGGGAAAGTAAGAGCAATGGAAAGAACAGTGAAACCATATTTGAATGGAAGCATGCAAACATTCACCCCTGTACTGCCACGGATATTTTAAAGTCAAACACAATCCTGCTTTCAAAAGCTATGTTTATGAGAATCGCAGACTTACTGGGTGGGGACCAGTTGGCCTTCCATATGTTGCTGGACTGCAACTCTCATCAACTTTATTTATGGATGATGGGAACTACAGTCCACACTTATCTAGAGTGTCACATGTTTCCCATGCCTGGTGTGAAAACTGTAAATTTAGAAAAGCCTTTGTTCTTAATGTGCTTGTCTTTCAACATGGGACCTAAAACAGTTCATAGTATAACAGGTTGATTGTACTGACCAACAAATTTCAGTGGGAAAGTTACCAAATACATTTAATATAGCGTGCAGCCCATAGTGTTTCTGTACCCAAAAAATGTACAAGAGGAGCCAGTGGAAAATATGATTGTAAACAAACACCATACTCTCACAAATCATGCCATCCAACATTTCACAGATGAAAATGGGACAGACATGTGTGGACAAATAACATCACAGTGAACACACAAGCTAGGAAAGGCTGTCACAGTTCGCTTTTGCATGAGACTACTGGGAAGGACAAGATTTGGCCCCTTCCTCTCCTCTTCCGCCTGCTAATTGAATGCAAATTACTTTTGCACTTTATGTATGTATGTATGTATTTATTTATTTATTTATTCTATTTGTATCCTGCCTTTCTCTACCCCAAAAGGGACTCAAGGTGGCTTTACATATGGCAGCTATTCGATGCCTTTGGACAACAAACAGTTAAAATACACTTCAGTTAAAAAATTGAAATTAAAATTAAGTGCACATTCAAACATATAAAACATTGCATTCACTATTTAAATTACACCATCCTCAATCATAATCTGGGGCCATTATGAACATATTTCAAGGCTATTATTGCACTTTGAACTCAGCTTGCAGCAACTGAGGTAAGTCAAGGTTGAAGGAGGAAAGTGGGACGAGGAGAACATTTTGAAAACAGTTGAAAAAATGGGACAGCAGAAGATTTATTGGGACTATTCCTGATAAAACAAGACAGTTGGAGGGTAGGCTATATTATACAAAATCATTCACACCTATGCCAGCAATGTGTTTCCTATATCTCTTGTCAACTGCTTGTTCTTCTGGTTCCTGCTGGTAGCATCTGGGCCAAATTTGGCAGAAGGCTGCTTATTGTTCTCAGTGTCTCAGTCTTGATGTAAGATGTTTCCATAAGGGATTAGTTTGGCAATTTGTTTCAACAGGAGCTTTCCCATCTTTTGTTCCTTCTGTTAAAGCTGAAAGAATGTGCTTAGAAGGCTCCAGAGAAAAGGTAGTAGGAATCATGCAAGTTTGCACACAGGCCTTTCAGTCAATGCCTCAGCCATCTGTGAAAGGACTGGGTTTGGCCGCATGGAGCTGACAGACGCTTTTCTTGGGCCTTAGTCAAAAGCATTCAACAGAGAAATGAGGCTAACAGCCCCTTCTGTGAGTGAAATGGAAAGAATTAAGCAAACAAATATTTGACTCAGGAAATATCTTTGCAATATAAGGTAGAGAGGAGTGTTGGGATGGAATTCAATGGTGCTGGGAGCTTCCTACAATGTGGGCCAGGGGCTTTTGTGCTCCAGAAGAAATTCAGTTATTCTGTGCTTCTTTTAGTTAAAGGCACATCACAAGAAAGCATGTTTGATCCCCCCCCCCCCCCAGCTCCCCAAACAAAAGACACCTCCATTCGATCGTCCTCATTGCAGCTGGCTCTTCTAAATACACATTATCAGCACAGCCTGCTGGGAGGGTTGGTATTAGTCTAAACTTTTGACTCATATCTTGGCATTACTTGGAGGTGGACCATATTAGGCTCATCTGGACTCTGAGTATGTTGCTTCCCATAGACAAGAAACTGTTTGTTCTCCAACTCTTAGCTGCATGTATCATAAGGTGGTTAGCACTGCTAGAGTTTATTTTTGTAGCCTGCCTTACCTTTGCTTTTTTCTAATGTTATGCTTTTGAAGTAGGCTTAGTAAACGAATGTGTTCCTCCATTTATTTCATTTCATGCTCAAAGCTGTCTCTCTCTCTCTGTGTGTGTGTGTGTGCCTGAGCATTCACACATTTAACCTAACTGGTTTGTGTGTGTGAGGGAGGAAAGGAATCTTTTGCATTGAAATGTTACTGTGGTACAAGAAAATCAGACCAGAGACATATATAGTTTAGGGGATTGGTTTATGAAGAGACCAAATAGATTCTTCAAAAAGCAAAGCGTAGTAATGGCTGAAGAAACTGATGTCAGTCTGAACCTCTCCTGAATGTTAAAAGAGCTGTCCAAAATATTTATTCTGTCTTAAGGATAGAATTCGGTATTTTTTAATTAAATTTTTATTAGATGCTTTTCAAATTGTACACATAAAAGAAGGGGGAATATTGGGAGGGGGAGAGAGGGAAGGCTATGATAGCAGGGAAGGGGTGGAGGTTTATCTACATAAGGAAAACATCCATGGGGAAAAGTGAGGTATAGGGGGGATGGAAGTGAGGGGGGAAGGAAGGTAGTGGGTGGGTGGGTGGGGTCTTGACTTCCCATTCTACTTCACCACGTGTTCCCAAAAGGCCGAATAAAGCAGAGCAGGTAATGAACAAGGTTTCTTTCTGTGTCTTCAGCTTCTCTCCAGTTTGCAATTTATCTTGCTCTAGTTCCTGTTTCCAGCTAGTGCTTTCTTTTCAAGTTTTATTTGTCACCACTTTTTCATGTAGTCCTCATCTAGTAGTCAGTCAGGTATTCCTCGTATTGTTTCCAATCTGTTCTCTTTATAGGTTTTCCTTTTGAATCTTTAAGGTAAAAAGTGATGGAAGTATCCATATCTCTTATTTCACTAACTTTGTTTAGCATTTCTTTTTTAGATGGTGCCTCCTTCAGTTTCCACTTTTTGGCATACACCATTCTGGCCTCCGTTACCAAATATGTAAACAGGATGTTTTTATTCTGATCAAGCTCAATATCTTCATCGGTTATCCCTAAAAGGAAGTATTCTGGCTTCTTCTGAATCTTTATCTTTAATATTTTTTGGCATTCTTATTGTATCAATTGCCAGTAGGTTCTTGCATTAGTGCATTCCCACCAAAGGTGGTAAAAAGTGCCTATATGGGATTCACATTTCCAGCATTTGTTTTGGGCTTTCTTATACATTAGCCCCAATTTTTGTGGTGTCATGTACCACCTAAAGAACAGTTCGGCATTTTAGATGATTACAAAGTTCAGGCTAAAACACAGAGTCAGTTCCCCACTCCACTGACATCAAAGCCACCAGCCGCCAGTAGCAAAGTATGCTTTAAATCTCCCTAAATATTTACACATTTCTTCTCCCTGTAGATTCTTTCACTGGCTACAAGTTCAAGTCAGGGCCTGTTTCAAACTTTTGCTTCTTGTATTTAAGACTCTTCACTTTAATCCCACCCAGTCCAGGCAACTCAGCTAGCATGGTATGGACCATCTAGGAATTCAAGACCCATTGGCAAAGGATTATTGTCTGTTCCATTTATTTATTTAGTTATTTATTTACAGTATTTATATGCCACTTTTCTCACCCCTGGGGGGACTCAAAGCGGTTTACAAAAAATAATGGCAAAATTCAATGCCTTACATACCAGTATGCTCACAGTTCTATCAAAGCTGCAAGCCTTTTAAGATCTGGCTCCACATCTGTGGAATAGTCTTTCTTTAGACCTCTGGCTGGAAGATGATCTTACCCATTTTCATAAGAGGCTGAAGACCTTCCTCTTGGATTCATTAGATTAAGCCACTGAGATACACTTTGGGTCGCTGGTGGGATGCTGCAAATTTTATATATGTACTTATAGTGCTATGAATTATTGTTTTTGAACAATATATGTTTTATTTCTGTTCTTTGTTGGAAAGCGGATTGATGCATAGAGAGGCAACTATAGTCCAAGGCATGAATACAAAGGTCTCATTTAGCAATTAATGAATTGATTGATTAATGTTACACACACAATTCATTCTCTTTAAGATGTCTTTTATTTTGCCGATACTTAACCTACAGCCAGTCAGTTTAATTAAATGACACAAAGTTTTACTATAGTAAGAAAAGGAATACAAAGGTTCCTTTTTCATTTTCTCTGTAGCCAGGATAGTTATACATCCTCCCCTCTCTCCCATCCCAAAATCAGTTTCCTTTTCCCTAACTAGCCTCCATTCTTTGTCGGCAAAGTGACTCAACTCTGGATCATTTTGGTTCCCTTTTTCTTCACTTCTGTCATTTGCTGGAGCCCATGTTTGAGATGGAAACTCCAGTACTGTACCACTATTCTGAATGCAAGCAGAAATGCTCACTTGGATCATTGGTCCATCAGCAATCCATTTGATTTAGTAATGCTGACACAGACCTGCAGTGACTCTCCAGGTTGCAGTTAGAAATCTTTCTCAACTCAAATAGGAAAAGGTAAGGATTCTATGATTCTATAAAATCATTAGGGAAAAAACCATAATCCTCAATTTCTTTCTAAATGATCCTAATGTTGGTATTTCGTTTACCTTAACTACAAGCTTGTCTATGCTAACAAAAATAATCTGGGTGCAAACCAGAGTATTTTGGCCTGAAGCAGCTCCAGATACACTTGTTTGTGCCACACTTCTGTCAATAAGGCAATAATTCATTTCTTTGCTGTTCACACAGTTCCCCTGCCCAAATTCAGAATCCTTTGTTGTATCCTTCTCCCTGCGGCCATTGCCACTGCTGCTTTTCTAGCAAAACACCTTCCTGGAGCCCTGCTCTGGTGTCAGAATGAGGCACCCAGCCATATCTGATCAGCAATGAGGGTGGGTCAACTGAGTGACACCACCAGTGGGGAGGTGTTTGGTCAGGAAGGTAGTTTCATCTCCTTGGGCAATGAAGCCAGGAGGGTCTATTCTGAAAAGTTTTTTGATACAGTACTTTTTTGGATGTCCAATTTCTAATGATTACTAGAGCACCTCATTTGTATATTTGTTGATTGTCAGAAGCAATTCCAAACTCTAATCAAGTGTACAATGTACTGCCCACTAGATTCTTTCCCTTCCTATTTAATTATATTTAAAAAGCAGGGTATTAGTCAAGGACACATGTTTTCTAATCTATAAACCTCAGGTTCCATTTCTCATTGTGTAGAGAACATAACTGTGATTATTATATTGTGGGGCTAAATACTACATCTAGTTTGGTCTTCTTATTGCTCCTTTCTTGTCTTTCCATGCTAGTTGACCATGGTATCCTTCTAGAAGGTTGGTCAAAATTGGCTTTTTAGGACTTTTTAATTTTACCTAATGGCCAATTATAGAAGATGCATTTGGGGAAGATTGCTCTCCTTATATTATGTCATGGTACGGCTCAGGATTATGCTGTTCAGCTACTCTATGAAATGACTGACCAGGAGAGTTTGACCTTAATAGTAGAATGATTCCCTATGTGTTTTCCTCTTTTTAAAAAAACCAAGTTCAGGAGAAGCTTTGCTGAATTATGACTAAAAGCAGATATTTAATCCTCATTAGACACATATGCTGCTGGTAGATGACTTGTCTGTTCTGGGAAAAGATACTTGGCTTGTTTTGAATGAAATTTAAATATGATTACAAACTTTTTAAAATACCATATTAACCAAGTAGCAGCATCAAGGAATGGGACTATCACTGAAGGCCAAAGCAGACTCAATACCGATTTTCACTAGATAAGGCGCATCAACCCTTTCCTAGACACAAAGAGGCTAGACACCTATTTGTACTCTGACTCAGCACTAGGATCTAACTATTTCTACTGCTGCCCTAATAATGTATCTACTTAGTTAACACCCTATGGAGACAAGTCTGTATGCTACCCAAGACTTTGGCATTTTCTCACATGATGTTCAAAGACTTCTTCAAAGAGTGATACAATGCCTAGTTCTCCTGCAGAAAAATATCTTCTCCTACATGAATGAACCAGGCAATCAAGGGAAAAATGGTTTTTCTCCAGTTCTTAGAATTCCTTAATCAGGATGGCCAAGTAACTTTCCAATACTCTTGGAAATATCATATTTCAGTGATTGGTTTCTGATCAATTCTGCTCCTTCTATTTTTTTTTTCTAGAGGGACAGATGAGAGGACCAATTAGCTATTATATGAAAATAAATGTTATTATAATATTATATAAATACTGCTTTCTATTTTTTCTTCACAAGGAAGAAGGTTGGTATAAATAATGTTTTGGGAATGAACCAGGTTCAGTGATGTAATAAGGAATATAAAAGGACAGCCTGTGGGCCCTGTGCAAATGCAAGTTTCAGTTTTGGATTCCAAGCTCTGTTCCTCACCAAATCCAACCTCCCCTCCCACAAATTTGGAAAATTCCATCCTAAATCCACAATTAACCCCAAAATTCTACCTGGAACTGAAATTTGCTTTTAACTCCCATCCCAGCAATTTTTGACATCAGCCCCAAATTCATCCTAGACCCCAGAAGCAGAAACTAGAAGTAGGCATCTAAGGGCATTCAGACAATTTCCAATCACCAAACACAGTGCCCAAACATGAATCAAGGAACATGAAAGGCACTGCAGACTACTTCAACAGAGAAGTCAGCCATAGCAGAGTACCTGATGAACCAACCTGGATACAGCATATTTTTTGAGAACACAGAAATGCTGGACCACTCTAACAACCATCGTGTCAGACTACACAGAGAAGCCATTGAAATCCATAAGCATGTGGACAATTTCAACAGAAAGCAGGAAACCATGAAAATGAACAAAATCTGGCTACCAATATTAAAAAAAACTCTAAAATTACAACAGCAAAACAATAGAGAGGAAACAACCAGGGACAGCTAATGACCTCTCAACAAAAGATTCCCTCAGGCACTAACAAGCCACACCAAAAAAACTGCCAGGCCATCAAATGCTAATCAAGGTGGTTAGTTGAAACATTCACACCTAGCTCCAACAGACAAGAGTTCTTTGACCCACCCTGGACATTCCACAGATAATATGTTGAATGTTTTTATATTGAATGTTTTATATTGTGTATAAGTTATTTTAAATTGTAAGTTGCTCGGAGCACTTTGGTGGAGAGCGACTAATTAAGAAATAAGATGATGATGATGATGATGATGATGATATATAAACCAATTTTCCTAGTTCCAACAGACCTCACTACCTCTGAGATTGCTTGCCATAGATGCAAGTGAAATGTTAGGAGAGAATGCCTCTAGAACATGGCCATATAACCCGAAAAAACCTACAACAACCCAATTTCCAATCTCATATGTGGCAGTATAGCCCTTGACAGGAATGAATATTAGCCCTTTCTCCTGCCATCTTTGTCCAACCTTGCATTAAGTCTGAACATCCATATAAACATAAAATAGATGGTCCATGCTCTTTTGGGTCTTTAATGGAGATGCATACCTCCAATATTTCAGAGATGAAAACTGAAATACATGTGGTCAAGATGGAAAAAAGGAAGTACAGTAGAGTCTCCCTTATCCAACCTTCGCTCATCCAATGTTCTACATTATCCAACACAGTCTGCCTCCTGTACAGATCCACAGCTGTTTCAATACATTGTGATGCTTTGGTGCTAAATTCATAAATACAGTAATTACTACGTAACATTACCATGTACCAAACTGCTTTTTCTGTCAATTTGTTGTAAAACATGATGTTTTGGTGCTTAATCGCGGCTGGTGGGGTAAAGAGACAAGGTCTTCTCTGTGATGGTCCCTTGGCTATGGAATTCCCTCCCAAGTGAAATCAGATCTGCTCCTTCCCTCCTGACCTTCTGGAAAAAAGGTGAAATCCTGGCTGTGATATCAGGCCTTTGCAGACTAGACCAACGTGATGGTAGAACTATGGTTTAATGGATTCTGATGGACTCGAATGGACTGTGTGTAGGACGATGATTTAATTCTGGCGATCATTCTAATGTTTTTCTGTTTTTATGGTGTTTTTATAATGTTTCATACTGTTTTTACCTAAGATGTATATTTATGCTTTTGTTGTAAGCCGCCCTGAGTCCCTCTGCGGAGGTCGAGATAGGACGGGATATAAATGTCCGAAATAAATAAACAAATTGGTAAAATCATAACGTAATTTGACATTTCATAGGCTTTTACTTAATCCCTCCTTATTATCCAACATTTTTGCTTATTCAACATTCTGCCGGCCCGTTTATGTTGGATAAGCAAGACTCTACTGTATGCACAAGTTAGTAGGGACTGCAGTAGTTTGCTTTTGACTGAGCTTACTAAAAAGGACAATATCTCACACTGTCCATTTCTCCACACCTCACCCTCAGCTAAGCGAATTTGTAGCAATTGAGGCAAGCTAAGGACAAACTGCAAAAGAAGCTGAAAAAAAAATGTAATGCCTGGATTAGACAGGACTACCCCTGCCAAAACAGTTGAAGGGTATGCAGGTGTCTTCAGTGACATTGAGACAATGATATATATCATATTGCTAGAAAAAAAGCTTTACAGGCTGCAGTGAATGCCTATTTTAGTTATGAAGTTTCATTTCCAAAGTAATTAATATTTATAGATCTGAGCCTAGAAACACTGAACTCTGAAATGAGTGGCAGTATTCCGCTTTGGGTGCGGTCAGGCTTTCATCTTTGATGTGTGCTGATCTGAACAGTCTTACATGTGCTGGAATGTTTGTGGGTGAGTGAGAGAAAAATTCTAAAACACGCATCTCGCTACTAAAATATTTGTTCTCAATATGATCTCAGTTTGCAGTCAGGAATCCGGAAAACGACATTCCATGCAATAATGTTTCCACAGAAATAATTGTACATTAATCTTCATTTCAAACTGTGTTCGAAAATATAGCGTTACAAACAATGTCGCAAAAATGCAGCCACCTGAGGGCAGCAAACGAGTGTCATAACAGCATTTGTTGAGAAACCTGAGATGGTTTCTGGGCTGTGAGATAAATTATGATTTGCAAACAGATAAGACTGTCTTTATAAAAAATGACAAGTGTGTGCGTGGCTTATTGGTCTTGTTTCCTAAACAGAAACCGAAAGGGCACAAAATGTGATACTAAATTCTACAAGAGCAAGGGAAACAAATTAGAACGCACTAACTCAGGCATGGGCAAACTTGGGCTCTCGAGGTGTTTTGGACTTCAACTCCCACAATTCCTGACAGCCTCGGGCCCCTTCCTTTCCCCCCTCAGCCGCTTAAGCGGCTGAAGGGGAAAAGGAAAGGGCCCGAGGCTGTTAGGAATTGTGGGAGTTGAAGTCCAAAACACCTTGAGGGCCCAAGTTTACCCATGCCTGCACTAATTAGATCTTGGGATGTGTTCACATTCTTTGTTTAAACAGCTCCACTGGCTGCCGATAAGTTTCCGGTCCCAATTCGGTTCAGGACCTGCTTATCTGCGTGACCGCATCCTCCCCTACGAGCCCACACAGTCATTAAGATCTCCCAGGGATGCTCTTCTCTCGCTCCCACTCCTGTCTCAGGCGCGGTTGGTGGGGACGAGAGAAAGGGCATTCTCGGTGGTGGCCCCTCGTCTCTGGAACTCCCTCCCCAGGGAGATTAGGCTGGCATCCTCCCTACCCACATTCCACAAGGAATTAGAGATGTGGATGTTTCGTCGTGCACTTGACTGACGACTCCTATGACAAACGACCTATATTATTACCTGAATCTGAATTCCTATGTTACATTACTATTTATATTTTTAAGTTAAGCTGAATTGATCCTGTTTAATTGCTCTGTTTCCATGCTATTTCCTATGCTATTATACGTTTCTATCCACCTTATTGAACCACTTATCCTTTAACCAGTTCACATATTGGCCTTCTTCTCCCCTCCAAAATTAGTCTGCTGTTTCTTGAAGCTTGTTTATTATTGTTATGTTGTTTTATGCTATTTTAATTTGTTATTGCTCTGTTTTTAATTGTATCTTGCCTGGGCTGGGCCCCATGTAAGCTGCCCCGAGTCCCTTCGGGGAGATGGAGGCAGGGTAGAAAAATAAAGTTATTCTTTCTTTCTTTCTTTCTTTCTTCTTCTTCTTCTTCTTCTTCTTCTTCTTCTTCTTCTTCTTCTTCTTCTTCTTCTTCTTCTTCTTGGTACAGTGTTTGAGAAAAAAAACTTACTATATTCCTCATAAGTTTATTGCAGTAACTTAATATTTGTATTAATTGTGCTGCTTATTGATCTTTTAGTGTTTTGTGAGGAAAAAAACACACTAAGGCTTGTTAGAAGAATGGCCTGAAACACCTTTTAAAAAAACCCTCAAGTTAAAATGCCTTTAAAATTTACTTTAGAAGTAACTTTGCAGAGTAACTAGATGCCATTTCTTATTATAGCAGTACTGTAATTTCAATTATCCTAGCCTGTTTGAAAAGGTAAAGGTAAATATTTTCCCCTGACGTTAAATCTAGTCGTGTCCGGCTGTGGGGGTTGGTGTTCATCTCAATTTCTAAGCCAAAGAGCCGACATTGTCCATAGACACCTCCAAGATCATGTGGCCAGCATGACTGCATGGAGCGCTGTTACCTCCCCACAGAAGTGATACTGATTGGTCTACTCACATTTGCATGTTTTCGAACTGCTAGGTTGGTAGAAGCTGGAGCTAACAGCGGGAGCTCACCCCGCTCTCTGGATTCAAACCACCAACCTTTCAGTCAGCAAGTTCATTAACTCAGCAGTTTAACCCGCTGCACCACTGGGGGCTCCAACAGTGTTTGAACAGTGATCCCTCAAAACTTACTCCACAAAGGAGCTAGCTTAGCATAGTGGTCTGTGCCTTAGACAACTCTGGTCACCAGTGTTAGATTTCCTGCTCGGATATGGAAACTCCCTGGGTGACCTTGGACAAGTCACACATTTCCAGCCCCAGAAAACCCTGACAGGTTTGCCTTAGGGTCGCCATAAGTCAGAAATGACTCGAAGGCACACAACATCAACCCATGCAACTTACTCTTCTGCCAGCTTGTATCTATTTGTTTTTCAGTTAGCAGGACAGGTGTCCTTGTCATAAGCCACAGTTTTTCTTATCTGTATGAAAAAAAAAGCTGAGGACAGTTACTTCTATATAGAAACTTGATCCTTTTGGTTACAGCTCCTGATGGCTCTTGACAGAAGTCAATGTGTCTATTTGTGGGGTGAAGGATGGGGGAGGGAAGTATTTAAAAGTGTCAAGAGAACACACTGCCAAGACTCAGTTTTAGCCTGGACCCATCATGTTTCAGGATCTGTCTAAACTGTCATTTGAAGTGATGATGAGTCCATCTGACTGCATGGAAGTTGCATTTCACTCACCATGGAGAAACTAGAGTATACTCCAGTGCAGGTGGAAATAGGGCAAGCCTGGGAAACATGCAGCCTTCCAGCTGTTGCTGGACTGCAACTCCTGTCAGGTGTAGTCAGCATAGCCAATGGCAATGGATGATGGGAGCTTTCGTTCAGCAACATCGTAATGGCAACAGACTCCCCATCTTTGCATTACAAGAACAGATCCTTCCGCAAGTGTGGATTTCACACAGTTCTGAGCCTTAGTATGCAGAAGTCATACAAGTGTCAATGGGACTCTGTTTTCCCTGTCATTTTCACATAGAGTGGAGATATTTATTTATTTATTTATTTATTTATTTATTTAGCATATTTGGATCCCATCCTTCTCACCCCCGGAGCGGGGCTCAGGGCAGGTTCACATCAGGCATTCATTCAATGCCAACAACAGTAATAAGTGAGGTCAGTCCATTGTCATTCACACAAATTGGTCTCATTCTTAATTGCTGCCTCTACTGTTCGAACACTTGGTTCCATAGCTAGGTTTTGAGTTTCATTCTAAAGGACAAGAGGGAGGGGACCAATCTAATGTCATTGGGCAGTGAGTTCCACAGGCGAGGGGCCTCCACTGAGAAGGCCCTGTCTCTTGTCTCTACCAGTCGTGCTTGAGAGGAAGGTGGGACCAAAAGCAAGGCCTCTCCCGTTGATCTTAAGACTTTTCAATCGTTCATAGCAGGAGATATGTTCAGACAGGTAAGCTGGGCCAGAACCGTTCAGGGCTTTTAAATATTAAAGGAAACCCTCTTCCCATCCTCAGTAATACCCACTTGTGTTACCAAAACAATTGCACATAGTTGCCAGCTTGACAGTGCATTGCTTAAAAATCAACAAAAACACAGTCCCAAAATGCAATCTGTTGACTATGATTACTAATATCCAGCATTCTTGTGAGTGGAAGCCATTTATGTTACACTCCTGGTAGAAGAATGGCAATGATTTTGCCTCCCCAGTTTTTCTTTCTCCTTGTGGCTCCAGGAAAGTCTGCTTTGGCTGGCTGGGACCCTCTGGAATAACAGTCAATGGATGTGGGATGGGGAGCTGGGTGAAAATTGCCCTCTTTGCTTGCCAGGAGACATCTCCACTGGATTCCAGACCTTTTTGTCAATAGAAGGAGCCTTTCTGGTGGTAGAAGGGCAAAGCTAGAATGTGACCTTGGAAACATGTTGGATTTGTGAACTTTGTTTTCCCCCAAAAAATTTCAAATAAGTTTTGAAAGAAATAAATTTGAAATATTTGAATTGGTTAAGAATCAAAATGGGAAGCATTTCGGATGTTGTTGTAATGATACAAATCAGACCACTGTAACAAACATCTGAATTGGTGACAAGCAATTAATTGTATTTGTATGTAAAACTATTTAATGATTGAAAATTAGAAGGATATCATAGAATCATAAAGTTGGAAGAGACCGCCTGCCAAGAAACGGGAAAATCAAATTCAAAGCACCCCTGACAGATGGCCATCCAGCCTCTGGTTAAAAGCCTCCAGAGAAGGAGCCTCCACCACACTCCAGGGCAGAGAGTTCCACTGATGAATAGCTCTCACAATTAGGAAGTTCTTCCTCATGTTCAGGTGGAATCTCCTTTGCTGTAGTTTGAAACCATTGTTCCATGTTCTAGTCTCAAGGGCAGCAGCAAACAAGCCTGCTCCCTCCTCCATATGACTTTCCCACACTTGTATTTAATTATACATGGCCATCATGTCTCCTCTCAGCTTTTTCTTGTGCAGGCTAAACATGCTCAGCAATTTAAGATTATTCTCCAGACTCTTGGTCATTTTAGTTGCTCTCCTCTGGACACATTCCAGCTTGTCAACAGCTTGGGACACAGTATGATTCCAGGTGTGGTCTGATCAATGCAGAACAGAAGGGTAGCAAGACTTCCCTGGATCTAGACACTATACTCCTATTTATGCAGGCCAAAATCCCATTGGCTTTTTTTTTTTTTTTTTTTTTTTGCTGCTGTATGACATTGTTGGGTCATGTTTAACTTTTGTCCGTGAGGACTCCAAGCTCTTTTTCGCATGTACTGCTATCGAGCCAGGCGCCCCCCATTTATTTATTTATTTATTTATTTATTTACTGCTCTTATATACCGCAATTCTCAGCCCAAGGGCGACTCATTGTGGTGTACAACATAAAAACAGGTGCAAATTACAAGACATAGTGTAAGATATCCACAATCATCACTATCAAAAACATCTTATCAAACATCAACAATACTACAAAATTTCTACTACATTCCGAATCGTCTCATCGTCAAACCCACAATCCGATATCATTTCCGTTGTTCCATTCCTATGGTCAAATCTCCAGTCATTGCACTTCTTGATCAAATGCCTTCTTAAACAGCCAGGTCTTTAGCTTCCTGCGGAAAATCAACAGGGAGGGGGCTAGCCTGATGTCCACGGGAAGGGTGTTCCACAGCCGAAGAGCCACCACCGAGAAGGTCCTATCTCTCATCCCCGCCAGCCATGCCTGTGACGCATGCGGGATCGAGAGCAGGGCCTCTCCGGAAGATCTCAAAGTCCTCGTAGGCTCATAGGCCGAGAGGCGGTCAGTTAGGTATCTTGGGCCGGAACCGTTTAGGGCTTTATAGGCCAATGCCAGCACCTTGAATTGAGCCCGGTAGCAGATCGGCAGCCAGTGGAGCTGGTACAGCAGGGGAGTTGTATGCTCCCTGCGTCCCGCTCCTGTTAGTATCATGGCTGCCGCACGTTGGACTAGTTGGAGCTTCCGGGCCGTCTTCAAAGGCAACCCCACGTAGAGAGCGTTGCAATAGTCTAAACGGGATGTAACCAGAGCGTGGACTAACGTGGCCAAGTCAGACTTCCCAAGATACGGGCGCAGCTGGTGCACGAGCCTAAGCTGTGCAAATGCTCCCCTGGTCACCGCCGAGACCTGCGGCTCCAGGCTCAGCGATGAATCCAGGACCACACCCAAGCTGCGAACCTGCACCTTCAAGGGGAGTGCGACCCCATCCAGCACAGGCTGTAACCCTATACCCTGTTCGGCCTTGCGACTGACCAGGAGTACCTCTGTCTTGCCTGGATTCAATTTCAATTTGTTCACCCTCATCCAGACCGTTACAGCGGCCAGGCACCGGTTCAGGACCTTGACAGCCTCCTTAGTAGCAGGTGGGAAGGAGTGACAGAGTTGGACATCATCTGCGTACAGATGACACCGTACCCCGAAACTCTGGATGATCTCACCCAGCGGCTTCATGTAGATCAGTGTTTCTCAACCTGGGGGTCGGGACCCCTGTGGGGGTCGCGAGAGGGTGTCAGAGGGGTCGCCAAAGACCATCAGAAAACACAGTATTTTCTGTTGGTCATGGGGGTTCTGTGTAGGAATTTTGGTCCAATTCTATCATTGGTGAGGTTCAGAATGCTATTTCATTGTGGGTGAACTATAAATCCCAGCAACTACAACTCCCAAATGCTGAGGTCTATTTTCCCCAAACTCCACCAGTGTTCATATTTGGGGATATTGAGTATTTGTGCCAAGTTTAGTCCAGATCCATCATTGTTTTAGTCCACAGTGCTTTCTGGATGTAGAACTACAACTCCAAAAATTCAAGGCCAATGTCCATCAGACCCTCTTAGTATTTCCTCTTGATCCTGGGAGTTCTGTGTGCCAAGTTAGGTTCAATTCCATCGCTGGTTAACTTCAGAATACTCTTTGATTGTAGGTGAACTATAAATCCCAGCAACTACAACTCCCAAATGACAAAATCAATCCCCCCAACCCCACCAGTATTCAAATTTGGGCGTATTGGGTATCTGGGCCATATTTGGTCCAGTGAATGAGAATACATCCTGCATATCAGATATTTACAATACGATTCATAACAGGAGCAAAATGACAGTTATGAAGTAGCAATGAAAATAATGTTATGGTTGGGGGTCACCACAACATGAGGAACTGTACTAAGGGGTCGCGGCATTAGAAAGGTTAAGAACCACTGATGTAGATGTTAAACAGCATGGGGGACAGTATTGAGCCCTGAGGAACCCCACACGACAAAGGATGTGGGGTTGAACAGGTGTCCCCCAATAACACCTTCTGGGAGCGACCCTCTAGGAATGACCAGAGCCACTGTAAAACAGTGCCCCCGAGACCCATCCCTGCAAGGCGCTCCAGAAGGATACCGTGGTCGACGGTATCGAAGGCCGCTGAGAGGTCCAGCAGCACCAACAGGGACACACTCCCCCTGTCGAGCTCCCGGCGCAGATCATCCACTAAGGCGACCAAGACTGTCTCAGTTCCATGTCCCGGTCTGAAACCAGACTGTGCCGAATCCAGATAATCAGTGTCTCCCAAGAATACCTGGAGTTGTGAGGCCACCACATGTTCCAGGACTTTGCCCAAAAAGGGAAGATTGGGAACTGGCCGAAAGTTGTCAAATTTAGTGGGATCCAGTGATGGTTTTTTCTACAGCGGTTTTATTATAGCTTGTTTTAAGCTCGCTGGAATTCTGCCTTCCCGAAGGGAGGCGTTAACCACCACCTCAACCCACTCAGCCAATCCCCCTCTGGCCTCCTTTAGAAGCCAGGATGGGCAGAGGTCTAGGATGGACGTGGTAGGCCTCATTCCTCCAAGTATCTTGTCCACATCCTCGGGTTTCACCAATTGAAATGAATCCATCAAAATAGGACAAGCAGGTGCTCGTGTTACATCCTCAGAGACTGCCCTTAATATGGTGTCCAGACCAGAACGGATCAAAGCGACTTTGTCTGCAAAGAACCGAGCAAAAGCTTCGCAGCGAACTGCCGAGTTGTCAGGGCTCCCGCCTAAAGTGGCGGGGTTTTAAAGGCCTCTGACAATCCGGAACAACTCAGCTGGACGGTTCTTTGCAGACGCAATAGTGGCCGCAAAGAAAGTTTTCTTTGCGGCTTTTATTGCCGCGGCATATGCCCTTAAAAAGGACACAAACCGTGTTCGATTTGGCTCGCTCGGATCCGTTCGCCACACACTCTCTAGTTCCCTCTTCCTTCGCTTCATCGCTGCCAGCTCCTCAGTGAACCAAGGAGCTGGTTTAGCTCGGTTACTTGAGAGGGGACGTTCCGGAGCGATCGTGTCAATTGCCCTAGTCATCTCCCCATTCCAGAGAGTGACCAAGGCATCAACAGGATCACCTACCGAGGTGGCGGGAAAATCCCCAAGAGCCATCAGGAATCCATCCGGATCCATAAGCCTCCTGGGGCAGACCAACTTAATGGGTCCTCCACCTCTGCGGAGGTTAGGGGGCGCAGTGAGCCTAAATCTGACCGGGAAGTGGTCGGTCCATGGCAACGGAGAGATGGTCAACTCCTCCACTTAGTTTTCTGCCAGGGATGGGAGGAAGGTGGCGACCTTCCTCCCATCCCTGGCAGAAAACTAAGTCCAATGTATGTCCAGCACAGTGGATGGGGCCAGATACTTGTTGGGACAGCCCCATGGTTGCCATGGCAGACATGAAGTCCTGAGCCGCTCCTGAGAGGGTCGCCTCTGCATGGACATTGAAGTCCCCCAGCACAAGGAGCCATTGAGACTCCAATGCCAGGCTCGAGACCACTCCCGCTAGCTCAGGTAGGGAGACTGTAGTGCAGCGAGGTGGACGGTACACTAGCAGAATCCCTATTCTGTCCCGGTCACCCACCCTCAGGTGAACGCATTCAAAATTTGTTGACTGCGGGATGGGGCCCCTGGTCAGAGGGATGGAATCTCTATAGACCACTGCGACCCCGCCTCCCCGCCCTCCGGATCTCGGCTGATGCTGCACGGAAAAACCTGGTGGGCAAAGCTTGGTCAAATTCACGCCTCCAGCTTCATCCAACCAGGTCTCCGTGATGCACGCCAGATCTGCCCGCTCATCCAGGATTAAATCCTGGATGACCGTAGTTTTTCCGTTGACAGATCTGGCGTTCAACAGCACCACCTTCAACCCAGAGGGACCGCCACCCCGGTTACACCAATTTACCATATTAGGTAAATTCTGTATCTTTGCATTTCATTTTTTCTTGCATTTGTCTCTGTCGAACTTCATTTTGTTATTTTTGTTTAGTAATTATTTTTAATTTAAAAATAGAAATAAAAATTAGAAAGACATAGTAACAAAAATGCATGGTGTTGTTTTTATAATAAAGGGTAGATTCCTTTGGAAGTAAAAATGATCTCCCCAATAGGATCCCACTTGTTCAATCTATGATGTCAGGCTTGAGTGTGAACACAGGTGGCAAAAATGAAGCTGAACAAAGTCTGCAGCTTTGTCTTCTGTTTTAGCAATCAGAAAGTACTCGTTTAAGTGCAAGCTCAGGCTTTATGGTTTCTTAAGGCAATTGAATAGCCTCTTTTGCAAGTGTTAAAACAATCAAACCTATATTCCATTCATGACAATCAATGGCCTTGTGAAGGAAGCCTGTCTGCTCTCAGCCTAAAAGTTGCCAAGAAATTGCACTGTACAAATGTGCACCTTTTTGCCATAGGCAAGATCAGCCAAGCATTTCTCCCAAGAACAATTCTTGAGTCCAGGATTCATTACAGTAATTTATTTTGAGATAAAAAAAAAGATATTAATGACTAGAGACTTGCCTTCTTGATTTTCCTGTCTTAAGCATGTGGTGGGGAACCCAGAGGCCATCCAGTTCTTATTGACCACATGCTTTTGCCATTCATAACAAGTGTAGATATGATTTAGGAATGTTAGCAATTTGTGGGGTTTTTTTAGACGTTTATTTCTTTAAAGTATTTATTAGGCATGAGAAAAAATTGGAATTACATGAAAAATCGGATATGAACATACGAATTTTACTTTCGAAGTGAGTTTTGAAACATGCAGGAAAGGGGGGGGGGGCAGGATTCCGAATTTGAACCACTTACCAATTATTTTTTCAGAAATATTCTGTAATGTTCAGATGTCTCCCAAGGTTGTTTTAATTTTCACAACTTTGTTAAAGGTAACTTTGTTACGCAACTTCGGTAAAGGTAACTTTAAAAATCTCATTCTTTCAGCCGGCAGTGCCAGAAGGGATGTGGTGGGCGTGGCTAATCATACAAAGTTTCTGGAGTAGAACAAATACTTTCAAAGTAAAGACCACTCAATGAAACTGTAAATAACACTTTCAAACCAGGAACAGATTTTCTTTATTATTAAAACAAATGTTTGGATAAGTCAAAGGTTATGAAATTTGGCGAGG
The DNA here is from genome assembly GCF_037176765.1 of Anolis sagrei. Classification (NCBI taxonomy): domain Eukaryota; kingdom Metazoa; phylum Chordata; class Lepidosauria; order Squamata; family Anolidae; genus Anolis; species Anolis sagrei. The sequence continues at coordinate 190,520,192 of NC_090024.1, read as the reverse complement.
TAACAGTGGTCCATGTGTTCTATCACTGTAGCATGTTTCATCAGGATTGGTGTAAAAATGAGGTAGGGAGAATCCCCTGAAATTGTCCCAGTGCTAGTGCTATTTTTCCCTACTGCGCATGAGTATCCGCATTAACAAATCTATTTGGAAGTTTTGGAAAAATTTGGAAGTGACTTAAGAATCGAACCACTAGTGCCCCCTACATCTGAAAGGTGTTTTGAATGTTTTGGTTTTTTTTTTTGGATCAACCAAGCCTAGTATTTATTTATTGTTTGTTAGACCAACCAGATTCTGAAAATGATACCTAACAGATAGAAACTTTACTTGAAAACAGTTCCAAAAGCGAATCCCCAAACTGATTTTAGAGAGTAAAGTTCATATGGAATAGTTTTGCTCAGAAGCTCAGTAGGAAAGAGGCTGGTTTGATCGCTTGATGGAAGAAGTTTCACACTCAGCTGCAGCTATAGAGAAGGTCTTGTCTGATATACTAGCCTCTCAGGGTACTGGACACAGAACATTTGATGGGTGGTAGAGTTCTTCATGCCTGTCCTTAAATGTTCCTGTGGAAGTGTCAAGTGTGGTAAAATGGCAGGTTAGAATGCTCTAGAAATTGTTAGAAAACCTCAGTAAGAAGGTTCAGCCACAAAGAGCTTCCAAGGTTGACCTAATTTAAATGAGAAGTTTGAACAGGACTTGTTTTCCACCTTCACCCCAAGATTATGCTCCCCTTCTTTGTTCCTTTTGCTCTTCCCATTCTACCTAGCAGTGATATCTGTCATCACTTCCTCCACCAGCCAACGTGATGAAGACAGTAATTGTAATTGCATGCAAGAGCTTCAAGTTCAACAAGGCCAATTTACATAAGTGTGAGTTTAGCAAATAGGCACTTGAAAATACATGCAGACCAAGGACAGTGTCCCAGAATGCCTGACTGCACATGTTGGCACTCCTCGAGGAACTGGTTGTAGTTCCTTGTTCATTGTGCACTTAGGAAAATATAGAAAGCTGCCTATGCAGAGCCAAGCAATTGCTACATCTAGCTCAGATCTATCTACACTATCTACCTGGAGATGTCAGGGACTGAAAGCATGAACTTCTGTCTGCAAAGCATGTGTCCTACTATGACCGATGGTCTCTCTTGCTCTTATCTATGTTTTATTTCATGTGTTTAGTGAATAATGTAAAGAAAGGTCTTCTTTTCAAGTCCATAATAATAAAGATTTGACCTGTAGGAGTTAAGGTAGTGAGCGCTGTCATAGTACTCTGGTGACTTGGGCCTCCCTTTATGGATGTTTTCAATAGTTCAGGATGTCAACATCAGAAGGTATGCTGAACAGTAGTATGCACTCATAAGAATGCCTTCAAAATGGCCTTCAAATCAGAGTCTCTTGTGACTTTATCAAGGACAAAGCATGCTTTAGGTAAGAGTATCTGAGAAATTTATTTCTAAATTTCACTATGAAAAGTAAAGGCTTGCTCTTCAACTCCCAACTGAATGTAGGCATCAGTACTGATCCATTTCTTGAATGTTTTGATTTGGTTCTCAATTCAAAAAACACATCAGGGTATTTTAAAAGTATAACCATTGAGAAGAATTACTTAGAGATATGCATTAAAATCTGTATTTTGTGTGAAATTTTTTAAAGGTGGCACCAGAGAGAAAAGAAAAGCATCAGTATGGATGAAAAGAAAAAAAGACAATAATTTTGTCTAAAAATGATTCATTAGGATGAGTGAGTTTCTTTATTGTGTAGAAGGAAATGCCCACAAGCAGTATTTCGTAAGGTCTCATGAAAGAGAAGTGCTAGTCCCATCCCCTCACTGACTAATGCTGAAACAAGACAAAATGGATTTGTAGGTTCTTTTGTACAAGTGACATGGACTCGAAACAGACTGGTTATAGCATCTCCAAATTTCTGGGTCATATCGAGGATGCTTTCCAGAAAAGGAGCAAAGTGACACAATTGCTTCAAGGCTGGAACAGTCAGAGAGGATGCTTATACAGGGGAATTTACTGAGAACATGTTTCCAATTCCTAAACATTTAAATCATCATCATCATCATCATCATCACCATCACCCCTCCCCCCCTTTAGACTATTTTAAATGTGCCTAGGGAGCAGTGGTAGTTATGCTTCCCCACCAACATAAAGGCCCCATTTTCTCTTACTTGGTGCATATATTTTACTTGGTACATATGGCAGAGTTGAAAATCTGGGCAAAACTCAGATGCGGAGTTCAGGCAGCTAGATTGCTTCACAATATAAAAATATTGCACATAGAAAACTCTCAGGCCATATTGGTTTTTCCTTTGATAAGCTAGCTTTCTATGCTAATTTTATTTGGGATAGAGGAATATGCAGTCATCTAAATCCCTAGTTGTTAATCCCTATTTATATCAATATGTTAAATGGCTTATTTTATAACAAGCCACTTATTCAAACCCGCACATATTCACCGTACACCCCCTGGGGAAAAGGGGGCAAAATCTACTCTTTTTAGGAGAAAACGGTGGGAAAGCAGATGGTCCTTCCCCTGTTTTGGTTATCTGTATCAAAAATACATGGTTTTAATTTCCATAGATGGCTGGCTCCTTTTGGGACACTTGGGATGGCCACGGATGTTGAATTACACACCAACAGTGTTATTTAATAATGGTTAATAAAGAGTAACTGCACCCATTGGTTCAGTCTTCAGTGTGTCATGATTGATACTTTATGTATTAACCCACATGAAAAGGAAGGGAGTCCTCCTTCCAAGATCAGGCAGCCATATTAAAATATAAATTAATCCCTGTGTAGATTAATCCCTTGTGTCTTCACTCTGAACCTGGCCAGTGTTCACAGCCCCATTAGGAATAATAGCATTAGTTAGCTGGAAACAGTCCATACCATTTATGAGTCCCTTTATTGGGAGAAAGGTGGGATAAAAATAAAATAAATACAATAGGATGGGATGGGAAGGAACAGAGCTGGGGTTAGATAAGAAACATGCTGGACACCCATCACAACTTTCATCAAATATGATCATCACAACTGCTTTCCCATCCCTTCAAATCAGATGACGTTGCTAATGTTTACCTTATAAAAGAGTTTAGATGCTAGATGATAACTTATGACAGGATCTATCCAAGACCATACAAAATATCTTCCTTATACCTGCTCAAATGCTTGCATATGACAGGCACCATGTTCAAATCTTATACCTCCCTCTGGTGGTGAATGATGGAGAAATTTTGGGGTAGGAGGGGAAAATGGCTAATTTTGAGGGTTAAGGGGGAAGCAGAGATGGCATATTTGCAAAGAAACTCCTTTGCTAGTTTAAAACAAGAGGAATCTTCTAAAATCTAGCAGACAAATGTACATATACACAAGTATTTTATATCAAATACTACTTAGCTAGTTGGGTGCAAATGACAGGATTGCCAATAAGCAATAAAATAAGATTGTGCTATCCTGGAGCCTATTATCCCAATAGTGATATGAACAAGAATTAGGAGAAGCAGACCAAAATTGAAACACTTCTGGAATGCAAACGTCAGGTGATCAACATATATGAGTGCATAATTAAATGGGAGTGAGTGTCTAGGAGAAGGGGGCAGGTACAGACTGCACCCCATCATACATTTCCAGAAAGACCATACTGGATAAACCTTACTGGTGGGAATGACTGAAAACCTATCTATTATGACCACAAAATCAATCCTCATTTCTCCTAGATGTGTTATTTGAGGAGATGGAGAGGAACTAGGAGAGAATAGGCCAGAAACCAGTGGAAAAGTAGTAGGAAGATAGAAGATACATTGGAAGACTGATGAACTCTCATAGCTCATCCTCTGGAGTCAGAAGAATTAGAGGAGGCAGCAGATTGGCAGAAATCTAGTTTTTGGTGATGCTGGGCTTTCCTAGTCCAAAGAACTAGGGGTTGAGTAGAGATGGGCTCTACTCCCCAGCAGGAGGTTGCAGACACTGAGGACATGTTGCCATCATTTGTAGAGCATTGAAAGGACAAGGAAGAATTATGCTAACCCAGTGGCTGTTAAAAAGGAGACTCTGATTAATTAGGGCCTCTGGTGTTTTGAGAAAGCAAACTAGAAATATCCCAGCACTTCTCTGAAAGCTTTGTCCTTTCAGTCGTCCTATCTAGGTGATTGGCAATATTCTTCAGTATTTCCATTTTCTTGACCTTGGACTGGTTACAATTTATTACTCTGTTTTGCTCCTTTGGACTGCTAACTTGTTGTATGACTTCTGGGCCAACTGGATATCACCTTCTAGCTTCTCTGTTCATTCTACTGGATAAGCTGTGCCTGACCTGAACTGGATTAACTACTCAATGGTCCTTGTACTCCACACCATTGCTTCCTTGGACACTTGCTAACTGAAGCACAGGACACCAACAAGACAAGGCAGATCAATATAGCAAAGGAGCACTTCCATGTGAGGCAGTTTTGGCTTCTTGTGTCATCTTAGAATCATTGAACCATAGAGTTGGAAGAGACCTCATGGGCCATCCAGTCCAACCCCCTGCCAAGAAGCAGAAATATTTCATTCAAAGCACCCCTGACAGATGGCTATCCAACCTCTGTTTAAAAGCTTCCAAAGAAGGAGCCTCCACCACACTCCAGGGCAGAGAGTTCCACTGCTGGACAGCTCTCACAGTCAGGAAGTTCTTCCTAATGTTCAGATGGAATCTCCTTTCTTGTAGTTCGAAGCCATTGTTCCGCATCCTAGTCTCCAGGGCAGCAGAAAACAAGCTTGCTCCCTCCTCCCTATGACTTCATCTCACATATTTATACATGGCTATCATGTCTCCTCTCAACCTTCTCTTCTTCAGGCTAAACATGCCCAGCTCTTTTAGCCGCTCTTCACAGGGCTTGTTTTCCAGACCCTTGACCATTTTAGTCGCCGTAAGATGCCTGGAGATCCTGGGGCCAAAGATCAGTAACTGCAAAAAGAAAGAAATCTAGGTGGAGGAAGACAAAGCATCTAAACAGAAGCAAAAATATTGAGATTGACGTCAGACTGAGAGAAGAGCCTCTCCTGAAGATTTCAGGCCCCGGGCAGGTTTGTATAAGGCAGTGGTTCTCAATCTGTGGCTCTGTAAATGTTTTAGCCTTCAGCTCCAATAAATCCTGGTAAACAGCTGCTAAACTGGCTGGGATTTCTGTGAGTTGTAGGCCAAAACACCCGGGGATCCACAGGTTGAGAACCACTGGTGTAAGGGGATGCGGTCAGCCAAATAGCCTGGACCTGAACTGTTTAGGGCTTTAAAGGTCATAACCAGCACTTTGAATTGTACCCGGTAGCAGACTGGCAGCAAGTGGAGTTGCTGCAACAGTATGCTGTTTTTCGTCTCACATTTTTAATGGATGTACATGGGATCATCTGTTACCACAATGTTGTGTTGTTAGAAGCATCATAAATAATTTGAAAGCAATGGATTATCCATTAGATGAACAAAGTGCCATGAAAGAGTCGGCCAGTACTGAAAGGGGTAAGATGTAGATTCAGATATACCAGAATCTACCTTATGTTAGCTCAGACTGCTTGTTTGTCTGGTTCAATATTGTTCTGTCCAAATGGTATCTGATCTTTGTAGTTGGAGATGCCCAGAACTAGGCATGCACAACACATAATCTTTCTTTAGGGTGACTCCCCCAAATGTATAGTACACATAGACATGTATGCTTTGTGATTGGTTCTGAAGCATGGTTTGAGATGGAGAAATATTTGGATATCTGGGAATAAATGTCTTAACTGCTCAAATATTTATGTTTGGGACACCAAAAATGCCAAAATAGATGAAGTTAATCTAAATGGAAAGATGTAAATGTGTCAGACTTTGGCAGCAAAAACAAAATGTTAATGAAGATCTCTCAGATGGGTGCCAAATTTTCATGTCTTGGGATGCATGAAATTCTTGGTATCTTTACATGTAATCTTTCAAGGTATATTTTAAAGAACGCTGGCTCAATGTAGGAGCTGAAGAGGGCCATTCAGGAAAGACATTCTAACTTATGTGAAGGATACGTAGAAAAAACACCGTGGTGACTGAAAATATGTTTATTATCAAGGAAACAAATATTTATGATTATCTCCCGTGTTCTTAATGTTGGGCCATGTACTGTATCTTATCTTTCAGGCTTGTCAAGATCTTGACATTTCTCGATTTTGAACAGCAATATACTTCATTTAGTGGAAGGCAGAGAAACTGCTTGTAGCAGTTTTGAATTTAAAAAATGAAAATGGTAATACCATTTTCAACTGGACTAGAAGCAGGTTGGGTGCTGGAGGAAATTTTGTTGCCTTAGGGAACCTGAAATTTTGTTGCCTTAGGGGACCAGTGATTATGCTGTCTGCAGAAGACTTATTTGTTTCTGTTATGTTCTGCTTATCTATTTATAAGTGAAATAATATTACTAGAGGGACTATAAGCCTCCAGCGCTGTTATTCTTTGAAAGGAAATTAAACCTTGTAACCTTGTACAAATTAAACATTGTACCTAAAAGTGCTACCCCCTGGTCTTCTCATTTTTGCGAAAAGTACAAAGAAGTCAAGGAATGTACAAGAACAAATAGAAAAATTACTGGTTACAAATATATAGCAATACTGGATTGCTATGAGTTTTCCAGGCTGTATGGCCATGTTCCAGAAGCATTGTCTCCTGCCCTTTGGCTCACAAAAGAAAATCCAACAAATGCTATGTTCAGCAAAGGACAAGAGGACAGTAAATAAAGAGCAACACTCAAAAAGCAGGGGGATTCCAAACAAGAGTCAATAAGGGCCAGCTAACACTTCCAAACAAAGGATTTCCCAGGCAGCAATCAGCTAGGCTTTGAATCTGCAAGGCCATTCAATGCTAATCAAGGTGGCCAGCTGTAACATTCACACTGGCCTCAAGCAGACAAGAGTTCTTTCTCCCACCCTGGACATTCTACAGACATATAAACCTCACTTACCTAGTTTCCAACAGACCCCTCAATCTCTGAGGATGCCTGCCATAGATGTGGGCAAAACATCAGGAGAGAATGCTTCTGGAACATGGCCATACAGCCCGGAAAACTCACAGCAACCCAGTGATTCTGGCCATGAAAGCCTTCAACAAGATAGCAATACTATTTGCTGCTGCATAGACCACATGGGCTTTTTGTGGCAAAAATGAAGCACCCAAATTTATACATGCAGAGATGGTCATCATATTAGTGTGGAGAAATCGTGGGGGCAGGTGAAATAAGAGGGATGGTTCCATATTTCAGGACCAAAAAAACTGCTAAGTAGTTTGACATTTTTGTTTGCATCATGAAAACCAAGTTGGCCTTAAACATTTGAGTACTAGGCAAATATGTCTACTTTCCATCCAGATAAGAGAGAGCTACTCCTTTTAAATTAGGGATGAGAATGTGATTTGAGGAAAAGAGCAGCCAGAACTGAACATAATTAGAGGGATGGCAGATTAAAAGGGGAGCAATGAAACAAAAAGCAGCCAAAAGCACAGCTCATTTCACTTCTAAAAATGAATGCATCAATGTCCCTACGTGTTTTCAGGGCAAGATGGCAGCTTTGTCGGGGTTTCACCCACACCACGGCCTGTCTTTATGCACTCTTCCAGAAAAAAGATCAAATTCTATGGGCTCAGTTGCTTATACAAAGTAATGCAATACAGGGATACAAGGAGGAATGCGTATGGGAGAAAGCAGTTGCCTACTGCTAATGTATGCAGGAGTGTTAAAAGTGGCAAGTGAAGGTGAGAATATATTCAAAATGCTACATGAGAAGCACATGAAGGAGGGAAGAATTGTACAGAGAAAGGAGGATGTCATTTCTTTGCTGGATTTTCAAAAAGAAGTCACAGCCACCTCATAGGTAATTTAATTTTATTGCATTTTATAATGCCATTGTCCATACAGATTACATGCAGCTAGATCTACTGTACAAGGGTTTACCGTCTGCCAGAGCAGACACACAGAAGTCCAGAGTACAAATACACAGCAATGCTATTTCCTTTATACAGAGTGGAAATATGGCAGTGTGAAGCAGTAAGAGGAGGATGGATCAAAGGTTTATAGCCACCCTTTCCCCCTCCCCAGTAACCTTTCCTTTCACACTGACTTGCCACCTGTTAAAAGGATGATCACATCAAACCAACAAATGTGAGGAAGAAAAAACCCACAATATTAAAGGTTACTGCATGTCTTGCCCCTTTCTTGACCCTTCCTGTGTACCAGGAGAAGGAAAAGACAACAGGGCAGAGTGCCGACATGCCAAAGTCCCCCACCCTCCCACCATATGTTGGGTACTATGATGAGGGAGAAGAGATCCATTTGCAACAGAGAAATGCAATCAGCAGAAGCCCTTGAAGGCCAACACAAAACATTATAAATGAACAAATCAGGTCATGCCAGCAGACATGTTAACCTCCCATTGTCATCCAGTGAGATCAATGACCCCTCTGGCTCATGTCGAACGGCTAAGCTGATATGGTTTGAAAGTCACTAGTCATTGGTTCTTGGATGTTTTCCTGCCACCTGAGATTCAGTGAGAGATTTGGAAGACAAGAATGCCAAGTGGTGAAAAGCTCAGAGAAGGAGAAGAACCTCAACTCTTTGGGATGGTCACCAGGAAAACTGCTCCACATAGTATGTGATCAAAATGAAAGGGAAGAGTAACTGATCTCCAGTATTTCACAGCTCCATTACAATGAGTAAGAGAACTCCAAATTGATAAATGCTTCAATACTTTGGAACCATCTTAATTTGAAAAACGAAACAAACAAAACTCCAAATGAATAACCCCCTCTTGCAAATCTTGGAGCATGTCTATGTTTATGTGGAGTTGAACACCTGGAAATTCAGAGCATGGATAAGACAAGACAGGAATTTGTAGAATTTTCCAATTGGGATTTTTGTCTTTCTCCTTGAAAAATACCTATATTAAAATTAAGTAAAAAACATACAAAACTGAAACACACACACCTTTGGTTTCATACAATGTGTTTTGCTTCTGTTCCTACTGTTCTAATTCCCAAGAAGCGGGAAAAGAAGGGAAATTATTACACCGATGTCTCAGTTTCTTTTTGGCAACCATCTTATCTCCTCCCAACCTCATCATTTCTACCAACTCATTTATAGAAAGAAAACAAACCAAAGACAACATAAAGAATTGGAACAGCATCCAAGTCAAGATATAGAGAGATACAAGAATGGCTTCCTAAATTCCAGAACAAGGAAAAAAAACCCTTTCTATAATATTCCCTGCATTAGTTTCATCACAGGATAGTTAAACAGACAACAATAAACTAATTTTAGTAGGTTTTCAACCAGCATATAGATCAATATATACATATACTATCCTGCCACAAGTTGTGTTTGGTCTTTCCCACACTACCCCTTTAAAAGCCATTTTGAGGTAACAAACATAATAAAATATTTTTAAAGTTAAGTACTATATGTAGTTTTAGTGAAATAAAAATCTCATGAAAAGTCATTTGTGCAAAAATGGATGTACCTAATATAACTGAAACTCAAGGAAGGCTAGTACTGCCAAGATACTTGTAGCCCACCTAGCCCAGACTCATGACAACCAGATTGTTGCTTCAGCAGACAGAGGAGGGATTTGAGGGGCAACTGACCAGAATCACAAGGGCTTGGAATCATTAAAAAAAAAAGCTCTTTATTATCCTTCTCAATGACAAATGGAATAACAATAAGCAGACACATTGATGAAATAGGACCCCCATACATTTTAAGTTGTAAGGTCGTATAGGTTCTTTCCTGTATATGGAACAATACCGATGTAGTTGTTTTGACTGTGGATTTATCAACTGTATTGAAAACTGAACAAAGGGGAAAATCCCGAAATCTTCAGGTCTTTATATGAATCAATGACAACAGCGGTCTAGGGAACCCTTTTTGGTATGTGAAAGAAAGACCAGGACAGTCCCAGAACAGAGAGCAAAACCTGTAGATGAAATCAAAACTTTGGTACCCATTTGGTAGACAGTTATCAATTTTTCTAGAAAGGAGGTAAGAGAAACACTATGGATGGCCCAAGCTTATTCTGAACACACTAGTAATACAGATGAAATATCTATTGCCACTGTTTGGATATCTCCCGCACCCCCATTAATATTCTGTAGATGTTTGCCAATGTAACAGTACAAAAATGGATGCACAGAACAGTGGCAGGTTAAACCAAACATCACAATTTGCCTGATAGTTGCTCACATCCTAACAGTCTTAACTAAGTCAGTTGGTGTCCATCAATAGTTAGAGTCTGTTCTACACAGAGAATGCCCTTTTGAAAAGGAGTTCTCCTAGTAAGATGAATATAACCACATGGGAATCCTCTCCTGTAATTCAGGAAAAACAATAATAAGACACTCAAAGCCATGGCCTTGACATAAGATTGGACAGATCAGAAAACTTGAGCCAGATTTAAACAAAAGGTATCAACTAAAGAAAATGTTGCTAACGGAAGTCTTAGCAGTTCAATCAATAAGATCAGAGCAAATTTTACACTTCAAGCTGTTAAGAGGGCAAAACCCACCCCAAACTGAATAGCTTTAGCAAACAGCATATTGATTCAGTGATACTAAATTACATTCACTCTTCAGTGTCCCCCTTTAAAGGGACTATGTCAGTGTTAGCCAAGGAAGCTTAAAGCCCCAGACAATAATAATCAGCTGATTACTAATCAAACACAATGTAAAATTCTTGAGGCAGTAGCTAGAAGGATCACAAATAGGCAGGTCTGGATCAATTGCCAAGTGAAGTTAGTGGGAACCTAATACTGGCAGGAAGAAACTAAGGATCTGCTGCTTTCAATATAGCATTTGCTATTTTCCAAATGATTACCTTTCCAACTTTATACAGGAGCAAACCATGGGTACACAAAGAAATCCTCTTATTGAAATGGGGATTCTTTGCATGTACGTAAAAGATTACCTGAATTTTAAATCAACAGTACCATTCAGCAGTACGGTGTCATTTCTTTCGCAATGACAGTGCAGATTTAATGAACACTGAATAGCTTCAGAAGTGACCCAATTAAATCTCTGAAGTTTATTAATTCTAAGTCATTGCAGAGAAAGCTGGACATGGGGACACACACACACAAACATGGTAGAGATAATAGTTTTGCTTGAAGTTATGGAAATGGAAATGCCTGGAGGGCATGCCAGTTTGAAGGACAGACGCTAACCTTCCAAAGCCTCATATATTAGTATCTGACCCTCAAATACATGCCAGATTCCTGCAGGGCCCGAAGCAGATTCAACATCCAAAAGATTCAAAGCAGCATCAATAGCACGATGACAAACGCCCATATAAACCCTGCATGGGTCAAGTCTATAACCAAATCTTCAATATGCAAGGCAGGTACTTGGAAGATAGCACATCCAATGTTTTAGACTTAGACTACAAAATGAAGTGGTGGTGAGAAGAGCCTTTCTGATTGTTGATGAGGCAGGGGTCACTTGCTTGAGAAATGGAGCATTGTAATAATATCTAACACTGATGAATGTGCACAGTTTCTCTTCAGTAATTAGTAACTTCTCGGGATGGTGATAAAACCAACATCTGAGGCATAGCATGATTTTAGGTAACAGTGCATGTGCTGGCACGTTCCATCATATTAAAACAATTGAATGAACAAGACATTAAGGACAGCCCTCCTCCTAACTATGATGCTTATGAGGAGAGAATCGCTCATTTAATGTGTGTGAGGTGGAATTCAATCACAAAAATACCCATGCCTCAGATGCAGGCATATCACTTCAGCAAGAACTAGAGCTAAAACTATCCTGTAAGGATGCACAGACCTTAATACTGTCATACGAAGACAGAGACGAACTTTAATTAGAGGAATGGATAGAAGTGGAATATAGTCCAGAAATGACTCATTTTGGGAGAAAATGGAATGATGCAGGATACACCATGTGGCAAAAACTGAGGCCTATTTTCACTTGTGCCATGTGAGTTTAACCAAAGGATTAGATAAGTGGTTTTCAACCTTGGTTTTGCAAGGTGGTTTGAATTTCTGACACCCAGAATCGTTGATGACTTGCCATGGTGGCTAAGTTTTTTGGGAGCTGAGATCCCAAACATCTGGAAAACCAAAGAATGAGAACCAATGGATCAGATGGTATGAGGAAGAAATCAAAATACTAAAAAAAAGACAGGTGGTTTTTAGCACAATGACAAGGCAAACTACTGATGCTGCACTGGCTGCTCTTAATCCAGAACAAAGTGCCATCTTATATATTCAAATGAAAGAATGGTTTCTCTTTTCCTGGAAAAAGTCATGGTCATGCCAGCATGACTGCCAGGCAATCCAATTTGTGGACGGGGAGTTTTAGGACCAGGGAAAAATGAATGACCACCGAGAAGCACAACAGAGAGAAGAGTTCAGTCTAACAACATGACTTTTCTACTTTTGTAGCCTTAACTGAAATGGGAGAGGAGATGTTTTAGTATTTGATGGTACCAACATATGGGTTCGTTATCATACACCCAATGTTATGGCCACAATTCTGAAGTGTGGATTTCTATAGATTGGTTTATAATATACCGTTAAATATATTTGCTCAGGGTACTATGATGTCTTTTTTGGGTTTCTTCATTTAAATGGGTCAAAGTCAATAGACCCCAAAAGTGAGGCATTGGTTTTAGGTTAAACAGAGATAGCTATATCTTCCGGGAAGCAAGAATGCTTACAGTTCAGATCAGGGCCGTACAGTACTAGGAGACAGCACTTTTAATACTGGCAGTACATACAACTGGGGCATCTCAGGACCAGCTGTAGATGCCGAACACATAAAAAGGGGTATTGTACTGGGGGAAGGGGAAGGCTGAGGTCAGTGAATCAGGTTGGTAGCATTTATTATCAGTCTAGACTGATAATAAAGCAGCTGCCCTAATAGAACTTGCTAGAAAAGAAAGGCCAAGGTTGCAACTATACAGTTCTGGAAGTTTGTTTGCAAAGCAATTTGACACAATACCATGACAAATAGTTTGTGAGGCAGTTCTAAGAAGCATCTTAGCACACAGAGCTGAACTTCTATATGTTTCACAGAATAGGTGGCTGAATTCTAGGAGGTGTATTTCAGAATCAATCAGAACAATTTTTTAAAAATGCTGCTCAATGTTAAAAAAAACCCACCTTGCACATATTAAAACTGGTGCACCTGGAGAAAACACCATACATTGGCTTCCTTTACAATGCATTGTTTAGTATGTGAGGAAGATTTTCTATGTGAGGGAGTAGTAACAACATGAGCTCCCTAACTTCAGTCTAAAATGGTCTAGTCCAGAATTTTACACCCACTCCGTGTCCAAATAATGTGGACGTTCACTCTCTGTATTTGAAGAGGCTACAGTAAATCTGCTGATAAGCTTTTCGGAAAGCCGTGTTACCCAAAGATTGCATCAAACAATGGAGGACATTTCCAATAATTTTGTAGGATAAAAACAAAGAGGGAACAGAAAAGGAAAAAGTATAAAAATGCTGAAATCAAAGAGAAAAATCACATTGTGTACAAATAATAGCTGAGAAGTTAACAGACAAAATGAAGGCAGGTATGATTTGAAACAGGTAAGATGTAAGCAGTTCCAGAAGAGGCCCATGAAATGCAACCCTCCTCTGGGTTCCATAGCCCACCCTCGGTTTTGCGAACAACGAAAGCAAAGCAGCAAATCCATGATTCTGGTCTACCTTCAATAGATGTGTACAAAACAGCACCTGTAAACTTTGGTTTAAATAATAACTTAAAATCAAAAGAAAGTGACAAAAGGGCTAAGAGGCATGCAGGATCTTTGTGAATTTCTCTTTTTGGCCAGTGCAGGAATGGAACAAATCAGAATAAAAGCACCAAATAAAAATTAAAATAAAGAGTGTTTTGGTTTATGCTTCTTGTCTTAAAAAGGGTCTTTGGTAAATGGTTAAGCCAATTATAAAGCATTTTATACTAGGGAGGCATTTAAATGTGACCCCAAGTTGAGGTGTGGTGTGTCTTTGCTCAAACAGAGGATGGGAAGTTTCCCAAGCTGTTTTTTAAATTTGAGCAGGGACCTGAGGGATGGTTAGATACAGAGGGGATTGAGGTATTCTCAGCACCTGCAGTCCTATCTTGAAGGACAACCTTGTTGTCAAGTGAAAGTTTTCTATGAGGAGGTTCTTAAAAGACCCCTGTAGTCTTACTGTCATCTCTTAAACACACGCACCACCACATTTCTGCATCCCTCTTTCTCCCATAAGTGTGGAGTCCACTTCACTTCAAATCGGAGCCACTCTCTCAAATCATCTAAAGAATAAACTTTGCGGATTTACTCAGCTTGTTGGAGGAAGTAGGAAGCTGAGCTGGGGAAATGCATGTTTAGTGGAGCCCTCTAGTGTGAACTCCAGGATCCAAGTACAGGTATGAGTCCTTTCAGAGTCCATTCGTTTATTCATGCAGCCATGATGCAGAAAGGGAGTAAAAAGTTTCTGCAAAGTTTTTCATTCCCACTCTTTTTGTCTAGACTTGAAACAAATGTGGTTAACTTATATGCATACTGTTCAGGAGAAAAGCATCAGAAGGGAAATATAATTTGTAAGTTACATTGACAACAAATAAAACAGCTTCTCAAGGTCTACCAGACAAGGGGAAACAGCTATATGTATTGAGGAATACAGTTCCTCCTCCACCACCATCAAGGTCATTTTTGGGGGGGGGGGGAGGTGTGGGGGAGATGGGCCAAGAAGGTGGCTAGAGATCGCAATGCACAGCATAACAGAATTCGAGAAACAAAATGGAATTTGCTAGCATCGCCCGCCAGAAACCTTTGATGCGCCTTCATTGGAAAAAGACAGTCTCAAAGCATTCTGTCAGGTGGCTTTAGGGTTGTTGCAGACATCAATCGGGAATTTCACCCCAAACCACTGTTTCCCCAGGGAGACTGACTTAAATGAAAACGAGAGCAAGAGAATGAATTTGAATTTGGCTATGAGATTGGATCCCAATCCCCATTTATCTACAGAAATTTAAGATTATAAAAAATAATGTGCCATTTTGTATTTTTAAGTGGTAAAAAGTAGTGCTGGCTGGATTTACTGTAACCCTCTAAGTTTGAAAAGTGTGTATGTGTATGCATGTGTGATGTTATCATGGTTTGCCAGCTGGTGCAAACGGGGCTTAATGCAATTAGAATGCACTGTATTGGAGATAAATGGATCAATATTATGTGCATTGGGGAAAAAAACAACATTCTGAGTAGATTAATGCCCTCCTACCCAAAGGCTTTGGCCTTTACCTCACCCTGTTCTGTGAATTACATGGTGCTTGGAGCAATGGTAAAGTGTTGCCTAATCACAGAATGGTGAAAAGGAATCCTAAGAGATGTTAATCATGTTAAATACAAAAACACAATGTCCTTTGGGGCCTTAATATAGAGATGAGATTTGGTAAACTCACGTGTGTTGCACTTTATTATTCAAGCACAGGTGTGGCACTTTATGCTCCTAATATAAAGTGTGCTTTATTTGTTTTCCAAATGATCCCAGTGGTTGAGGATGATCTCATCTTTCAAAAAGTGTTTTAATAATAATCTGGTGTTTACAGTTTTGGAGCAACTTCTGTATTTAATGATAGGAAGTATATATGGGTTTGTGTTAAGAAACTCGTCAGAAGCATGGTCTCAAAGTCACCCCCAAAATTTCTCTCAATAGCAACTGTTAAGAGTCTGTCCCAAAGAGGAAGTTTTGGAGTTGTCCTCTCAAGAAAGGAGAGACAAAGACCCTTTGAAACCTATTTTCTGTGATAAGAAAAGCCACCCAGATAAAAGTGTTCTCTGAATTCTGGTGTGAGGCAATAAGACAGTGAGCTGACAAAAATCAAAGGATGTTGGGATGGTTTTTGGTTAACACTGTTTGTTCACCTGAAAGTGGTACATCATTCATGCAATAAGAATTTGGAAACTTCTTGCTTCCTCCAAGTTATCTGGCATCTAGTAACTAATGACTAGCATACCAGTTGTGTTTGATATAATTCACTGGATAATCTAATGACTAGAAGGAGTTAAAACTTCATCACAGCTCTGCTGTGATTGATGACCAAAGAAAAAGCATTGTCGATCTCATATTTATCTATATTGCTTTGGAATTTTTGCATGTTAAACCAGGTCTTGGTTTGTTTTCCACCACCAGATAACACTGGCCTGTCCCCTTTTCCCCAACCCACTCCAAGTGCTTCAGATTTTGCCATCTTTGTCAAGGCAGCTCCACACACATCTACTGGCCATTCTCATTCATATCTCCACTCTCATAAAAACAACCATTGCCTTTTGGCCTCATGCTCAATTTTGTTAAAATGGAACAATCAGGATATCACAAACAAGGAGGAACAAGCAAAGGTTTCTTTTCTGCAAAATTCGCAGTCTTTTCCTTGAATTCAGTCTTATGCTGGACAGCATCAGCTTGCCTTCCAATTGCCCAGGTGTTGGCTTCTGGAAGAAGTTTCACAGTATGTGACAGCATGGAATGGACATTCATCCCTGGATTTTGTGGTAGTTTGTGGACTGAAAATTGACTCTCAAGCACCATTGGTTAAAGAGGAGTGCTTCTTGGACTTGCAGGGGCAGAAACACAGGTTGAAGAAAGACTAACCGAGTGGTTTATGTGTGGCAGTGAGAAACCCTTTGGCTGCTTGCTGAACTACAGTGTGTTCATTGGATCCAGCTCGGTTTTTCCTTTCTTTCTCAATGAAGAAATGAAACAAAATTGGGATATCATGGCTTCAGTAAGGGTCTTGTTTCCAATTGCTGTTCCGACACGTTGAGATTGTGTGTGTGCCTGAAAAGATTCTTCCTAGTGCAAAGTTCTCAGTGGGATTAACTGGCAGGTTATTGGAAATGCTTTCCATAGGAAAGTAGAGGACATTCACTTGAATGCTGCTCCCTGTTGGACTGGATGCTTCCAAACTCTTGACTTGTGGAAACAACATGGCATTTAAGCTGAAAATGACAGAACACAGAGCAGACAATACAAGACACCTTCTTTTTATCCCCATGAGGCTGGGGTGATGGAAAAGCGGGGAGGCAACAAAGAAGTCTTCGGACAGAAACAACCTACCATCCTCGTTTACCAATTACAAAATTAAAAAAATTAAGAAAAAGAAAAAAACTCAACTCTGGTTTTTTTGTTTTGTTTTTGCACATCCCCCTCCATGAATGTCTGTTAAGAGTCAGTGGGATGTAAGGAAGGAAAAAGGTGTGCCTTCAGCAATGGGTAGACCCAAGGAAACCCTTTTGCTTTGCAGAAGTGCCTTAAACAAGATAACGCTGAAGGTCACCTTGAGGAGGTGGGAGCCACTGCTTTGTCTCTGGGGAAGTACTGGGCCCAAGGTGAGCAGGGAGGGCCCTTAAGACAACTCTTCCACTGGTAACTCCTCCTCCAGGTCTCTGTCATCAGGAATTGTCACATTCTGATTGGTTGTTCCCATAAGAGATACAGGTCTGCTGTCATCTTCTGTCTCAGCTGGTTCTTCCTTCACATGGACTTGGTGGCTAAAGTTGGAGAAAGCAACTGGAGTCAGTACAGTAGTTTGTCAAGGACAATAAGAAGACTTAGGGGATGTAATAAGCTTTCTGGTCAACAGTAGAAACAGAATATTTGATTAATGAGTCAGGAATCTCCTGACTTTGCTGAATAGATCTTTAGTATTCAAATCTAAACATGCATTTCCCATCAATAGGGATGCTTGGTAGCATTTGAATCAGCTAAATAAACAATGCAGTATTTTGTAGGAATTTTAATTCTTAGGCTATATTTCTACAGCAATTTTGTTTCCAATTTCCAAATTTGTATATATATATATATTTGTGTCATGAGTGATTTGAGAAACTGCAAGTTGCTTCTGGTGTGAGCGAATTTGCCGTCTGCAGACATTGCCCAGGAGATGCCCAGGTGTTTTACCATCCTGTGGGAGGCTTCTCTCATGTCCCTGCATGGGAAGCTGGAGCTGAAAAACGGGAATGCACCCCGCTCTCCGGATTTGAACCACCAACCTTTCGGTCAGCAGCCTTGCCAGCACAAGGGTATACCCCATTGTGCGACCAGGGGCTCTTCCAAATATGTATGGTGTAATGTGAGTTATTTCATCCAATAAAACAATATTCTGACCATTGTTAATTGGTAGCTCTTAGACATATACGCAATCTTATTATTTCTCGCCAAACTGTTATTTGGTGCCCTGTAACAACTGAAACTGGAATCCCTCAAGACATTTATCCAAACCAAGTTCTTACTAAGGCTGAGTAGCTACTGCTGTGGTGCGACTATATCATTAAAAAAGGAAAAGCCCATGTTCACATTTCCACTGGTGGAAAAATAAAAAATGAAACCCTTGAATCCCTAATCTTGTACATGCTTCAGTATGAATAAAACTCCACTTAATATATCAGTGTCATGTTAACTGGCTAGCAATAAGAGCAGGCTAACCTCAACTTGCAGACTGACGCTTCAACTTTATCAAAAATCCCTTATGGCATAACATGATCTATTACTGAACTGCAACAGGTCTGTGGTATTTACTGACAGCTGATCACACTTACCATAGGCCACGGCTACCAGAACCATGATTTATTTTCAACTGGAAGGAAGTCAGGAAAAAGGTGATTCTGGGCTCACCTGTACTGCTGTGGAGAAAGCCGGGGGCTATTGCTGCCATTGCTGTTGACTTGTTCCACAGTGCTGCTCACGTCATCATGGCCAACATGTAGCATGCCACTAGTAGAGCTTGTGTTGATCATAGTGGGACTGTTCAGAAGAGGGAAGTTACTCTCAGCCAGGGCAGCCTACAATCAGAGTGTGACAGATAAAATCCATGGATGCTCAATGAAGAAAATCAAGACACAAGATAATACAAGCATTGAGAAACACAAGCTTGTTTTCTCCATAGTCAGGTACCTCTAACCATGTTATCTTCAAGAAAAGTATGACAATGTAAGCAGAAAACAAGTATTTTTTCTGCTTTATTAAGAATATTGGTGTTTCTACCTCAATGTGTTAAAGAAAAATACTTTTGAAAAATCACAACAACACACTTTTTTAGTCTTGATTTTATTTCACAAGAATACTGGAAATGAAAACCCGATCTGTTTCAGGTAGATGTCAGAAAGGTGATTTTTTCCATGAGTGCTGATAAATCTTGTCACCCACCCACATCATTGGTTAAGTGTCATCTGCAGCCTAATCTAGTGGGACTCATTAAATACTTCTAGGTCACTTGCTCCCCCCGCACTAATCTCGTCCATGGCTCCTGAATCATTTTTCCACATCTGAACCCTCTCCTCATCTTCCCATCCGCTTGTTAAAATCCAGCAAGAGAGAGGAGACAGAAAGAATAATAATAGCAGCAAGACTGCAAAAACACTCAGCTGTGAGAGAGCCAATCTAAATATTCTGCAATTCACTGTCTTTAATTTTTTTCTCAACTAGTGAAATTAATTAATTCTCACATTGCCTATCCTGCAACAGGCAGGAAAGTGTGATTTTGACCATTTGGGTCCAGGCTCCTGAATCATTATAGAAATTGGGCTTGATCAGGCTCTCTGGTCCATCTTATGGAAAAGCAGTACCTCTGAAGTTTCAAACTAATCGCAGTGGCTTCAACCATAATAGTCAAATCCTGAGTATTTACCCTAGACTGAAAGTAAAACTCAAAACAAAGACATACTGGGTTTCTATTTCCAAGTTTTCCCCAGAACTGTAAGGGTCAATGGAATGAAATTTCCCTCAGTGTTTTGAACGTTAAACACAACCTTTTCCAAATGAAGATGGCTCTCTGAAATTGCAGTGGGGTACATAAAAACTTGTTCATTAGAAAAGTCATACCTGGTAGCTGGCATTAAGTGCTCCATAACTAAGGCCAGAAATCATATTTTTGACTAAAGTTGGACTCCTGCAAATACAAGAAACAGTTGTTTAGTGTTGCTCTCCAAGCACAAAGTAAGATAATAAAGGCTCTGGAGAAGGAAAAAGACGAGAAGTCTCCCCCATGTTCACGATTCTTCCTTTGTCAGTAAACAAAAAAGGCTCTACTGCTGGTATAGGATGGTAAAAGGTAAAGGTAAAGGTTTCCCCTTGACATTAAGTCTAGTTATGTCCGACTCTGGGGGGTGGTGCTCATCTCCATTTCTAAGATGAAGAGCCAGCATTGACGGCAGACACTTCCGAGGTCATGTGGCCAGCACGACTGCATGGAGCACCGTTACTTTCCCGCCGGAGTGGTACATATTGATTTACTCACATTTGCGTGTATTAGAACTGCTAGGTTGGCAAAAGCTGGGGCTAACAGCGGGAGCTCACCCTGCTCCTCATATTCGAACTGCCGACCTTTTGGTCAGCAAGTTCAGCAGCTCCACAGCTTAACACACTGTGCCACCGGGTGCTCAATAAGACGGTAAGTAACCATATAAATTACATGGATTAATATTAGGGCTGTAATAATGTTTAGAACTAAGATGAAAACTAGTTAATGCTTGCCAAGTTGTAACTCATATTTCAAAACAACTTTTATTCTGCCTTTCTTAACTTCGGAGATATGTGGCATGAATTGAAAAAGTTGACGGATATATCTTTTCATCCCAGACAAGGGGTGTGTATGGGGAGCTATTGTACAATTAGAGGTAGATGAGTTTGAATTTATATTCCCATCATAGACTCCTAAATGTAGCTTTCTGTGGTAGGCAACATGAAAAACTGATTGTGAACACCACAGTATGGAATGTTAGAAAGTTCTAGAAAACAAGCAGAGGTGAAGAGCACTATTAAGCAAAGCAGGAGCAGCTAAAGTGTGGTCTAGATGACATGCAATCTCCAGGGTAAAAAAAAGTTTCTCAAATTCCCTCTAGAGGTGTAAAGGCATTTTCGTCACGTTATGCCCCCCCAGGCCTTCTTAGGCCCAGGAGAGGCATAGTGAACTATCACACATACCCTGTCATCTTTGGTGGCCTTCTCTTTTGGTACTCATGTTCATCCACAGTCCAGACAGCTCCCTTGACATTCTCCACTCGCACAAAGCACTTGTGTAGGCTCAGGTTGTGGCGCACGGCATTCTGGAAAAAAGACAGAGGAAAGTAAAAGAGTGCCCCTCATAATGGGTGATTTCTCCACTCAAAAGGTCTGTCCACCACACAGTTTTCCCAAATGACTTCATTATTAGCAACTACTGACCTTGCAGCCTCTCTACAGAACGTTGGCAGCAACTTGCTAACCTTAAAATAGCCTCGAAATCTGTTTCTCAGCATGACAACTGATGAGGAAATTATACTTTTAGCCAACCATATGCTTAAGATAACAATATGTAATAGCTGTGTACAATATTCTATATGTTATACAATATTATTCAGTTACATACATTAGCTGTCAGCACTGCCTCCTAATCAGGTGCATGTATGTTATTACCTCTGCTTTATGTTGGCTAACCTTAATCAGTCCCAGCTATCATGTCTGATTAGGATAATGGGAAACATATTAGAGGCATTGTAGGAGAGTAGACTTCTACTAAACCTACAGGCAACTTCTTAGCAGTAAGAGTGGTTCAGAAATGGAACCAATTGCCTAGAGAGGTGGTGGGGTTTCCTTCTCTGGGTATCTTCAAAAAGAGTCTGGACAACTACTTGCTGATGATGTATTAGCTGGAGAGTCGGCATTGAAAACAATGGCCCACGGGTCCCTGCCAACTCAATGATTCCATGACTCTATAGAGTAGGAACTCGTATTAGCTAATATCAGCAGCAGGGATCATACAATATCATACGAAAGCTGACTGGGGATCACAACCAGACACAGTGAAGACATCTGCCCTTGCGCTATGCTACTCTGCTGCTGAGTATGCATGCCCAGTGTGGAACACATCTCACCACGCTAAAACAGTGGATGTGGCTCGCATTATCACGGGGTGTCTGCGCCCTACACCACTGGAGAAATTACACTGTCTAGCGGGTATTGCACCACCTGACATCCGCCGGGAAGTAGCAGCCAATAGTGAAGGGACCAAGGCAGTGACATCTCCAGCTCATCCCTTGTTTGGGTATCAGCCAGCACGTCAACGACTTAAATCAAGAAATAGTTTTCTAAGATCTACAGAGACACTCGCTGGAACACCCCAGCAAGCGAGAGTCCAAAAGTGGCAGGCTCAAACCCAGAACCTCAATCAATGGCTGATATCAAATGAGAGACTCCCCCCTGGGCACACAGAAAACTGGACGACTTGGAAGGCGCTGAACAGACAGCACCCTGGCACCACCAGATGCAGAGCCAACCTTAAGAAATGGGGCTACAAAGTGGAATCCACAACATGCGAGTGTGGAGAAGAGCAAACCACTGACCACCTGCTGCAATGCAACCTGAGTCCTGCTACATGCACAATGGAGGACCTCCTTGCGGCAACACCAGAGGCACTCCAAGTGGTCAGATACTGGTCAAAGGACATTTAATCAATTACCAAGCTTGCAAACTTTGTGTTTTGTTTGTTTGTTTTGTTAAAAATGTAATACAACTGTCTGGTTGCTCCTGATACGATAAATAAACAAATAAGCAGCAGGGAAAGTTTTAAGTGGAACAATAAAGGGAGAGGAATAACACCCTCTTCAACTGGCAATCAATGGCATCAACAATCACCAGCAGCAGGTGGGAATAGGCTGTTGATCCGAAGTACAGGAAGAAAGCATTGCAAGACATTCCAGAACGCTTCAATTCTCCAGTCACACTAAATGCCTGGAGGAGTTCATCAAAAGAAGGACACCTTCCTTTCAGGCTTTGGAATACTTCCAAACAAAGAATCTACAGAAGAACCATTTTTTGAGCATGTGCCTACAGATGTCAGCTGTGGATGGTTGCTGGAGCTTCCACAAGCCAACCGACGTAATCCCTCATTATTGGCTAAAATGTAGAGAAAAGGGAAGGGAGAGGGAAAGCAAGCTAAAGGGGCAAAATGTTTCCAATACCATCGGTTTGTTTGGCGGTCTTCAGATTTTTTTTCCTTCTGCAAGTCACAGCCCACCCTTCTTCTTTATTCTGTGTTACCCATCTTTACATTTCTAAATGTAAAATAAAGAAAACGCACGTACACAGGCAGTGTTGCCCCGAGAGATACTAGCTCCCTTTCCCCCTTCTAGCTCCTTGCCATTTGCTACTGCCCCTATTTCATTACCAATTTTAATTTGCCTCTAATTAAATCCTGTGTATTTTTCCGACTCACTTGCTAATCCATGAGGGAGGCAGGAGGCTGGAGTGGAATCTCTCCGAGCTATAATTACAAAGGGCCTAATCACGTCGGGGCTCTGCCTTTGAATAAATTTCCTTGCATTAAGGTTCTCAGATTCTCTGCCTTGCAAATGAGAATGACCCCAATTTCAGGATGTTGGCCTCGGAGGGTTTTTTTTTTATTTCGAGTCCTGATTCGTGATGAGAGACTAATTCGTTACGCTAAAACATTAACAGCAATTTAAAAGGTCGAACGGGGGCCGTATAAACAAAAGAGCTGGCCAAGACAACAAGGCAAAAGAGAGAGATGGGAAATAAAGCCCCTACACCTTAGAAAGTCTTGCAATTCTTGAAGACAGAATGAATTAGACTTTTTCCTCCAATTTTGGTTACAGTTTATTTTATCAACCCCATCAATTCCTTTCCCCCTCCCTGTCTCATTCTATTATTTGTCCAATAGGATGTTTGTGATTTTTTTCTCCTCTGTGCCCTTGTTCTCCAAACATGGGAAGACAGGGTCTCTCTTTGCACTCTTGTTATAAGGGATTGATGTTGCTCAGACATCACTTGAAAAGGTGTTAGTCACCACCACACTTTTGCTGTTACATTCAGCTGTGGAGGAATCTACTTTTCTAAAATTCAGTGAGATCATGTTGATTGACAGCAAGGCTCAGGACTTACTTATAGTGGATGCCTCTTTGAAATAAAAAGTAAAAGACACAAGCACCAAGTGTTCCTTATTCTCATGACTCCAGTCAAAACTCCACCACATTTTAAAAAGTGGAGGGTTACGTCAGAACATCTAAACTGAAGGCACTCTTATATGGCAGTTTTTTTGGCTTCACGGACCTAGACTTTGCTATAGCCTCGGGGAGCTAACATGACTTTAAGTATGGTAACATACCCAGGGAGCTGGGAGAAATAGCTTTGGCTACACCAATTTTTTGATGACATCTGAAATGTTTTATCACCCCTTCTCTTTGTGGCAATGATGTTGCTTGCACTACGAGGTTCAGCTAAGCTCCAAGACTTTGTGGTAGATTGCCTGTGAGCGGAACATCTGCCTCAGGACTGATTTGAGAAATAAGTCGCAAGTGTATGTGAGAGAGAACATTCAGGAGCACATAAGCCTAAATACTTAGCTGAGACCCACAGAGGGAATCTCAGACAGGAAGTGAATTTTTTGTCTTCAAAGTCAATATGGATGCAGAAATTCAAGAAAATAAGGCGAGTCTCTCCCTATAAAAATACTGCAGCCTCATGTTTTACTTTGGGTGCACAAACCCTGAAAGGGATCAGGTCCTGCAAGAAACATCACATTTTCTTCTACTACAAAATTCTCCATTCAAACCGTCTTGAGGGCAGATGCCCCTGGCACTGAAATCTGTGGATTACTAAGAAATTTAGCTTTGATGAAATTAATGCTGTTGGAAAATACAGTCCCTATTTCATCAGTGAAGTCCTGGTTGCATTGACCAGATGATGACTCTGTCAGTGGTCGTAGGTGTCCACACTCCTTACCTCATTGAATTGAAACTGTGTCCTGAATCTGAGAAATTCCTGGTGAGCCTAATTCAGGTGAGTGTCCTGCTATTATCATTTATCTTATTCTCATTCACTCTCATACTGTCTTATGATCTTAAGGACTCTGAGTCAAAACTGAGGGTTAGCATCATGTTGCAATATTTTTCCCATTCTTCCCAATATCATGAGATCTCAGGGTGGTGTACAAGTAAAATCAATTTGAATAAATAAAAGCAAGGTAAGCAATAAAAATAATATAGAGAGATTAAAAGCATATTTAATAATTTAACAAGTTAAAATACATTTTAAAGAGCTAAACGGTTAAAAAAGTTTAAAACTAAGTGCACTTGAGAGAAAATCAGTTTGCCCCAAGGGCTATCGGGCATAACTTGGTGGTAAAATAAAGCCAGATTTGATGTCAACTAGGTCTCCAACGAAATGGCATTCCACAGTTGAGGTGCCCCACTTGAGAAGGCTGTCTCCCATGCCCTGTTACACAGTATTGCTCCCACTGGTGGGAAATCAGAGGGACCCCCAGTTCTTAGGCAGTTTTTTTTGTCGTGTCAGGAGCGACTTGAGAAACTGCAAGTCACTTCTGGTGTGAGAGAATTGGCAGTCTGTAAGGACGTTGCCCAGGGGACGCCCGGATGATTTGATGTTTTTATCATCCTTGTGGGAGGCTTCTCTCGTGTCCCCACACGAGGAGCTGGAGTTGACAGAGGGAGCTCATCCGCCTCTCCCCAGATTCGAACCTGCGACCTGTCGGTCTTCAGTCCTGCCAGCACAGGGGTTTAACCCACTGTGCCACCGGGGGCTCCCTTAGGCAGTTATGTATTGGTGTTGGACTACACCTCCCATAATTTCTTGGCTTGGACTGATGGGAGTTGCAGTTCAGTACTCTTGGAGGGGAGGGTTGCATTCCCCACTCATTTTATGGGTATTGATGTAAGTAATAGTGGGGCAGCATCTTGGTATATTCCCACAGAAGAAAAGGAGTTAATGACCAAAGGATTCAGGGATTGCTAGAGGTCATCATGCATTTCAGGGTCTTCATAGACCTCTTCTGAAAATTATATACAAATGTTCATTTCAAACACAAGTCCAAACAAAAATAGTTTCATACAGCAGTAATGTGGAGGCAAATATTGATGCATGGGCAACTGCGTGCTGGTTCTGGGAGCAGTAGAATTTAGTAACTTAAGCTTACTGGCTTTTTATGTGAACTCTACATCTCTTACACACCCTAGAAGGTAGAAGCAAGGTGCTGCCAAGCATGTCTTTGCTTTTGCTTCAGTTCTGTGGTCCTTTGCTCTAGGGAGGCCTTCTTGCATGATTTTAATGCAGCTTTTGTATTTTACAGAGTATTTGTTTAATGCCAGGCTTGGCTGCTCTGTTTGCTTCTTATCTTTGTCTTTTCTAATGATGTTTGCTTTATGCCCCTGGCCCAGCCTCTCTCCCCAGCTTCTACTCCAACCATTCAGCATCTCTCTTAGCTCTCTGTGCTGCTGCTGTCATACCAACAAAATCCTCCTCACATCTGTCACTTTACAGTCACCTCTCACTTCACCTCTTGGCATTTGTTTACTTTGCACTCACCCAACGCTGACTACCTGGGTACCTCAAAGTGCTCCAGAAGGACAGCTAAAGATTAAACTATCATTTAAACGAAATAGCATGCTCTCTTTGCAACTAACATAACAACATCATTTGAGCAAGTCTGGTTAAGAGATGTCTATTCCTTTTGATAACCATGTTTTCTTTAATTTGGGCAGGTGTGATTTTTTTAAAGCAAATTTCAACTAGATTTTCCCAGTAAATGACTAAACATCCTTTTTTCAAATATATATAATCTTTTGAAATCCTATTTTATTATTTAAGTAGAGATTTTTAATCTGTACTAATATATTCATTCTTAAGTGATATGTGTACAGCATCAAAAAAGGGTGCAGAGAAGAAGCATTTTTTTTCCTTTTGCTAATATATGTTTCATCCCTTTTCCTGGAGCAAACAATCTAGATATTAACACAGAAGCCAAATATTTAAAGTCTCAGCTTCTGCCCGAATAACCTTTTTAGCGTTTTCCATCAGGTATACTGTCCTAAATAAGAAACACACAGAGTTTGATACCTCTCTACCACTTCGCTCCCATGGTACCTTGGCTTGCAACATCCACAGGACTCTTAGTGTGTTTGTTTCTGTGACTATACAGGAAAAACATATTTACCTGCAATATTCCACTTAAACCATTAGGGGGAGTCTATGATTGGTTCATGAACAAACAGAAGACCCTTGAAATGATCACAGTCTTCCACAGTTTGCTTAAAATTCAGGGACACCCATGCAGGTTATTATTACGGCTCTTGCTTCATGTTAAGGAGGTAAAAGAAGGTTAGCTATCCACAGATGACTGTCTCCCATCTCCCCTCACCTTAACACAAAAATGTTCCCAGGACACTTGCTCAAAGGGTGATGTATTTAGCCATCAGAGTGAAAGACTCTAAATAGAGCAAAGATAATTAGCTTTATAATTGTCCATGTCTGTGAGAGAACAAATTCTGCATTCATTTTGCTGGCATGTACCAGCCTCTCTATTAGGATCACTACCATAGATATTTTTTTTCAAGAGTCAAGGAGCTTGATTTCTATGTTAAGTCAAGTGTGCAACTCAAAGTGTGCCAAAGTCAATGTGTCAGTTCATTACCAGTATGTTTATGTACATAAATAAATAAATATAAGAACATATGCTGACATTAATACAAGACACACATTTTTACCAACTAAGATTTTTTTAAAGAACAGAACACAAGGTAGTCTTTGAAAGGTTCTAAAAGGTTAAGTAGACAAAATATAGGTAGTGAGAAATTCAGTGATGCAAACACTGCAATGAAAGAAGGAGTGATGGCACTGGAGCAAAGGTTTCAAAAAGAAAATGAGAAATGAGTGCAAAGAAGGATTGTATCAGCCATGCACATCCCTTGTCCAGGAAAATGGGAAATAATGGTGGTGGGGAGTTTGCTAATGGTCTATGCCTTTTGCTTAGGATACTTAAGGAAAGCAGCTGGGATATAATTTGTTGATGACCTGTAAAACTTACTAAACTAAAATACCATCAAATCAACATGACGAGGCAGTATATTTCATGCTACAGATAGTGAAATGGAACATTTCTTTTCCCCAATATCATTATTTACATGCAGTTACCTGGAGAAAGAATGGGCATGTAATCTCTGGTTCTGCATGAATTTTTGTTCCTTGCAAAATGGGGCTTACCAGAAAAATTCATGCAGAACCAGAGATTTCCTGATTAAAAACTGAAACTCTTCTACCTTTGCCACCAAGTGTTTGTCTGCAGTATTGTTAGCTCCAGAAAACATGGTGAGAAAAAAGTACAGTTAATATTCTCATGCGATAAGGCTAGATTTACAGGTGGAGACGGTATGAAAATAGAACACAGTGGAAAACACCTTGAACTAAAATAACTACATCCTTCTTTAGAATAATGGATGGAAATAGTACATTAACAAATGGTACAAAAGGCACAAGATGAAAAAGGTTATTCTATAATTGTATGTGTGTCCATGCCTTAAAGTCACCTGCCAATTTAAAGCAACTCCATAAAGTTTCATAGGGTTTTCTAAGGCAAGGAATCCTCAGAGGTGGTTCTGCCATTTCTTTCCTCTGAAATGTAACCTATAGCACCTAGTATTTGTTGACATTCTTCCATCCAAGTACTAACCACAAGTGTTCCTGCTTAGCTTTCATGATTAGATGGGATCTAGAACCTCTAGGGCAGTGGTTCTCAACCTGTGAGTCCTCAGGTGTTTTGGCCTACAACTCCCAGAAATCCCAGCCAGTATAACAGCTGTTAGGATTCCTGGGTATTGAAGGCCAAAACATCTGGGGACCCACAGGTTGAGAACCACTGCTCTAGGGATTTAGTGTCCATGCTGTAACTAGCAAATGATAAAGCAGTTGTTTCTGAAACACAGATTCATGTCATTCTTATGTTCTACATCAGTGGTTCTCAACCTGGGGTCCCCAGATGTTTTTGGCCTTCAACTCCCAGAAATCCTAACAGCTGGAAAAGTGGCCAGGATTTCTGGGAGTTGTAGGCCAAAAAACATCTGGGGACCCCAGGTTGAGAACCACTGTTCTACATCACTATTCCTCCTGCCTCAGACCAAGGGCACAACATGCAGACTCACACCTCACAGCTGGCAATGGGATAGTAGTGTTAAAAACACATTTAACCTTTCCTCTGAATTTTAAGGAGTCTGGCAACCCCCAAAATGCCTCATGCCATTGTGTATGCCCTCAACAGGAGTCTATTGCTATATTAACTACTGACAAGCATTTCCCCCCACTTTTAATCGCCAATGTTCTGTTTTTGATCAATTCTATTTTTCTTTCAGTATTTCGTAGTATATACTATGTTCTTTCTCTGCATCACTTCAGGTCTTTCCGTATCCTATCTCTCTCCTGGCTTTCTACCAACAGCAGTCTCACATGCTATTCCACCATGCAGCTCCTTCTAAAACCCTATCTCCGTCTTACACATGCCTTACTTTCAATCCTCACCTCTGTTAGTTTTTTTTTTCTGCTTCAGATATCACCTCAATGATTTTTGTTTGTTTCACTGTCAAGCCTCTCTGCATCCTTATTATTCCTCTTTCTTCCTTGAGCTTTCTGTACCTTGTTTCTGACCCCCTTTTTATGTTAAAGTCTATGCCAACAGAGAAAAAGCATTTATGACCTGAAAAAGTTTGGGACACAAACAGTCTATCCAGCATGGCTTGTTCCCTGTAACATACTGGAAACGTAATACCTATTCCCTCACTATGCCCAAATCCAAGGATGAACAGTATTCTCAAAGTCATCCTTGTGATTAATGGGCCTATGAGGTCCTAGATGTTGGTTCCCACAATGAGGCAGTCATGGGCTTCAAACAATACATGTTTGGCATTCTTTTTGGCAAGGCTGCCTAAGGATGGGGGGATTTGTCAAACTCAATTTCACTCAGGTTCTCATTTCCCCCCATTTTGAAGTTCATTCCATCTCATTTTGCATTAGAATTTCATTTTCCCCCAGCAATGTGGAAAATTCAGCTTGTCTTATAATTTTTTATAAAGTATGCATTTTACCATCCATTAAATGTGTGGAATTTGTGCATACTTCTTTTTCCCAGTGATTAAACAATTTCCCAACAATTTCCCAGTGATTAAAGCATCTGTGTCCACATTTCAATTGTAAAGTATTTGAATATATACATTGTGTGTACACATTTGTAAAGCATGTAAGTTTTACAAATGGCTTCACAAACTTGGAAATGTGCAAACTTCTGACATATGCAGTATTCCGGTTCATTTTAAGTATGGCAAAAGACTAACTTTGCAATTTTATACAGAAAGCCAAATCAAACAAATTTCTCACCCATCTCAACAAGGGTAATACCCACATAACTAGCTCTGTGAATCTCCAGTGGGATAGAGCATGCAAATCTGCATTGTAACCCTTTAGAATTCAAGGCTTGCAGGGGAACTGGCAGTAAAAAAAATCTTGAATGTTTGCAACAGCTGAGAATAAAGGATTTATGTGTTTTTCAATATATACTTTATAAAATTTTATGTGTAAATTAAATGCCCAAGAAACATTTAGCCTTTGCACATCAAGAAATGTAATGTGCCAATAAGTCAGACATATGTTTTGACAAATACATGTCTACTTTAATACAACACACAGCAGAAACGAAGAGTTGTGGACCCCTATCCCATATTGTAAAATTGACACTTAATGTGTGAATTATTGGGTAAATTGAATACCTTAGGTGCTCTTTACTATTCAAAGAGGGAAGAGGAAGTTGACAACACCAGATGTGGGAAATCAATTTTGTTTTCTTTATAAAACCTAGATATGGCAAACAAATGTTCTATACTGGAGAGGGGTCACCTTAATTTCAGCATTGTTTGGTCCTCTGTCAATGGAAATATATTTTGTAGATGATTGGGGGAAAGATGAGACCTCATTTATTTTCTGAAGGCTACTGATCAGAGGTAAATGTAAAGAACTCTTGTGAAGAACACATAACGAAGCCTTACATTTGAAGAATTCTGTTCTATTAATAGGTTCTTCCATACTATTTGCCTAATGAAACTCCCTCTTCACGTATCAGTTGTGTTAATACAGTGTCATTTTATCCAATGTGATTCATTGCACAGAAGAGCTACAAGGCAATAGTAGTACCCCTGCCATTAAGGTCACATACCTTCTTTCTTCCACAGTCCATAAATCACAAGAGGATGCAGAGGGGACAGGGGAACGAATGCTTAGAGACCTCCATGAAAGGTTTTCACATATTCTGGAATTCTAGCTGGGGCTCGAGAATACATAGACACACTTTCTTTTTGATATGGACACAGAAAAATCCAACAAGGAAACTAGTGGTGAAGCAATGGAGCTAATATTCCATCCCTGTCATCCTTTGATGCCATATGATCAAAGTATGAATCAAGAGTATACTTAGCTGGCATAGTTAGGGACATCTATAATGGGAAAAGAAGGTCTATTAGTGGGGCATACACACACTTTTGGCTTCCTGATTGTAGCTTGCTTAACCAGAAAACCATGTAGAGGTACAGACAATAAAATGTATTTTATATAAAACTGTAAGTGTATATAAAAATACATTTTACTGGCACTTGTTTAAATGACCACCAATGACTGAAGACTTAGTGTTCTTTGGTCAGCAAACTTCCAGAAGCAGCCTAGCTTCGGAGTAATTTTAGGCCTCGTTTACAAGAGACTCTGGACTCCTGTTTAAAAAAAAGGGTAAGAGACAGGTAGCACAACAGCTGTGGAGAATTAGTGTGGATTTCATTTGATTACTCATTGATTTGTTTCCTTTATCTAATAATATATGTATAGTGAGATTCATGTTTTGTTATTGTGGCATTTTTAAACATGCTCTGGACTGCCCCAAGCACTAAAGGAAAAGACGGGAAAGAAAACTAAATGAACATGAGCATAGGAGACAGAACTACGCTAATATATATGCCTACATACCTTTACATTCAGCTGAATGGAAGCCTCTTTTATACCTGTGCTCTGAATTTGTAAGCAAAACATAAAAGCACAAGGCTATATGCTGTTAGTATCATAGCTGAAGACATCACATGCTGCTTGAAAATTTCACAGCAGTTGTATTCCCTGAAGCACTTTCATATCTGGTGTTTTGAGAACACGATTATAGCATAGCATAAGCTATTATAGCTAGAATTTGTTGTATTGTAAATAATTACATAGTAGGAAAAATTCCTCCTCTGGCAGGTGAATTGACTACGTGTCAGCTAATAATTGTTTTCTAGACTCTACTGACTAGGATTATATAATTCTTGAACAAGCAGGAGTGAACATTCTTTCAAGTCTCTTATTTTGCACTTCAATAGGTTAACTATCTGCCATCATCTATGGATGAGGCTTTGTGATATGGCGAGCAAACACCACCATCACAGCTTCCAGCAATTTGTTTCATGGGCACAATACTGTTCAGGGAAGCTTACATTAACCAGAAATGAAGAGATCCCTTGCCTCACATGAGTGGCAAAAAAATAAAGGAGGGAGAAAAACGTAAGAAAATGATTTAGGGTGTTTAGAAACAGTGAGCTCTATTATATTCAACTGAATTACAAAGAAGTATTTCCATCAGGATTAACGTACACAACCAAAGACCAGCGAGTCTACAGCTCCAACCCTCATCCTAATCAGAAAGCTAAGATCCTCCAAAAGCCTGGCTGACTGAAAATGTGTACTTTCCCTAGCAAATAGAGGCATGCCAAGGAGTTTGCAGCAGTTTCTCCACCCTTCCACAACAAGAAAGCCCTTGCACATACAGCCTTTCTGTGTCTGAGACGCCCTCAGATCTACATTTTCAGGTTGCAGTGAAATTTTGTGTTTGATGTGGAATCCTTTCAAAGAAGACATTCAGAAAGGCAATGTGCAAATGAGCCAAGCATAAGTTTCATTAAATGCATGTATCATAGTACGCAGTCAAGAGCAAAGACAAGGTTCAGGTCCCTGATATGTCCCACGGTGGTCCATGCTCTTGTTACATTCTGAATAGACTACTGCAACGCACTCTATTTGGAGTTGCCTTTGAAGACTGCCTGGAAGCTCCAACTAGTCCAACGGTCGGCAGCCAGGTTACTCACCAGAACAGCATACAGAGACTATACAACCCCTCTGCTACGCCAGCTCCACTGGCTGCTGATCTCCTACTGAACACAATTCAAAGTGCTGGTCTTAACCTTTAAAACCCTGAACGGTTACAGCCCAGATTACCTGTCCGAACTTATCTCTCCCGTTACGAACCATCACAAAGTTTGAGATCAGCTGGAGAGGCCCTGCTCTCGATCTCACCATGATTGCAAACACAACTGATGGGGACGAGAGACAGGCCTTCTCAGTGGTGGCCCCTCACCTGTGGAACTCTCTCCCCAGTGACATCAGATTGGCAAACTCCCTCCTGTCCTTTAGAAAGGAAGTCAAAACCTGGTTTTGGGACCAAGTGTTTGAAAGATAGAGGCAGCAATCAAGAATAAGACTCAAGTGATATGAATGACAGACTGATCCAGACTTGGATTTTAAACCTGAGTGATTTTAAACAAATGCTTTATTAATGTAATGTTTTAATGAATTGTTTTAAATATATTTTTATGAATGTGGATGGCACTGAATAAGTGCCTGTTGTGAAGCCGCCCTGAGTCTCCCCTCGGGAGTGAGAAGGACAGGGTACAAATGTACGAAACAAACAAACAAACAGAGTTGCAAACCCATTTATACAAGAAAAGGCCTTTAATTTGTGATGTGCTTGAAAATGCTTTAGGTGCTCAGAGCCGCACAACAGGAGAAGGACTGATGTAGGGAAAGAAACACAATCATCACACTGAGTCAATAGTGTGATGCAAAAACTAAAGAAGCCAATAAGATTCTGGACTGTATCAATAGAAATATAGTGACTAGATCAGGCCTGCACAACCTGTGTCCCTCTGGATGTTTTGGACTTCAGCTAGCAGAATTCCTGGCCATTGGACCAGCTGGCTAGGACTTCTGGGAGTTGGAGGTGCAAGTTAAGTAATGGTGCACCTGTATTCTATTTTGGTCAGACAACCATGTCCAATTGTAGACACCACAATTGAAGAAGGATATTGATAAGCTGGAATATGCCCAAAGAAAAGTGGTCAAAATGATCAAAGACCTGGGAGCCAAACCCTATGAGGAATGGCCGAGGAAGCTGGATGTGTTTCGCTTGGAGAAAGGCAGGGTGACTGGGGACAGGATAGCCATGTTTAAATGGAGGAGGGGCCAAGCTTGTTTTCTGCTGCACTGGAGAGTAGGACACAGAACAATGGATTCAAATTGCAGGAAAAGAGACTCACTAGAAAGAACTTCCTGACAGTAAGAGCTGTTCGACACTGGAATACGATTTCTTGTAGTATGGTAGTCTCCTTTTCTGGAGGTTTTTAAGCAGAGGCTGGATGGCCATCTGTCAGGGGCAGGGTTGATTTTGTGTGTGTTCCTGAATGGCAGGAGTTGGACTGGAAAACCTTTGTGATCTCTTCCATTATATAATTCTATGAGAACATTAAAAAGAAGAAAAAAGGAGCAATAATAAAGATGGAGTGAAGAGACACCTACAGATGGAAAAACAAAAAAAAATGGAAGTAACAAATTAAGAGTAGCAGGACTGTTGTAAGATGTCGAACACAAAGTAAGGAGGAGACATGGAAAGCAGAGACATATCTGTTGCAATTCAAAGAGAAGAGAAAAAACAAACAGTATGTGTGAGGAAGAGATAAATGAACCAAATTAGATGGGTTATAAAGGGTTCTGGGTAGCTAAATAAGAAGGAGGGGAAGGCTGCAGTAAGTATTATCATGCAGGGAGGAAAAAAGGGGGGGGGGTTAGCTAAAATGAGAATGCAGAGAAAATAATGTGTGTATCCTAGAGAATATGGAGCAGGATTAGACAACTTGTAGATCTCAGAGCCCCAGATGGTTAACCTATTGAGCTGCTGAACTTGCTGACCAAATAGTCAGCAGTTTGAATCTGGGGAGCAGAGTGAGTTCCCACTGTTAGCCCCAGCTTCTGCCAACCTAGCAGTTTGAAAACATGCAAATATGAGTAGACCTTGGAGGTGTCTACCAAAAACGCTGGCTCTTCAGTTTAGAAATGGAGATAAGCACACACACCCCTCCGCAGAGTCAGACATGACTGGACTTAATGTCAATGGGAAACCTTTAGATTTACCTTTAGATCTCTAGAACACCACTCACCAATTTATAGAGGGAGTGCTTTTCAAGAGTAATTTGTGGGCAGTCATGAACTCCTTCCCTGCTCCAAAGCACATAAAAATCAACCTACATGAAGAAGCACACCCAATGGGGGAGGGGGGGGGGGAGAGAGAGAGAAGCTGACAGGCCTTTACATGGAAATATTCTACATACAAGCTTCAAATGCTGGGTGAGTAAGTAACAGCCAGATGTGACACTAATCACATTATCAATGGACAAATAATCCCAAGAGGCAGTGAAAAAAGAAAACATTTGGGTAAAAATGGCCAAAATGTTTTCACACAGGTGCATTAAAATAAACACTCAAAATAAAATAAAATAAATTTATCAGAATGCATCCCTGTAGCATGGGCCATACTACACTTGTGCTTACATAAAAAACACAAGGGACCTGCTTCAGCCAAAAGCCATCTAGTCTTCTATCTACATTTAATCTAGATGAACCCACAATTGTATCATTAAGTTCAACCATTAGAGACAGATGGCTAATAAGCTACATAAAGGATCCTTGTCCTATTTCTTCTCAATCAGGAACTAGAGAAAAAATATCATTTGCTAGAAAGTATGCCTTCCTCTTTAACTTACAACTGCTTTAGTAAAACTACAGCCTTCAAACAAGCCATGACTTCACAAATGGAACCAATCATGGTTTCAGGAAGGCAACAATGAATAGCTGATACAAAATTCAAATATTTGTAAGTTCTTCTCTTTGAACTTTTTTCTGCAATGGCTTGGGGCACAGCCTACTATTTAGCTTGATATCATGAACATGTGAAGTAGCAATGATAGGATCAACCATAATTTTACCGGTAGTATCAGTCCCGGGGAGCAACACATTAGGAGCTCAGGTCTTTGCTTGCTTAGATATCCAAAAACTCCTAATAATAATGACATGATTGAACTTAAAACAGTGGTTCTCAACCTGTGAGTCCCCAGGTGTTTTGGCTTACAACTCCCAGAAATCCCAGCCAGTTCGGATTTCTGGGAGTTGAAGGCCAAAACATCTGGGAACCCACATGTTGAGAACCAATGATTTAGAAGGTTAATCCAAGTAAAGTGTGCATACTACAATAGAACTCTTTCCAAGAATTTTATGGACTAGATTTTCCAGGATTCCTCTTAGAATTGATCCAAATCCGTTAACTTACTGAATAGCCTGATGCCACGATTCCCTTTTTGGTTTCAAAAAGTAACTCAGTTGTCTCAGACTTCCACTTGCTTAATGGGCAGCAAGCATTGCTGGGCTGTTATCAGAATTTGACGGCTACACAATGACTCTGGCTTCCCGTCTGAGGGAGTGATTGTATCAGAGGCTGCGTGTGACAGTAGCAGAATTATGTCATGTCTGGAGAAAGAAATCTTATCAGGACTCTGGCTGAAAGGCAGAGATGTCCAGCTGCAGGAACACAACACACACCCCTACTCTGGAGATAGCGCTCTCCTGCCCTCCCTGCGTTTCCCATCCTAAGGAGGAATCAGCTCTTTTGCTCTCCAAATCTCACTGAACACACAACACAAGCAAGATATGGGTAAACAAATTGAGAGAACTTTAAATTCATGAGGTCAAGTAAGAACTATCGCACAAAGCAACACACATACACTCCTCTTCACACTTCAGTGGTGTGAACTTCAGTAAAATGACCTTCAAAAGTGCCTTCAGTACGTCTAATGCATTAATTGGTGTTTGATCATTTTAAACCAAGAGCAAATGGAGGCACCTATGTTTCTAGACTCCTTCTCTCCCAAACACAGTGAAAAGGTTGTCCCTCAAACACAGAATGTAAGGAGATATATTGTGCCAAATGAGTATAAATTATTATCTGCCCTGACAGAACTCTCCAGGGTTTGAGAGGTCTTTTCAACCTTTCATGGGGGTGCCAGGAATTAAACATGCAAGTCAAGGTAGCCATAGCCCTGAGTTTACAGAACCTAATCAGGACAGTTGACTGTGACTTGGAGGTCTCTCATTCATAGGGTCACCATAAGTTGAAGATGACTTGATGGCAGTATGCAGAACTTATAGTTTCTTACTGAACCTCAAAACTTCCCCATTGTTTTCTGCACAGCACCTGTTTTATTGTGGATCCTGACAGGACTGATAACTGGCCAGACTTAGAAATATGATGTTTGCATGTGTGTTAGAAAACTACATAAATCAGGATGATCATAGTAGCTGCCAAGCCCTCAGTTATATTACATGTAAATGTGTTTGAAGTGGAAACAGACACAACCCATTCTCACACTTTATAGTTGGGAAAACAGGCACCAACTGTTGGTGACCTAGCTAACACCAGAGAGAGTCTAAATAGGATAAGGGACTGGTCCTGGGTCCTTTGCAGCCTGCTCCATCCACAAAATAATATTTTACAAAGATTAAATGTCCTTTTCATAGTCTTCTTTCCTTAGGCTTTTAATCACGAGCAAGTTTTCTCTTTCTATTTCACATACACACACCCCTATCCTATCAGGAGACTCTTTGTATCCTGGGGAGAACTCCCAATGCTCAGGAAAGCCAGCCTGAATGATTGTAGCTAGCTTGGCTGAGGTATCGTCTATTTGGCACATGCAATGAGATATCAGCCCCCAGGTTATCATTAACCTTATTTTCTATTTCTAGCATCTCTAACTCCCCTTCTGCTTTTTCTGTAGCCAAGCCACGTGAATGCAGCTACAGACCTATTTCTGCAGCCTTATAACGGAACAGATTGGTCACATGCTGTTGTCACCCACCCACACTTCACTGCCCCCACCTCAAGGGGTTGAAGCTGATCCTTCTGAGAGACAGAACTGAGTTCCGTATTTTGTGTCACCATCCCTATAGCTTGTCACATTTGAAGGTACATTCTCAATTTGTCAATTGTGTTGAGGTGAGGGTCTGCAGCTTCCTCATTAGAGAGCTCATCTGAGAGCGAGGACAAAAGCCACAGAACCCAGGAGGAGCTGGCGAGGATTTTTCCACTAGTACCCCTAACAATGGGGACGTTGGCATCCATTAACCTCAACACATCTTTCCCAGTGGTCCCATCCTAACTGGGAGTCACTAAAAATAGATACTCACTGATCCATGCATTGACTCTTCCCAGAAGAAGGGACTTGTCACCTATCACACTGGGACATTTTGGCCCCCTTGCAACACTTTGGGGATGGGGCCTGCCTAATGCCATCACATGACGCTTGGCAGGCCCTGTCCCATTTCTCCTCAAAGTGCCAAGTGGCGCAAAATGCTTCCTCAGCCACTATGCCTTAGTAAGTGTTTTTCAGGTAGCCCCAATGGAGAGGACAGAGAGCAATATGTGTTGCCATCCTTTCTCCCATCTGATGGGGTCAGGGACAGGACAGCAATGCACCTTGTCCCATTCACCCCGCCAGATGGGGAAAGGAGGGCGTGCGAGACACCAATAAATGGTACAGGGGAAAGGATTAGGGAAGAGGTCCTTGTTCATCTTTGTAGTGAAAATTATATATTCCACTGTTATTTTGAAGGAGGCAGAAAAATACAATGTGGAAGTTGGCAAGCACCATTTTACCTGTTTTACTTTACTCTTGGAAAAAATTCTTCAATTCAGAGTGCACTCCTATAGGAAGCCTTTCTTTATGGATTCCCAGGTTAACGTAAGTCTCTGACTATCACGCCACTAATATTGTGGAG
This sequence comes from Anolis sagrei, assembly GCF_037176765.1. Taxonomy (NCBI): domain Eukaryota; kingdom Metazoa; phylum Chordata; class Lepidosauria; order Squamata; family Anolidae; genus Anolis; species Anolis sagrei. The sequence continues at coordinate 190,481,431 of NC_090024.1, read as the reverse complement.
TAAAATTGGACTTGCAAGCTAATGTTACAGATAGGCTACTTCAAAATTATCTTTCCTTTGCAAATGTAAGCAGAAATAGAGTTTCAACATGCAGAGTTTATCCTGAAGAATTCTATCTTATTGCTAAAAATGAAATCATTAGCAGGTTGCTGACCATATGAATTCCTCATCAGGCTGTCTTACATTTAATTTTCATTTAATTTACATCTTCATAATCGGTACACAGTTATGTTACAACTCAAAAATTGGCACATATAATTAAGTACCTCCCCCCCACCCCCCAACGCTCCTTATTGGAGACCAACTTCTAACAAAATTACTGGTGTACGTTGTTGTATATCCCCCAACTTTAGCATTTGAAACAGAGTTTCTGACTTGAAAGACCAATATTATAGGGAAGCGAGGTGTCCTAAATGCATTTAAATCCAAAGGTAAGCTTTACCTTCCAGGTAGCTGTGTTTCTCCTGAAATAGGCAAACATCCGTGTGAACCAATTGTAGATTTCATTCAATGTTAGCTGCCTGTCAGGTGTCTCAAGGATAGCCTGCATTTAAAGAAGACGAAGAGTTAGTCCCATGCACCAGACCTATCATATCATGTCTGAATCAAAATTAAGCACACTATTATGAAGAGACATCAGAACATTTTGCAAAAAACTAAAACCTAACTCACACTTTTTCAACTTCATTTGTCAAAGAGCTCTGTACACAGTAAGTCAAGAAATCCATATTTCTTCCTTGATATGTGCAATATCAGGAGAAGACTGTCAGCCATGATACAACCATCTACAATCCAACACTGGTTTCATGCTGTAGATTGTTACTCCCATTCCAATGCCAGGACTGGGTGTAGTTCCAGGCCTATCCAAGCATTATTTCAATGCCCAATACTGACACGCATTATTACTAAAGCATAAGCTTTATCAGAAATGATGTAGCAGACAGTAAACAGCAGCAAAGCATTCCAGTCTTTTCACTGAAAGGGTCTAGCACTCGTCACAGTGAATGGTCAAGTTGAGTTTACCCACTTCAGCCACAAATTCCAGGCTATCTCTCAGCTAACAATTAAATTCCCCATTGCTGGTTATATGTGCACCCCGAAAGTGAGGCCAATGGAAGATGCTTACATAGTACAGAAGCAAATGAAGGACCTATCACTCTTAAGCTTCAGGAAAAATCTTAAGGCCTGGCTATTTAAGCAAGCCTTTGGGTATTAATATGGCCAATGGGTATGACGGAATCTGTATAAGACCGGCGAGGGCAATTGGTTTAATGTTTATAAATCTCAGTTGGTGCTAGACTCTTGATATGTTTGAATCATTTGAAAGACTATTTAATTGATATGTATATATTTTTTCCAGTTTCATAATATTGTGTTTTACTATTATGTTATTGTCTGAATCTGGCACTGAATTATTGCCATAGTTTGTATTGAGGATGACAGGGTTATGGTCAACACTGAACCCTAAGGTGCCTAGCAGAGAGGAGCGTGCATTATTATAAAATATGAACCAACGATACTGCTGCCAAGGAAGACTGGTGGTCACCACCATGGATTCAATTACCCTTGAAACCGAGGGATGTAGGGTAGAGGCATTTACAATGGCACTGAGAGGGTAAATTATTCTCACATTTAAAAACAAAATTGTGGGGAATCTAATGAATCTGGCAAGTGGCAGATTTAGAACAAGCAAAAATAATGTAAAGTTGGCTGCCTAATAAAGCTAATTTTGAAATGTTTACAGGATTAGAGAAATGCATGAGCAATATTTTCTCAGTCATGGCAGATCAGACTCAGAGGCAACGTGCTTCAGAACTAGCTGGCACAAACAACAACAACAACGGGTGGGTCTCCATCGCACTCCACCTTATTATTGTTTCAAGAGTATCAGCTTGACCCCAGCAAGACATTACCACATGCTGATTGGGTCTGATCCAACATTTTTTACAGATATGCACCAGGGTGCCTAAAACATGAGAGGGAAATGAAATTAACATAAATGTACCCCACACCTTGGCCTGACTGACAAGGGTGCCACATTGGTATTTGAACAAACTGGCCACTGGCAGCTGTTAAAAGACTTGTCAGGTCTTAGTTGTCATGAAGAAGTTAACCTGAAATACCTGAAATAGAAGAAAGGGAACCCAAGAGCCATTCTAATTCAGCCTTTTTTCATTTTCTTTTGCATAGGCTGCAAAGAATCAGTGCCAACAAAAATATAGTGGAAGTAATGATCTTAGCATCTTCTCTTAAGCATATTTTTACAAGAAGAAAAAAGGCATATATTTAACCAGTGGAGAAAAGGGAGGCAGGTCACAAGAGTTAAGAGCATGCCATAGTTATACAACAACCTACACTGCCAACTTCAATTCACTGAGAAGTTGGGGATGACCACACAATGCAATGCCGCAAGGGAGCAATAGCAGCCATTTGCCCAAGGGAATTTAGCTTTTTTCAAAGATGTGCTGTTGGCACAAGAGACTGTAGTTCATCCAAGAAACTGATACAGAAAAATTCTACCTTCTGAGCCTGAAAGCCAAGGCTGAAAGAAGACTGTGGCTGTTATGGACCACTAAGGCTAGTACCTATGAACTCTACTGCTTATACACTGACAAAACAGGAAATGTTAAGTTAAAAGTCATGCCTTGTACATTAGGAATGGATGTTCCCACTGTTAACACTGTTTCCCACTTCATGTAAATGGAAATAGTAACTAGCAGCAAGTAATTTAATTACATCAAGCTGTGGATAACCACTGATTCTCACAAAAACTACAAACTAGAAAGCAGTGTTTGTAAAAAAAAAAAACCCTTTAAATGGAGTCTTCTGTGATTGGTGCTTAAATTAGTGATTCTGCAGAAATGACTTCAAAATTACATACTTTACTAGGTGAGTTTTGAAAATCCCTGGAGACCATGAGGTGGCAGATATGGTTGCCATTTATGTTTCTGAAAATTCCCTGCACACTCATTCTTTGTGTTTGTGGTTAATACATCATTCATTCAGCTGACTAAACAACCACCTTCTAATGTGACTGATAAAATACAGCCTTGAAAGAAAATCAAGGAGTTGATAACTGGATTATGTAAAGAAGGGCAATGGCATTAAGTTCATAATGTCACCTTCTCCAACCTGATATCCTCCAGAACGTTTGGATTTCAGGTTCTGTCAGCAGTGCCCAACTTGGCCAAATGTTAGTCCAAAACATTTGGGGGATGCTAGGTTGGAAAAGACTTTCTCCCACACATTTTGCAAGTAAGTTGGGGTATAAATTCAATGAATTGACTGCCATGATGTTAAGATGACTGTTAAGATGGCTGGCAACAGAGTCTGCAAGAGTTCATCTCCAGCCCCACTCTACACAGGAGAAACTATAGAAAAAAAGAAGGAATAGCAATCTGCCTACTCGTTTACTGCTGCAAACTAGTATTAATTATAAAAGGCTGAGATGAAGTGAAGACCAAAGGCCTATCTGGGCATTTAAGACCACAGGGAACTTCAGCAGGACAACAAACATGTAGCTCTACATTTTCCAAGAGATTCCTATCCCAGCCTCATCCTCTGATTCCAAATCAGCTCAAAAAGCTAAATTCTAAAGTGTATCACTAGCAGTCTTGTGCATTTTTGCAAGCTGCATTCAAAGGAAGCATAAGAAAGTGCTGGTTGGCTCTATTGTACATTCCTCAAAAATAAGGAGTCTCTCACCTGTCGGATAAGTGAGGCATATGTGAAGGGAGGTCGGACATCTGCATTTTTGTAAAACTCGTGATTCTGTGCAAGTTCTGGGGAAAGACAGGAAAAAATAACAAAGAAAATCAAGGCATTATCCAACTGAGCAGCTACATGATGACAAAACCACTGAATCATTACTTTGGAAGAGACCACGAGGACCTTCTGGTCCAACCCTTTGACATGCAGAAACATCCAGTCAAAGCACTTCTGACATCCAACCTCTGTTTAAAAACCTAAACAAAGGATTCTGGTTCTGCTATTGCCTCCCCAGAAACTCTCACCTGAGGAGATAGGTGTGCAGAACTTCTCTGAGTTCCTCCTGCGAATGGGCCCTACATTGTGTAAAGTGGATGAGCTGATGACAGAAGGGCCCTGCCGCAATGGAGTAATGGGTGCGGTAGCAGAGGTGGGGGGATGAGGTAATCCATCAGGGAAGGTATCACAAGTGCTCTTTGAGAGGGTGGCACTGGAAACCAGGTTCAGCTGTATGAAGAAGACAAAGGAAACAACTAAGATTAGGATCAATTCAGAAGACATGAGGGTTATGTTTTGTTTAAAGAAAGCAAATGAATGATCACGACTTATTGATAAAAACCACGATGGGGATCCTGCAGCAGACAGGCAGCCATCATGTTGTGGCTGTCTCCTAATCTGACCTACCTTACATTCTGGTTGCTGATGACTCGATAAATAAAAAATAAGTTATACCAAGGGATGGAAGTCTATTCTACTGGTGTGTATGGGTTGAAGTATGACATATGCAGTCCATTCTCACCATTAAGTAGCAGAAGCAAAGACCCCCATGGGGCCCTGTCACATTATATCAGCACAATGCTAACTGGTGGGAGGGGCTAGATATTATAGAATCATAGAGTTGGAAGAGACTGCGGGGGCCCTCCAGTCCAATCCCATGTCATGCAGGAAGCACAATCAAAGCACCCCTGACAGATGGCCATCCAACCTCAGTTTAAAAACCTCCAAAGAAAGAGTTTCAATCACAATCTGAGGTAGCATATTCCACTGTCCAATAGCTTCTACTGTCAGGAAGTTCCTTCTAATGTTAGGTGGGCACATCAGCCTGTTTTGTGTATTGAGTGGGTGTGAAAGAGCTACCCCCTCTCCCCGAGACATACTCATTCATCTCAATCCTCGGTTGCAAACTTATCCAATTTCCCTAAATATAAAGGGAAGTTCTGCTTGCACCTTTTGAGAGAAGGTTGGGTCAAAGTAGATGTTAAGTAATTCTGCCTGAAAGATGTATAATCTTTAAATGCCCTGCTACCAATATGGCAGAACTCCACCCCATGGTATAACTGGTTGGATTTCAAGATTGGTTTGGGGGACATTTACAATTGTGTCTATGGGATCACAATCATAAATGTGAACAGGAAATAGCTACAAGGTCATAGGTCTAACTTATAATATTGTAACTGACTAATGGAATGCCAGCCCAGATGTATGGAAAGCTATTATCCAAGAGAATCACCACTGAGGCTCAGCTAATTAAATCAGCTATAGCAGATTCATACAAGCATCTCAAATAAGAACATGAGACCTGTCAATTATGGACCCATGGGAATAGCCAACATTCGGATTGGAACTGGATCATTGATATGCAAAAGGACATCCCAAAACTCTTCACCAGTTACAACAAAATCAATAATTATATGAAGACATGTATATAACCATGCAGACATCTGGAAGAAAATATGAGATGAACCTGCCTAATTCATATACATTCCGGGTAGATGTTTTTAAAAGCAAAAAGAGGAGTCAAACTTTAAGTGAAGACACCTCAACTACACTGTAGGAACTATTCAGTATTATTAAGCTCAAGTTTTGGTAGAGGGCTGAATTTATGAGATAGTTGACTATATAAGCCTATGTATTGAGAGACAAATATGCATAGGTGTGAGGCCTTAGTGAGCTCATGGCTGAGGCAGAATTTTATCTAAGGGCTTTCAGGCCTATAGCCCATACTTTTAGCCATCATAGTACAGAATTTTCTAAGGAAAACTCCATATTGCAATTTAACTTTTAGGATGAGGAGCAATTGGCCCCACTAGTTTTTCCTAGTTGCTAAATTTCCTTTGTTTTTGCAAGTTTTGATGTATATGGCAACAAAATAGTTTTAATGTTTCAACTACTTATCTTTTCTCTTTAGCAAAATGTTTTATATTGAATTTTTCTTTTTACAAAATTGCAATGCTAAGTATTGCAAACACATGCTTCACAGATTATCTGGTGTTGTAAAACACTCTATAAACTGCTTTTGCATTGAAGATCAGAGTATAAATATCAAACAAAACAAATCCATAAATGATTCTGGATGAATAAAAAGTGTAGATTTATTCTCTCTATGCCTCCAGTTTGAAAGAGGGGTGCTGCCCTTCTAATGAACAGGAGGAACTTTCAAAACTGGGGGTGGGGTTGAGGAATACAATTCTTGCCAGTGATGCAAGTTCTTCCAACAGATCACAGACTGACGTGAACTACAACCTCAAGGGAACATAAATCTAGCAATGCCACTATCAGTTTTCCCTGGTAGATGCATGGTTTAAATGATTTGGAATGGTTGATAAAACAGTAAAGTGGACAATGGCTCAGGAAGCAGCCAGTGACACACCCTATACAGTAGGAGATTCTGCGGTATGTTTATATCGGTATCAGTTTTATTGCAGCACTGTGAGAGTTGTTTCAACAGTTCCAGTGCTTTTCAGCAGTTGCTGGTCCCACCAGTCTGAAGCTGATGGGAATGGCACAAGAGTCTTTTGATGAGGCTGATTTTATTTCAAGCTGAGACAGGCTAACACAAGTGTGGCTTGAGCATGGTCAGAATTTTCCCAGCCTACTTTCTGTACAACTGGTGTTCAACAGCAGCTATAGCTGTTTAAACATGTTCTATGATCCATGTTCATAGAATCATAGAGTTCGAAAAGACCAAAGGGCCATCCAGCCCAACCCACTTCCATGCAGGAATGCACAATCAAGGCACTCCTGATAGTTGGCCATCCAGCCTCTGTTAAAAAACCTCCAGAGAAGACTTCACCACACTGCAAGCAAGTATTCCACTGTCAAGCAGCTCTAACGGTCAGGAAGTTCTTCTTTATGTTTTGGTGGAATCTCTTTTCCTATGACTGAAAATTCTTTTTTCTGTAGCTTGAATTCACTGCTATGTTATAGCAAAGCTTCCTCAGTCTGAATTAATTTTGTGATTATGAGTGATTCTGAGGAGTTTACTTGGTCTGAGCAGTGTGAATCAAGCCTCTGCCACCTGATATGGAAATGGAAGCATGAGTTCAGAAGAGGAACTGGGAAAACCAGCCTCAAGGATATGGTCCTTCTAAAGCAGTGGCTCCCAGCCTGTGGTCCATGGACCACCAGTGGTCCACAAGAACTAAAATACGGTCTGCGGCCTCATCGTTACTACACTGTTATGACAAGATCGACTAGTCTCACAAAACCCTTTTATAGTGAGGAAGCTTATTAAATATGGTTTTCTGTGGGCGAGCAGATGGTGGCTACTAGATGGCATATGTTCTGTATCAGAAACTAGAGCCGATGTGGTTTATCCAATGCATTTCTCTGAATCAGCACCCAAAATAACCAAACCAAATCTAAAGTTGACCAAAAACTGATTTGTAATCTTTTTGGTACTAATGTTGGAAAGTGGTCCTTGGTCAAGTGGTCCCTGGTCAAAAAAAGGATTGGGAACCACTGTCCTAAGGGAAGAATAACCAAGTGCTAATCTGTGGCAATTTTGGGTCAATATTATTATTTTATCCAGTGCTTCATAATTTCATCTACATACAGAAATTTCGATAGTGCACAAACATGAGTTTAACTACAGGAGAAATTTATTTATTTATTTATGACATTTATATGCTGCCCTTCTCATCCCGAAGGGGACTCAGAGCGGCTTACAAGTAAAATGTAAATACAATATATATTATTACCATAGCACAATATTAATATTATATATTACATTGTACTATAACATTATACTGTAATATTATTAGTAATATTACATGTAATATAAAATATATAATTATAATATATTATTATTAGTAGTATTATATTGTATTACATTATAATATTAACAATATTGTATTTATATTATATTATATTATATTATATTATATTATATTATATTATATTATATTCACAGTGAAGGAGGTAAGATGGAACTGCCTTCATGGCCCCTCTCTTCACTCTGATCTCAGGCATTTCAAGATGAAAAATTAGTATTGGGTATTTTAGCAACTTTACTACTTTGCCTTCCTCACACAGTTGCGCCCTCTACTCAAACCTGGTGGCTCATATGACTTGCTGAGGAATAATCCTTTTTACCTTAAGCTTAGCAGTGATGTTGTGTGTTGTTCCAGCCCTACATAATTTTGCCAGGATAGCAGGAAGCTGATAATCCTTGTTACAAAAAGAGAAATTAAGTTAAAGAATGTAATGGGAGTGGGGGCAGGGACAAGCAGAATGCTACTTACAGGCTGACTGAAGGGCTTTGGCTCTGAAGGTCTCATATGGAGGTGGGCCATCATTGCCTGGAGGCGTTCACTCTCTTTAGCTAGCTGTAGAAAGAACCAAACAGAAAATAATTTGTCTGATGGAAGTTTCTCATCCTTCAGTGGTCAATTCACTTGGCTCACAGTTCATTAGCATGGTAGTTCACTTCTATGTGCTGCCTTCATATGTCATCTTCTCCATCCAGAGCACACCTCCTTTTGTTTGCTCCATTGAGCCTCAGTGTACACATACTGTTCTCTTGCCTTGACTAATATTTCCTGCATACAGTAATATGACAGTACAAGGCTGTTTCCGTTAGCTCTTGCTGTGCTGCTCTGCTAGAGTCCTCCTGGAGGCAAAAAACTGCCACCTTCCCTAATTCCACAGTAACACTGACTTTTCCTGAGAACCACAAACCCAGCCAGGATATCATTTTCCAGGGTGGTGAGAACTGCCTTTTCCTATTGGATATCAATATCTGGATGTGTAGTGGTTTCTACTCTAGTGCATCTGCTGTGAACTAACATTAGCTGTACCAGTGACCTTGCTGTAAGGGAACTAGCTTTGGGCATATAGAGGTAGAAGAACCTACTACTGACAAATGGAGTCACACAGTATGTACAAACCACAACAACCCAAAATACATTTCATCCATCACCTTTTCACTCAGTGCTTCTCCTTTCCATCCATCATGACATATAACCTTATATAGGAGTCTCTTTACACATCCGCACTCCCAATTGAAGCTGCAGGATCACTTGTACCATATTTATTTTTGAAACTCTCTTAGGTCAGATACCTCCTTGTGCTTCACACTTGTCCATATCCCCATTTCTTCTTCCCCAACCACTGCTTCTTCTCAATCATCTATCACTCCCATCCTGCCTTCCCCAATCCACCCACTCACCTGCCCATCCATCTCTCCAGATGTGCAACATTGCTTTAATTGCATGCTTCTGGGGTGTGTGTTTATTTCTCAGTGTGCGGAGAAGGGTGAAATATTCGCTGTGGCATAGGGAGAGAGTTTGAGTGCTGCAGAAACAATGGGATCTGACACCATCTCCCTTTGTGTCACCTTCTCTTTCGGAGTCCTCCCCTCAAACTTTGCCTCAGTTCCTCCCTGACCTGATTGGGCCCCTATGCAGAATGTAGGACACACCCAAAGAGGGCATGTCTTTCTTCTCCCACTGGGCCTGGAATCCTTGCCCACAACAAAAGGAAAGGCCAGTGAGGCAGGAGTTAAAGGCAGCAGCCAGAGTGGAGTTTGCTGAAAGTTTGAGCGGCTCTGACGCAAGGACGCTCTGGCACTGTCATGGCTCTCATTAGAGATGACAGATCCACTCTCGTGATGCAGACACCCTTGCTGCCCACACAGCAGGAGCTCTGCGGTGAAAACGTTATAATTGGGAGCACTGGTGGCAGGTTCTCCTTTTCACGCACGGAGCTTTCTGCTCTTTTAAAAGAGTTTCTCCCCCACATCCCCTCTTTTAAGCTTCAGTAATTGCTTTCAGCCTTTCGCTTTACTGAGTGTTTGGGAACAGGATAGAATCACACGGTTTGACTCAGGGTGTGTAACAATCTTAACTCTGCTCTTTGAGTGCCACACTCCTTTCTAATTTAATACTTTTCTTCTGGCATGTCTCTACATTCACTCCTAGGCACTCCATCTGTAACTACTGACTAAGTTTAGCTTCCAACAGAGGCTGCCTGTACTATGCGTTATAGCTGGCTGGCTCCTTAGCACACTCGTTCTTCTGCCACTAATCCTGCTGCTGCAGAGAGACATGTTCCAGGGAACACTCTTGCTTTCATTCACATGCTGCCTCACTCACACTGATGAAATCTAGCAATGTGAGTCCCCACACCCTGCCACCCAACCCCTCCAGGTTTCATCAAGCTAGTATCAATGCTAGCAAAATAAGAAAGCGAAAAGCATTTCCTATTTTCCACAATAATTTATATTGCAGACCACATCCTGCTTTGCCTTAGCCTATACAGTATACAAACATTTACAAGTATCACTTATGTAGAAAAGCAAAACCCATCACTCCTTCCAACTGACCAATATTATACTCTCATTTTCTGAGAGCCTTACTACAGGAGGTATGTGATTGCTACTCAGACCACTAGTAGCACATAATCTTCTCTTACTCCTGAGAGCATCTATTAATACAGGACTGGAGGATGTGAGGTTCACAGGCTACATGCAAGTTTTGTGGTTCTCCAGATACCATTCAAGCTCTAGATCAGGCATAGGCAAACTTTTTTGCCTCGGGGTCGTATTGCAAGCCCGACTGCAAGGGCCGGGCCAGGAGGAGGGCTGAGTTGAGAGAGAGGGCAGGGCTGGGCAGAGTCAGGAGGGGGCGGGGTGGGAGTTGCGAGGCCAGTCCGGGTCAATCTCAGGCTCTCCTCCCAACAGAAGGATGGTGCTACTCGCTCCATCCTTATGCTGGGAGAAGGGTGCAGCTGAGAGCCCTCTCCACTGCCACCTGTCTTCTTCCCCTGGCCCCTCTTCCCTGTCCTGATGCCAAGAGAAGGGTGAGGTAGACAGCAGCAGAAAGGGCTCCAAAGCCTCTTGGGCTGCCACCTGCCTTCCTCCCCCAGCCCTTCTTCTCACAGAATCAAACTTCACCTTGTCCTGATGCTGAGAGAAGGATGGGGAAGGGAGGCACCAGCTGAAGTGGCTCTGCCACCACTTCAACTAGTGCCCCCCTTTCTTAGGTCAATCTCTTGGCCATAGGATGAAGCCTTGCCCCATCCTTCGGTCTAGAGAAGGGAAAGGCATGGAGGCACCAGCTGAAGCAGCTCCCTTTCTTTTCCAGGACATTCTCTCAGCTGAAGGACAGGGCCTCACCCTGCCCTTGGGCCAAGAGGGCTCGAGGAAGGTATGCGGCAACGGAGAGCACTACAGACGGTTCCTATCCACTGTGAGCCTCCCTTCTCATCCTTTTGACATAAGGGCGTGGTGACCACTGCATCCTTATGTCCAGAGAATGGGGGAAAGAGAAGGATCAAACATAAGCGCCCAAAGAGCCGCATCTAGCCCACAGGCCTTAGTTTACCCATGCCTGCTCTAGACACTTCCACAAATAAATTGAGTGGATTGAATAACAGAAGTGAATTTTGTTCCCTTATGCCTCCTGATCTACCCACCTACTCCTAAATGGTCCAAAATAAACTAAAATGACACAGAAGTAACATCATGTCATTGTGAATCAGGGAAAAAAACCCACCAGGTTACCCTCTGAGACTGTGCAAGAGCAAAGATTAGTTCCACCCCTAGTGCAGTTGCCCAATTTTGTGTTAATAGAAAGTAAATTGTATGATGTTACCATGCTGCTCCATCCTTGCTTCCTTGACTATCAACAATTCTCCTTACAATGCCTTATCATCACAGGTACTGGATATTCCCAGAACTGAGACAAAAATGTTCTACCGTTGTTCTCAGTGATATCCACCATCTTTCTTGAACCTATTTGGTAACATTCCAGAAATATCTTGCAATCTTTGTTTATGGAGGTAAGGTGCATCCCTATCAGCTGGTTTTTCACAGTTCTTGCCTATTTCAGCAGGCATCACTAGATTAATGTACAGTTGATGTGCATATCCAAGATACCTAAACTTGGACATGAGCACATGAGAACACAAAATGGGAACAATGAAAGCCATGAACAATCATCATCTGTATCTGTTCCTTAGGTTGCAATCTTCCTATGGCAGCAATCCAAGGATTCCAGATAAAGCAGGGCACCAAATTTTTAGCTTTCTTTATTTTAGGCTTCTAAAACCCACCTTTCCCATTGCAGTCCCCTCTGTGCCTTGACAAGTACGCAGATGGTGAGAAAACTTCCTGCCACAGAACAGATAATAAAAACCTTAAACCACTAAGAGTATTTTCTCCTCTACCTGAGTTGTTCTCCGACCCATCATCAGGCACATATCCACTGACAGGTGGAGAAATGAAATGTGAACTCAGTGGTACATAGATAAAAATGGTGGTGATTGCTACCCTTGCAACAATGAAACAAATTCTGCTGTGACTGTGGCAATTGGTGCTGGCAGTATTCAATTCACACTTCCTTTCACCATCCACTTGTGGAAATGCATATGGCGGAGGACACCTCAGAAATGACTTCTGGATAAGTGTCCAGGAGGGAAAATGGGGATGCAACTCATGGGTAATCCTTAAACCACTGTAAAGAATTCTAAACTAGTCTGTCAGGTATACAAGCATCTAAAAAATATAGTTCCTTGATTTTGCTGTAGTCAAGAAGTTTAACTTGAACTAAATATTGCAAAATTTAATTTTTTAAAAATTGTTTTATTGTGTTTACAGGAAGTAAAACAGACAATCAAAAAAAAAAGAAAAAGAAATATATGTACACAAAAGAATGAACATGTTTACAAAATAACTGTATATCATTTTACAAATATTGACACCCACCTGTATTTCTAACTGCTGTACCACTTGCATTTGAACCCGACACTGAGCCGTGCTCCGGTCATCAAGTGCATGTTCTGTATTGAGGTGTCTAAAAAGAGATGGCATTGTTGTTATGCTGGTGAGTTAACATGAGCCATAATTTACTTGTTTTGCCATTTTATTCTGATTTCCTAATATTCTGGCTTAAGGCTGAAATGCAGTCTGTGATAGCTCAGGCAATGATTTTTTTTCAGACTAATTACCATATTTTTATCTTGTTCTTCCTCTGAAAAACTCAATACAGCACACATTCAGTGTCACTAGCAACCAGGGATTGAAAATCAGGATTTCCTGATCCAAGTGTAATACCACAGCCACTTCTCCACAGCAAGGCAAATGCCAAATGACACTCTATATTACCATAGTTTAATAATCAAACTATCAGATGGATATTCTGAACTTTGAGTGGCAAAGCATCATGCTCATCAATTACTTAAGATAAATAACACAGCATTTATGTTCCAGTTTCACCATAAGTTTTGTATTCTTTATTCAGCATAAATGGGTTATATGGACAGAATGCTAATTTCTCATTCACCTATTATGTCCTTAGCATCTCCACTGTGGACTCATGGTTTTGCCAGAATAAATTATTGTGCCCTTCATTGTAAACTCAGCTTCTGTGTCCAAGTGGAAGGCTGAGACAGAAACATTTTGTTATACTGAGTTCAACAAAACAAGAGCAAGTCTGGACTTTAATTTACATTGCAAAGCTTGTGGCTTTAAGCTGTGTTTGTCAACCTTCTAAATGTCAGCCAAATGACTTAGACTGACGGTGTCGAGAATGAAATTCATTTTATTTTGACAGCCTTCCTTTAGTTACTAAACAACATTCCATGAAATCCTGCTATTTTAAGCTATTCCAAGACAACTTGGCGTGAGTGGATAGAGTGGGATATGGCTAACTCCATTTGGGCCAGTTACATATGGTAGCGCAGGTGGAGGCAATTCCCCCTCGCTGGCCTTCACCCATTCATGTGCTATGATGGGTTCTGAAGGAGCATGCAAGTGGCCCCTCCATCTGCCTCAGGCCTGTTCATTTGGCACCTGTTGACTAAGAACAGTGATCCTTCGGTAGCAAAAGGCAGGTGCGGCTGGCAACATTTGCAGAAATGCATACAGAGTGAAGCTACACACACTGATTAGGTACACAGGCTGTGCTTCCTAACTTCTCCAGCCCTTTTAAGCGTCATTCCAAACCCCCAAAACATTCTGTTCAAAGGCAGTGGAGTGGGAGGTTGAAGCAAGTGGGGGGGGGGGGGAGAGAAAGAAAATGAGGAGAAATATATGTGTGTGGTGGGATGTAGAGAGCATGTTTCGTAGAAAAGCATAGAAGGGAGGGAAATCCTGAACAGGCAAGAAAAGAAAACCCGTCAGTTTCATCTGATGTCTTTGCTAAAAATCTTGGCTACAAAGAGATCTAATTGCAAATGAACTAATTAAGTAAACCTCTGACGAAGCGTGAAAACAATTTGTTTGACCCTGACGCTAGCAGAGGGCTCTTAGACAGCGGAGTTAATCAGTCAGTGACAGAGCCCACAAGCGGTGTCAGCAGGCTGCCGTACTGCCATCTGTTTCTCCCTAGTTCTCACCCCCCCCCCCCCAAACGCCTTTTTCCCTATCATGGACAAGCTATAAACTTTACAGTTTTGCCTCCTCTTTCCTCCCAAGGCTTCAACATTTCCATAGATCTCAGTCAGCCTCTTCTGTTTGCAGTCTCTTCAGCAACCCTCTTGTTCCCCCTTCTTCCTACATACTCCACGGTGCCTGGAGGCCTCTGAGTTCTTCCCAAAAAAGTCTGAGGTGGGAATATAGTTCTATTTTGCAGAAAAGGAGCAGAGCAAGCCTTCTCTATTTCACAGAATGCCTATGGAGGCACAAGTATTGTGGTCAATGTTTATAACCCTAAAAAGTCCATGCCTCTGTTTATGTTCTAAGGAATAGGGTCTAAGCTGTTAAAAATATTTTTGGCCATATATTCTATAGAATGAAATCTATTTTTGAAGTTCCTAAACTTACTAAGAACTTACTAAGCCTTTAGGAATAGAATAAGCTTTCCTCATGCCCTCAAAGTGTAAATAGTAAGACGGAAGTCAAAGTTGGGTCAAAGAATACAGTCACATTGGAATGCCTTCTACAAAGAAGAGGGTCACCTACTTAACAAACTGTCCCAAGTCCTCACAGAGGGTTTCACAACCAGGCCACTTGCACTCTCCGTGTCCATACAGAGGGTGAGAGCCAGGGGTCTCCTCATGAGAAGAGCTGCAAAGGAGGCAAAAGAAATGAGTATTACCATCAAACTATTAATGCAGTTTTAGTCAGGCCTGCTGGATGTTTCTATGGAGCTTTAAAGCTCTAATGCAGAGCTTTCTATACTGTGTCTCGTGATATGTTAGTGTGTCGACTGCAGTGTGTAGGTGTGTCACATGAATGTAAACGAGAAATCTGAGTCTATGTGAAAAAAGCAATAAATCATATATTTTTAAAAAATGAAAGTTTTTTATGAGACATGCTGTGTCCCCATACATTTCATTTTTACAATGTATGTATGTGTCTGTATGCCTTATAAGAGGTTTACCCTTCGCTTTTCTAGTAAAACCGAATTACTGTGTCACAAAATGAAGCATGTCTAAAAGTGTGTCACCAACATGAAATATTTGGAAAGCTCTGTTTTCAAAACGTGATTTGAGATTATGGTGTACTGTACATGCGGCTCTCTTTGCTGCTTTGGAATACAGTCACAAGAGCATATATATGAAAGGCTACCAGATTATTTCTCAATATAAGGCTCTATACAGTACAGAACCAGCAATCCAGTCCACCTGATAAAATTTCCTTGGAAAGCCCAACCATTTCTGTCATTTGCAAAGTCTCATCTACAAAATATTTTATTTTATATCCCAACATGGGATTCAACTGAACTAGCACCTACTCTGTGGGTAACCTATTATGGTAACCTCTTGTTTAGTGGGTTTTAATGTAATTAACCAAATTGTTCCCAATTTTTTAGAAGATTTTAGGGTGACTGATCAATCCTGAAGGGTTACATGATGGCCTTTTTTTAAATACCTCAAGGACTGAAACAGTGAGGAGGGGCTAGGTCTTTTTTCCTGATGCATCACAGTATAGGACCAGGTCTTACAGTTTTATGTTACATGAGAAGAGATTTTGATTGAACATTAGAAAGAACTTCTTGACAACAAGAATGGTTTGGCATAAGGAATGCTGAAAGCTCACTTTCATACCAGGTCTTTTCCCCTGATGTTTGTAAATATGAAGAATTCATGCTTTGTTCATGAGCTAAACTGAAAAATTAAGTGTATTTCTGCACTAGTACATAAAAAAGAGCAGTTGATCCAACATGGAAAGATCACTGCAACTTAAGCTATTCAGCTATGCAGTTCAATTTTTCAATTGACTATTACAAGTAACATTAAATAAGCTTAGGCCCTAGTTGATTGGGCCTAACCGAGTTTCCCCCTGCCACTCCCTTCCACTCTGCCTTCAACACTTTTGTGTGTCATTGAATGCAGGAGTAACTATGAATCTGACTCCTGATCTAAAACACCAACACTGTGCTAAACTTTCAGGTGCATACATCTAAAATCAGACTCTAGGCTAGGGTTATCCCAATCACTGTAGAATTTAACCAGTGGCCTACAGAATATTTTCTAGCAAAGATCTTCCATTATGAATAAAATCTATATCCTTTACTCATATAAATGCCCAACAGCTTCTACCTGTCCCTCCTTTGTGCGAGCATGGCGTTCTGTCCATTGGTGAGAGAGTGGTGGGAAATTGGAGGAGAGACCTTGGCTGCTGAAAACGAGGTAGAATTGGAGGTGTTGGTGCTGAGGTCGAGTCCCTCTTGCTTGATACACTCTTCTACAGGTTGAGTAGCAGTAACCTCTTTCCACAGTTGCTGAAGGTCTGAGGGACACACAGCTTCATACACATTGGAAAATGCAAAGAGAAAAAAAACAGAGTGAAAGGTTTTTGTTTTTTTTTAAGATCCACAAGTTCTCAGCAGACACAGTAAAATGACCCTTAATTAACTGAAGATTTATAATTTATGGTGCAAAATGTATATGTATCATGGAACAATTAAGATGCAATTGACCTCTGTCAATAGATCATATATGTACCCCTTTGCTTAAGAACACAAGAAGTGTCTTGCTGAATTGAAACAAACTGAACTTCTTGTTGTTATGTACCTTCAAGTTGTTTGGGATGAATATATTATCGGGGTTTCTTGGCAAGATTTGTTGAGGGGAGGCTTGATTTGAGGCATTTCATGGGTGGGGGTTGTACTTTTATTACTGTTGTACTTTATTTATTATTTACTGTATTTGTATACCGCCTTTCTCAGCCAATCGGCGACTTTTAATTTAACTGTATTTTATTGTGATAATGTATTTCATTGTGGTACTTTACATCTCTCTTGCAGGAGAATGGCTGGATATAAATAAGGCAGATGATAATTAAATGTCATTTCCCAGAAAGGAATGGTGGATCTGGAAATGTGCTTGTGCCCATTTTTTAAAAATGCTACTTCTCATGTTTATAAATATGTAGTCCTCTGGTTTTTAGCAGAACTGTCATTCCAAGCAATAACCTGAATGCATAAACTTGGGGTAGGCAACTGCCATTGTGCTGGGGACCATTTTCAAGTTGACCAGCTGCCTTTTCTTATTTTGTTTAAATATTTTACAGTTGAAAAATCCATAAAATCCATATTTAGTTACATTAATGTAAAGTAGACTGAACGTGAACATAATTAAATCAATTATTCATTTAATATTATTAAGTTCATGAAAAATCCTCCCAAATGATTAAGAAACAAAATTGCCCACTTCCACTTGATCCATTATTAGTTAATTTATATATAAAGTGACCTTAAATATTCTGAAATTCACTGTAATGTATAAGGTACCAACTATGGTACTGACTATTGAAAGTGAAGGAAAAGGAATAAAAGTGACAACGATATTGACAATAGTGCATTCAGATCCTTTTTCACACTCATTTTAAGGGATTCGGAGATTTGCCAATGAACTTCTGCAGAAAATTCTGACGCCAACTTCTTAAAATAACAGGTCCTAGGAGGAGCAAGGAAACCCCACAAAAAGGAAGAGGGGCTTGAGGCACCTTATGGCTTATGGGCCTAATCTTGCCTACCCCTAGGGTAAAGTGAAGCTACTTAGTCTCAATCTCTGAATTCATGAAAGCTGGTAAGTGTGCCCTCTATCCTATGGTAAGAGAAGGCCTGCAAAGAAAATTTGAGATTTATTCACATCCAAAGGGTGCTGGATTATTTAGTTTTGTATGCATATCTGGTGTTATGTACATTTGATATGTGGAATTCTGGGTCCATAATGCAATATGTATTTATTCTCTTTTTTTCCCCTTCCTATCACACTCCTTTCAGACAGGTCAGAATATTGAATTTTATGGCACAGCAGCAGCAAAGCTGCCTTTCATGGGTACCTTAAATAATTAGTTATTCATTTCATATTATTTTGTAGTCATTTCTTCTGCAAAAGGATGGATGTGGAGTTTGTTCTCATTATTAGATCAAATGCACCCAGCATGGCAGACCGAAATTTCAAAGGAGCACCGGGATTTCTTTTAATCTGCGATGCCAAGGACCATGGGTTTTGTGATACAGAACCAGGAAGACTTGACTAGGTGGTACTGGTGGGGTCATCAGCAACACCTAAACCCTCCTTCCAGTCCTCATCCCTCCCCTGATTCCTCTCCCACATTCAGCGTGGACCAAGCCATTTAGGGCAGCAGCCCCCCAAAATGTTTGAAAGACTTGGAATAGGATGATCATGTAATAGGCAGACTTTGTTGCTTCTCTAAAGGATAATCTCTGGTGAAAAGAGACATAAGGTGTCTGCGTAGAGCGAAGCTACTTTGTGTACACATCCCTTCCTTCAGACGGAAAGCAACAGCATCAAACTAGAGGTTCTAGTGTCAGGTAATTACTGTGTTTTGCATTGAAGATGAATAATGAAATATTAAGCCCCCACTCTCTCCTATTAACATCAGCAACACAGCTCCGAGGCATTCCTTGAACAGGAGCTGGATCAGGCATGTTACATTCTGGTCTAATAATGCTTTATTGATGTCTGTTTTATAGCAAAACCGAAAGCATGCCAAATGTTAGGCCCCAAGTGCACTGAAAACATCCAGCTTTTCAAATTAACAGACAACCGGCTGGCTATGCTAACTGCTGCTTTGGGGCGGAGGGTGGGAGGGAGCCACCCCTGACAGCACTGAAAGAGCAAGGAAGCTTATGTGCATTACCTTGTGGAAGGGTCTGCAGAGGAACGGTGCCTTGTCCTGGCTGTAAACTGACCAGCCCTTGTCGCTGGAGGTTTAACAGGTGCTGCTGCTGCAGCTGCTGCATCTGCAGTAGCTGTTGTTGGAATGCCAGCTGCTTATTCCCTAATGGCTGCTGGAAGACAAAAGGAGAAAATCAAAACACATTATTTTCAACCCTGTAGCACAGGCCGACGGGAGTCTCCAGGGTCTTGCATAAGCAGCCCAATCCCAGCTTTAGTCTTGCTTGCAGCCAACACAGCTCACAGTCCTGATCTCTTGTCCTCAGTGGCCACACAGCATATAGCCAAGGCAGAAAAGCCTTTGATCTAGCAGAGCAGCAAACGAAGGGAGGGTGGCGGAAAAGAAGAGAGTGAGACTGCTTGGCAGAGCACTGAAAATGCTGAGTCTCACTGTCGGATGAGCATTTCCACAAAAGTCTGGGCGCTTCAATTGTGCATAAAGAGACAGAATTGTATTTCTCTGCCAAACCTGCCTTCTCTAAACATATATGGATTGAGCTTGCAAATACGAATAATATGAAGTGCTTGCACATATTGCAAAGTAACCTGGGAGACTTTAGGAGGAAATATGTTCACCTTCATGAGATTACTCAACATAGTCTGGGCAACGTCTAATCCAGAGACTTGCATACTAAGGAGGTGAGGTCCCTTACTGCTCTCAATATTTTTAAAAAAATATATTTTACTCAACTGGCAAAAGGGAATATGCACTTATATGGCCTTACTTCATGAGTTACATTCCTCCCACAAGGATTCACACATCTGATAGTTATGTAAGGCTTTAGAAAGAACAAGGAAGGTAGCACACTGGATGGATCTCATTTTAGCAACTGTTTTGCAGAGCTCGTCACAAGTATTGATCATGATTATGGCTAGAAAATAGGAATAGATGTCCAAAAAAGCATTATATTGCATAATATGGCTATAACCCAGTGTTTCTCAACCTGGGGGTCAGGACCCCTAGGGGGGTCATGAGTCGGTTTCAGAGGAGTCATCAAAGACCATCAGAAAACACATATTTATGATGGTCTTAGGAATCCCTCTGGCATAGTCGTTTGGGATCATAATGCTCTCTGGATGTAGGTGAACTACATCTCTCCTAATCACTGTCAATTCATTCCAAATCCCTCCAGTGTTTTCTGTTGGCCATGGGGGTCTTTGTGTGGGAAACTTGGCCTAATTCTATTGTTGGTGGGGTTCAGAATTGTAGGTGAACTATAAATCCCAGCAACTACAACTCCCAAATGTCAAGGTCTACATTTTCCCAAACCCCACCAGTGTTCACATTTGGGCATACTGAGTATTCGTGCCAAGTTTGAGCCAGATCCATCATTTCTTGAGTTCACAGTGCTCTCTGGATGTAGGTGAACTACAACTCCAAAACTTAAGGTCAATGCCCAACAAACCCTTCCAGTATTTTCTGTTGGTCATGGGAGTTCTGTGTACCAAGTTTTGTTCATTTCCATAGTTGGTGGAGTTCAGAATGCTCTTTGATTGTAGGTAAACTATAAATTCCAGCAACTACAACTCCCAAATGACAAAAATCAACCCCCCCCCCCCGCAACCTCACCAGTATTCAGATTTGAACGTGTCGGATATTTGTGCTAAATTTGGTCCAGTGAATGAAAATACATCCTTCATATCAGATATTTACATTACAATTCACAACAGTAGCAAAATTACAGTTATGAAGTAGCAACAATAATAATTTTATGGTTGGAGGTCACTACAACATAAGGAACTGTATTAAGGGGTTGTGACATTAGGATGGTTGAAAACCACTGCTATAACCTGTGTCATGGCCCTGCAGTAATTAATAATAGCATTCATTTAATTTTATAATTGAAATACTGTAACTTAACAGTATTGTAGAGAAGAACAATAACATCCATTGGCATCTGTTTCACTTTTTTTCCCAGGAAAGTTTGACCAATTAATGTCTGTGGAAGGAGTAATGGCAGGGATCTGACCTCATTTTTATCTTTTCCAAATATTTTTATGTACTTCAAAATCTCAATAAAGCAGATAATGGGGTTTACATTCTAAGGCATGTCATTTTTATATCAATTAACTGAGGACTATGTTGATAACATTAAAATGCTATAAAAGTAGGAATAGTACTATCATTCATACATCCATTTTCCAAGAGATTCTTATCAGACAGCTTATTTAGACATTGTTTGTACCGACGTGTTTGATTAAAAAAAATTATTATCTAATCTTTTCTAGAAAATTCCTAAGTACTATTTTCTCAAATAACAATGTTGATCAAGGAATGATGAGGGACCACATCTGCTACCAAACAAGGCAATGAATACTGGATAATTGGCCCCAAGGCATGGCTTGATGAAGATATGCAGATCTGGATCCTTTTAACGAAGGGATAGGAGGTCTCCTAGGAATCCTATATATGCCATGCTGAGTTAGGTGACACACTGATAATAGACAATCATAAACTGAGATTATCACACTACGTTGCTAAAGTGCTGCTATTCCACTTTAAGTCCTATGGCTGCCTCCTGTGAAGTCCTGGGATTTGCAGTTTAGGGAGAGGTATTTAAAATTCTCAGCCAAAGAATGCTTAAATGTATGAGCAAATCTGGTACCATAAAGTATCTGTATATTACACCAATTTTGGTTTCTGTGACCTTGATATAAAAGGCAATAAGTGCAGACTAAGGATGGAAGCAGTATGGGCCACAGGTCATGTGCCATCCCTACACCCTTATTTCCAATCCCTGCCTTTTCTTTATTTTGCAAGAAATTATCATTTAAATTGGCGGTTTTTCTACCAACAGTTGCCACCACAATTTGTCACTCAGTTAACAAACCATGTCTCCACTGTATACAGCTTATACATAAGGAGCCCAATCTTAACTTTAGAATACTTCAATAATTATTTAGCTTGAAGTCTCCTATTTTTGTCATGTTGATGGCTTCTTCCTTTTCTTTGGCTATTTCCTAACAAGTTTTCTGGTTTCTATGGAGGATGTTCTCTCCAAAGTCCTCCAGGGCTCTATGGTCTCTTACTTGCCCCCTTCCTATATACTGCATGATGTCCTTGCCTAAATCCTCCAGAGCCCCAACATGTTTTGACAAGATGTGCCCCTTTGGCCATTTGGAAAACTAGAAAAACAGTCCCTTGGAACATGAACCATAACCATCCTTGCTGTATACAAAACCAACCAACCATGAAGGGTGACACCTCCAACACTTTATCACCTCTCTCTGTATGCTATTGTTGCGTCACTTCTACACCCCACCTGGGGAGGGGGGGGGTTACTTAATGCTACTTCTCGTACTTAATCTCCATCCTAGCACCGGAGCACTTCCCTGTAATCTTATTCTCTCTTGTTCCAACCACTGCTAAAACATAATCTAGTGAATTTAGGAAGCTCTATTTTATGGACTCTTCCTTGCCATTTATTTATTCTGTGAGCAGCCCAAAAACACTTGAAAATATTAAACAAAAATGTATGTATGGGTCTCAAAGCTCCAAATGAGAGACCATTTGTATTGTAACTGGCAGACAGAGTTTAAAGGGATGAGAGAAAAACATTGCAGGTCAAGTATGAAGGGGACTTCGGAGGAAAAGGAACTAGTAAAACATAGGATAGATTCAATGTTCAAATGTTAATTTTGTCCTCCATCTAACCTTCAAAGCATTCTCTCGATGTGAAAGAATTCACGTCATTGAAGAGCAGGCCTGTAGCAAGACAAGTCCATTCATTCTGGGGCTAGGAGGAATTCCTGACTAATGAATCACCAGGGAGTCTGGCTCAGCCATGGGGCATCAAAACCGGGAAGAGCCATCCCCTATGGACTGCACTGCTGGCAAAGGAGCAAAGACGGGTTAGTCATTCATGTTAAAGCAGTTTATGGGTATAAGAGATGCACTCTGCGTGGCCTGCAGGGAAGGGAGGAAATCCCAGTGCTCTCTTCTGCAAGAATCTACAACATCACTGCACTGTCTACGGTTTACTTTGTCCCCTCCCTTGCTTCCTCTTTCCCAGTAGGCCTTTTTGTGAACACAGGTTTCTGCCTGTTATATCAGGGCAGTTGAACACTGCCCCATTCACTCAATTTCCAGCTGTAAAACAGAAGGAAATTGGGAAAGGATTAAGTCATTAGAGTCCTCGGGGCATGGTGCTTTCACCTCATAACTCAACAGTGTTCCATATCTTTTCTCATCTACTTGTTGATGAACCCCAGCAGCACCTTCTGGGAGTCTGAAGTACAAAGGATGATAAGATGGGAAGAGAAGGTGAAATATCTTTAATAGTACTGACTCACTATAGGTGCTCTGCCATTGCATTTTATACTCTGAAAAGATCAATCATTATATAAGTGGTAATACACTGAAGATATAATAAAATGTATGGTAATATAAATGAGTGTTTAAACAGGGTTGTTACAACCTCCTTCTCAGAAAATGTACTCGTGTCACATTGCTAATATCACATCAACACACTGGGATTTGAAACTCTTATAATGGTATGAGGAAATAACATTTCCATCATATAAAGTTTTTTCCCCATTTGAAATAAAGCAAATGGTTATTTTTTTAATCATACAGCTATTTCCATCTCTAAATCCACAACAAGGGCCTGGATATCAAATTCCTTGCTCATTGAAGTCACGCCTTCAATTCAGCTACATTTTAGTCCAGAGATCTTGATGTTTTTGATACCAGAAGACATATTTGCAGTTTGAAGTAGGCATCACCACAAAATGTTTATTACAGGCTGTTGTGGGGGCATGCAACCAGACACAAGGACCAGTTCCCCAGAAAGACCAACTGGTGAGACTAGATGACAATTTGCCCAAGTTCAGGCAAATATGGTGTCTAAGTTACAGGATCAAAACAATTCCTTTGAATCCACAGTTATTATTTCACACACAGGCAAGTTGATTATTTCTCCATATTACTTCTAAAGTTATTTTTTTCTACCACATGTATTTCCCTAAATATGGCCTTTCCAAACCACACACCTTGCACTACAAATACAAAGAACCTCTTTCCATGTTAACACTTCATCCTCTGGAACTGTATAAAGGCCTTTCACTTTTGCTCTTACACATATGCAAACCTATCTATAAAGAAACAGACACACAGAGACCATTTAAGCAAAGACTCAAGACAAAAAAAAAGAGAGAGAAATGACCATATAACCCAGAATATATGAGTCCACACTGCCATATATTCCAGTTCAAAGCAGATAATGTGGGATTTTATTCAGCTATGTGGAAGGGGCCTCAGGGGTTCTTGGACATGATCTAATAGTGGCAGTTTTGCAACCCTCAGTGGTATGAGCTGTTCAACTTTTTCAAAAGGGTTCTCTTAAGGTCTCTTCCAACATGATGCTATACAGTCTCAGATATTCATCAAGAGTGCCCTCCTCTTGATGTCATCCATGCATCATGTTTGAGTACAACAGTGCTGGCAAGCAATGCCTTTCTTGTGGCTCTCCCAATCAATTATCCTTCTATCATTATGGTCTAAACCTGACCACATAATGGTAGACTTGAAAGTCTTAACTTATTTGGGCCTTTGAGATACAATTTAAATTGGGGAAAGATAGGAAAATATTAGTAAATATCTTCATTTTAGATTGTTGGGCTTTATTTGCTTTTAATATTAACTTCAAACAAATGTTTAGGAAGGCACAAGCTTCTAAGTGTGCTTCTAAATTAGTGCTGCTCAACATGTGGGTTCCCAGGTGTTTTGGCCTACAACTCCCAGAAATCCCAGCCAGTTTGCCAGCTGCTAGGATTTCTGGGAGTTGAAGGCCAAAACATCTGGGGACCCACAGGTTGAGAACAACTGTTCTAGATGAAGGCCTCTCAGGGCTATTAATCAAAAGGTATCATGCAGCTCTTCTGTCTTCCCTTCTTTACTTGGATTTTGTCATAGGAATAAAGACAGGAGCACTGGGAAAACACAGTGGCATTACAAATTAAAGATAGCACTGGCTGAATCCCCTGCAAAATATCATGAAGGAGGCATGAAGGAGTTCATATTATTGCCATGTGAATTTCACTCCAAGTGACCAATTCCCATTACCAAGTTTAACACGTAAAACGCTTACAAATTGATGGATAAGATTTTTGTGAATGAGCAAACAGTGCTATAATGCTCCATGAATCGTAACTTAGTCCATTTTGCAAAGGTTGTACAGCCAAGTGGCAAGTTGCAATCTCATTATGCAATTTATCAGTGAGTGTAGAAGAACACTTCATTACAGTGAGAGACAAAGTGAATGATGTAAAAAACATATCAAATGCTTCAAGCAGAACTCTGAATGTGGGGCAAAGTAAAGCATGTAATTCAATAAAAGGCATTATGTTTGAGGAATTATTGTTAGAAATTGAATTCAGGTTACCTTTAAAAGATTATTAGTTTGCCAATGGATTCCCAGTGCATAAAACTGCAGAGTGCATTAGAGACACTCCAGTTTTAATTCTGAACTACTTTGAATGAGCCACATACCTCAAAGCTTGCTCCCCAATCAACACAAATTAAAACAATGAAGTTTCTTTCTGATGTTGCCCAGTAGCTCCCTCCCAGCCTCCCCTGCCACACTGCTTCCAGAGACTATGGGTTTCTCTGGACACTTTCACTTTTGGAGGTCATCTGCTGTGTACTTTTGATAGAACCAATGAAGTATGAAGCTTATCTGCCTGCAGATAAAAATCTTAAACACAAAGAAAGTAATTACTGAACCTTACTCTGCCAGTCACTAGCGCCCACTGGGCCTTTCCAATCTTCCTTTTTCACTGCGGCGAAGGCACATACAGAAGGTTTCCTGTTAGGGTGTAATCCCAAACTCCCATCCTCCCACTTTCTGCTCCAATCCTCTACTCCCTTGATCCCTGATCTTCTCCCTAGAGACAGGTTTGAGTTCCTTAATGCATTTTGTCTGCGCTCTGTTTACATTAGACGCAGCTGAGCGGGTGCAGCTACTGGGGTAACAGGCGCCGTCACTTTGATTTATGAGCACATCAAGAGGAGTTTCAGCGTGACACTCTGGACTGACAGGAGCACTTCATTAATCTGACGCCTGGGTTACTGGCTGGCCAATCCTCATGTATGGCCCCCCTCCCAGATTAACCGCGTAGGATCAGCTGGTGTGCTGGGACAACTGCCAGCAAAGAGAGATTCAATATTAAAGCTCGTCCACACCCTCCACCCCAAGTTTTCTGGAAGTGCAGAAGGGGCTATAGTTCTAAGAAAAGGGGCAGCTGGATTAGCATTCCACAGAAACTACTTGTTAGATGCAAAGTAACATTTCTAACTTGGGCACCAAGTGTGGCTTTGACAGTGGAAAAGTTATCATCAGAAATTCATGCTTGAAAAAAGCAAATAACTGAAAGCAAGTAGTTCCATGTTTTCCAGAGAATTGTAGGCCAAGAGAGCAAGTATACATGTGATGTAACATTGCTAAGTTACACTCAACAGATATCAAAAGGTTGTTATAGAATTAACTGAAGTGTTTCGTTGTTTTTGATTTCATTGCAAAGTTACCACAGGGTGAAGGAAGAAAATTCATTTTTTGTCCAGATAAGGAATCACAGGAGATCACTCAATGGTGGGCCAGAAGTTCTCCTTTACTTAAAAGCCACACACAGGTAATCTATTCAGAACACTGTCTTTGGGACAAGTACTGAAACTGTGGCTGTGGCTTGAAGGATTGTCAATATTACTTATTATGTTATATCAGAAATGCCACTGCTTCATATACTGAAGTTGAGAATCTGTGGGTCTCTAAATGTTTTGAAATGCAATTCCCATCATCTCTCACTCTTAGCTTTGCTGGCTGATGGGAGCAGAAGGCCAAATAAAATCTTGGAGGCCACAGCTGCCCATTCCCAATATAATCAAAGCCTAGGTTGAGCTCTTGCTACTCTGGATTGACATTTGCAAAGGTCAGTCTCAGGACCTCTGTATGAACTGTAGCCAGTCCATAAAGTCAGCTCCTTCCCATCTCAGTGTGACAGAAAGGCTGGTAGAACTAATTAAGTGAGTGGAATGGAAGAGTCTTTTGTTTACATGAGAGAGCTGTTGAATCTTCAATGGTTGGCCTGCTTGAGCATAGTTCAGAGTTTGAATCTGATTCTGCACAGAGGCCATAAAGATTAACCTTTAATTTTCACCATCTGCAGTAGTGTGGTTAAATCACATGGTGGTTATAACATGCAAACTAGACCTTAAAATGTTCATCAGCTCCAAACCAAACAGAATTGAGCTGTTGGTAATTTTGGCCATGACAGATGGCTTTGCAGAGCTATTTCAATAGATAATGGAACACACTACCAACAAAGAGATTAAAAGCCACACACATCATCTATGACATGACAGCGTGATCAAAATCTGTTTTACGGAGCAAACAGAACAGCACCGCTATAAGAGTGCCTCTTTCAATCCAACACCAACTCAAGAACTTGATAAACACGCATATTTAATATAAACAGCGTCAAAGAGAAGTTAACCACAATAATTCACAACAAGATGACATGAAGGGAATGTTGTAAGTATCACAGAAAATTCCTTGGCATGCAGTGATGCCTCAGTAGGCAGTGGGTGAAATGAACTGGATCTTATATTGCAAAAGGTTCATGGAAGGACTTTGTCTAACAGAATTGATTGAACTTGATATAATTGAACCTGCTTCAGACTGTCTTTATAAAAATCTTTTTGGAACATGCAAAAACCATTTGTAGCATATATAACTTTTACTGCCTGGCTCATTTGCAATGTCATTAAGCATGCTAACATGTGATTACAAAATATTTCTGGGAGGTGATTTCTTTCAGATCTGCATATTGGATTCCTGAAAAACTTTTATTTTCTAGCTCTAACAGGTAAAATAAGTTGTATTTTATGTGCTATTGCAGCACAGTTATTAGATTTCAAGATTTATCAAGCCATTGAAATGTGTACTTTCAGGACCGCAGAACAACAGGTAAATAATGCTTTTATAGTAGTCCACATTATGATGTTGATTCTAGCTGGTGTGTTATAAACCGCGATGTTACACATATCTATGATTATATATTCCCAAACGGAAAATCATGCATTTGCTGTTGAAGATAAGTGCCCTAAAAAAGCAACAGGTTTCCACAACAAACTACTGAAGATCCATGAGAAAAAAAATCTTTGTGTGTTTGTTATTGTAGAAATTTTCTGTGAAATTAACGCTGTGTACGGAATACACAGGGATAGCCTAGTTTGTATTTTCAGATGGGAAAGAAGCACAATAGATAAATGTATCCTTCTCAATGAGGAACAATGTGAATTCTGCTTTCACTCCTGGTAAGCTGTTGGATTTTTGTATTTAAAAAGCAAAGCATGACGAGAGAGCTCTATCTACTGCACAGATGTTTATGAAACAACGAAAGGCTATACCTACCTCTTTGGCTTGCTGCTTTCCAGCTTGCTGCTGAGTCAGTAGCTGCAGGTGAAGTTGCTCCTGCTGTTTCTTGTAGTATTCCTGCAACTGAGGAAAGAGTGGGCAAACGAATACCGACAGTAAGTAAGACTTAAATAATAGCACTGACAGCAACAACTTCTGACTATTCTTCTGTGCCTTGCAACTATCTAAGTTGTGAGTACATTGTAAAGACATATTCAATTATTGTTTAAAAGGGCCAACACTTAGTCACAAGATTAAGTGATCCAAATGCAGGGGAGTGACGTTGACCATAAGATTAATGTTAAAGTCTATATCACACTAATACCCTGGTTAGGGGTGGGGATCAATATCACTTGTATTCATGTGGTATGGGAGAAGCGGATTGCTGAATATGAAATTGGACTCATAAAGTTAATCAGATTGAACAGAATCACACAAGGAGCCTGTAGAAGAAATATGTTGTTAATTTGTTGTTGTTTTTTAATATGAACAATTCTTTAAAGCTCATCCATTCTTATAGTCATCTGGAAACAATAAGAGACATTCCCACTTTACAGATGACAAACAAAGGTTGAATGAGACATAAACTTGCTCAAGAAACTAGGAACGTTTCTTTCTTTAGGTTCGGCATTAAACCATCATTTACAGAGCAGCAGAATCAATGATTTTGGATCGTCCACCTGAAGATACTGAAGTTACAATGTGGCATCAAGTCTACCTCTTTGGTTTAAGAGTAATAATAAAGATGGGAGATAGAGAAATTATTTTGCCTAAATTACAGAAATTAAAAGACTCTCGAAATGGAAAACAAATAGCCAAATATATTTCCAAAGGGAGTGTCAAGCAAATGCCAATAAACTGAAGACTGCCAATTGAATGAGAAAAGAATGATTCATTAGCAACACCTGAAATTACATGATACCTTGATCAGAATCGTCTTGTATCCAGAATTTGAGAACATGGCCTTTCAAAAAACATTACAACACCCCAAATCTTTCAACCGATATGGCTACTAAAGTTGTAACTCAAAAAAGTCCATGCATCACTACTTTGGGACAAGGGAAACATGTATCTCTGTATGTGAGGCAGGGGGTATTGTACAGAGATATGTATGTGTATATATATAACCAAAACAAATTAGCTTCTTATGGGATGAACTATTGCCATAGAATTTCATCAGAATCTTAAACTTTATTCTTTTTGTATAAGAAAAATATGTTTGGTTCTCTCGCTATATTATTATTTGCTCATGCATTTCTTAAACTTTTAGTGCTCCAGCTTTATGAAATCCATCTAAGGCATGTCCTCTTTCATTTTCACTGGTTTATCAACATGTCTTAACTGCTCTCTAAGAGCATTTTTACACGCATCACTAATAGTGCCTTTGAGGTACCTCTTGTATTATTTGTGTGCAAATATTTTATTACAGGGAAAAAATCATAACAAAAATTATTTCTAATAACTTAAATACATTTAATATTCAAATTACATTTACAAAAAGAGAAAATACTATGTATCTACTAGACTTGTTTAGGTTCGCTTCGTTAAAACCTTAAATTTGCTAAAACCGACTCAATTTGGTCTTCCGAATCAATTTTGAACCATGCAGGAAAAGTAAGCGGTGTAATTACGATTTGAACCACTTACCCTTTTTATTCATAAATATTTCGTAATGTCCGGAAGTCTCCCAAGCATTAAGCAACTTCTGTAAAGTTTTGCTTCCCCCCGGGCGATGCAAAGGAGGGATGAGGTGGGCGCAGCCATTGTTGTAGTTTGTGAAGGGAAGACCCCCAATGATAGAGATTGCAAAAGGCCCTGTTGTTAAACTATATTTCCCACACTGCCTTGCTGTGTATTAGCCAAAATGGCTGAGCAGCAGGCTTCCTCACCCCCCCCCCCCTTCTCACCCCAATCTCAAGGTTTGGCAACTGGGAGTTTAGCCAGGCAGGAGGCAGCCTCCGCTCAACAGGATCAAGCCAATGCTGGGTTTTAAAAAAAAGGAAAGGGGGAAGGCGGGAGTAAGCGACCAATTTTGGAAAGGAAGGAGAACCTTTCAGAAGCACCTTCCTTTCCTTCCTCCCTTCCCCCACTTCCTTCCTTTCTTCATTCCCTCTCCTGCCTCCCTCCCTCCAGGTGGATCAGGCAGATCTTATTGAGGAACCACTTCCAATTGCTTTGCCTCAATGCTACACAATCCTGGCAGCTGTAGTTTTGCATGGTTTTTAGCCTCCTTTGCCAAAGAGCGCCATACTACAAACCCCATTGAACTGTGGCATGGCTGCATCTAAACCAGGCCTGGGCAAACTTTGGCCCTTCCAGGCATTTTGGATTTCCACTCCCATTATTTCTAACAGCCTGAAGCCCGCTGCCTGGCACCTGAGGGGACGTCACTGCCTCCTCCTCCTCAGCATTGACAGCTGAGGCAGGCCTGGAGTGGAAGAGCCCCTGAAGTTTCCCCAGTGCCAGTGATGTTTTTTCTACTGTGCATGCTTATCTGCCATTAATGAAGCTGTTTCGGAAATTTCGGAAAGTTCTGAATTTTTTTTTTAAGGAAATGACTTTAGAATTGAACCACCAGCGCCTCCTACATCCGAAATGAGTTTTGAACCTTTTTTTTTTGATCAAACAAGCCTAGTATCTACTTAATAAAGCATTTGTACTATGCCTTATAGTCTAAAGAAATCTCAATGGCTGCTGACATGTTAAAATCTACATTACAAAATGTCAGTCAAAACCCAGATACAGGCAAAATAAAATAAAGAATTTGCAATATAACAGGAAACTGATAACTAATTAAATTCAGCAGCAGGAAGCCACCAGTGGGACCAGCAACCTCCCCCCCACCCCCAATGAAACACGCACAAACTCTAGAGTCCCAAAGACCTCCCTTTTCGGAAAAAAAAAGACAACAACCACAGAGAAAGATAGACAGACAGAGAAAACCTTCTGGTGATGAGAGAGAGAGTTGCAGGAGCAATTAACCATTAATGCACGTGGAACTTTAAAAATGCTTCATTAGGAACAGATAGGCGTCTGCTGTCAAGGTGCTTAACAAACGACACTTTGACGGTGGAAAAGCCAGAAAACTTCAAAGGGGAGGAAGAGGCAAGAGGTATCAAAGGTTGAATGCAAGCCGATGAAACTCCTTATAGTAAGAGCTTGATTAGAAGCCGGAATGAAGATTAAGAGGTTAAGTCAAAGACATGTAGGGTAAATGACATTCCACAATATCTTCTTTAACTGTGGATGGTGGCATTTCCATCAGAGGGGATGAGAATCATGCACCCCTTCTGTCTGGAAGGTTCTGGATATTGACTTTCAGCATTCCTCACCATAAATTATACCGATTAGGGATACTAGGAATTGACATCCAATATTGGGAGGATTACAACTAAGAAAAGACTAGAAAGGAGGTATTTTCCCATTCCTTCTCTATTTTCTTTCTCCATGAAAATCCCACCCACAGGTGTTTTTATTGCAGTCAGTGGTCTGGATTGGCCTATGACAGACAGCTGTCAAGGGTTTGTTACTGGTGACTTCAGGGTAATGTGCAGTCTCAGTTATTCTTTAAACAGGGCACTGGTATTTGTCTCCACATATAAAGAACCATTTAACGGTAGGGCATTGGGCCTCAGGGGTGCTGCAAAATTACAAATCGCTTTCCCTTTGTGCCTCAGTTATACTATCTGCAAAACAGCCATGATATTATATGCATCACAGAAGCATTTAAACT
The DNA here is from genome assembly GCF_037176765.1 of Anolis sagrei. Classification (NCBI taxonomy): domain Eukaryota; kingdom Metazoa; phylum Chordata; class Lepidosauria; order Squamata; family Anolidae; genus Anolis; species Anolis sagrei. The sequence goes on along the minus strand of NC_090024.1, from coordinate 190,449,202 downwards.
TGGTTGGCAATCCCTACATAAATAATGCTATTCAGGGTGTACCAGAGAGTGGCATTATACTGAATTTTCAGGAGAATGCCAATTCTAGTTTACTTCCAGAACAAGTACTTAACAATTTGGTTTGTTTTCCACAGGAGGGGGCCAGAACTACAGGGAAGGTCAGGACAGGTTTCCACAGCCCTAGGGGGGGAAAAACCTGGCTCCTGAGGAATGCCCCTGGGGATTCTGGGAGAGTCCTTATCAGCTTGTAGTTGACAGTGCTGACAGCAGAAACTTTTCTCTTTATGTCTGCTGAACAGGTTTGGAAAGCCTCCTTGTTTACCCAAAAGCCAATCAAAACCAGGTCTCTATATGAGATTCTGAGAACATTGGGTCAAGAGGTGAGAGGTGTGATGTTTGGTTTTCTTCTCATAGAGAATGCCAGCTATTCCGGCTGAGGCTGTTTAATTTGCAGTCAAACGTGTTTCTCTATCTGGCTCCAAAGAGACTGGGAGAAGGAAGGACCCACCCAAGTTAGTGTTTACTCTTTGTTCTTTCCCTGGGGCCAACCTTGACTGCTTATCAGCATGTTGGAAGTAAACAGGTATTGAAGGCAGGAGGAAGGGTGTGGAGGATGCTGTAGGTTTTCATGTACACTCCGCTGCATAAGTGTTTGTCTAAACAGTTGTGTTTTCTTTGAGAATCTTATGATATCCTTCCTTGTTCTTATCAGTTCATATTTGAAGCAGACATAGAAAACCCACATATTTACCTTTTGCTAAACTGAAGTGTAATATGTAAAAGAGCAGAATTAAACTGCTTTCCCTGGCTTTTAATACAGAATCTGAAACACACAGCTTGGAAACTTTGTTTTTGGACTACGATCCTTACAATCCATCAGCTAACAAGGCACATTTCTAGGGAAATACATCTCTCCAATAGCATACAGCTATAAGGAAAAAAAACCACATTAAAAGCCTAGGGGAAATAACCTTAGGGAGAAATAATGGTTTTCTTTAGAATGAAACTTCACTGCTTAACTCGCTTTTCACAGCCACAAGGTATTATGGTAACAATAGTTCACAGTCCACAGAAGAAATACCAGAAGGAGAATGTAGGCTTCTAGAACACAAAAATATGCTTTGCCAAGGCAATCAAAATTTAAGTGTCTACCTTAAATATGTATCATATTGTTTATTGTGAGTCGCCCTAGGGCTGAGAACGGCGGTCTACAAGTGCCGTAAATAAATAAATAAATAAATTTGGAAGAAAAAAATCTTTGTAGTAGCAGCAGCATCACTGGATGTAAGTTTAACCACCCTACAAATTCTGGGGTGAGGGCTCTCAATCTGGTCAGTGAAGGTCATCAGATCTGGTCACCACTTTCTCCTACCCACTCTAAAATGGTATTTGCAATTGTCAGCCAAAGGTGTATCATGTCACTTACCCTTCCCTGCATTAAGAAAATGGAGGAGGAGCAAAGCCAGAAACAGCTGGCATTTACTTGTGTTAGCCAAGGATTGTCCATCAAGGGCAAAGTCTATGAGACTAGCCACCCAGTACTTCAGCCACTGATCCAACAATATCATGAAGTTTGGCCATGTTTAGACTTTCTTGATTTTAGCATCAAGGCTTTATTTAAGTGGTTTACTCATTACATTTTTAATTTGGGTGAACATTTCAATGCTACATAGTTAAGGACATTAATAGATGAAAGGACTAGCCAAAGAAAGGAACAAAGTCCAAAATGTAATTAATTCCGGCCCATCCAAAAGTTAAGATTACTATGTAGTTGTAAGGGATCCAAATGTCATTGGGAAAACAGCTGTAGAAAATTTCCCTAGTACAGAAACAGAGCATTTTGTTGCTGGAGGAAGAAAAAAAAACTTTATCACAGCTAGACAACCGCAACTCATCATTCTGCAACAAGGTTCATCTCACAAAATCATTTTGTGGTAGCAGACAGTCCAGTTTTCGTGCTAGACCAGTGTAGTGTTGGCATAGCACTAAAAATAATAATAAACAGAATATCTGGGAATTGGCTTTTTTTTCTTGTTTTTCCATAAAGGAGCTGTTCATTTGTAGAACCTTTATACTGTTCATTTGTAGAACAACCAAAGCCCTGGTCTCCAAAATAAAATAAAAAGGATTTGCCTTCTATAAATTAAAAAATGGAACTACATGCACCATCCTCAAGATGCTAGACTAAATCGTACTTACAGGTCAAGGACACAAAAGAAAATAGCAGAACGTTGGACTTGGCTGTTGAGGATTCACAGCCTGGCTGAACTATGATATATTAAACAACCCAGAATAAGTTGATTTCTTTCTGCTTCCACTCTAGAATGCATAAAATCAGAATATAATCCTTAGAATGAACAAACAGGAAACACATTGTACTCGCTTGCAAGAAATGCAGACACAAATGTCAGTTCTGTGACTCTTACATGAAACATCTGTCACAAAAGGCGTGCTCAAAAACAAAAAGCAGGCAACCTTACCTGTTGCAGCATAATGGCTTGCTGTTGCTGCAGAAGGGCTTGGAGCTGAGGAGGAGAAAGGATCTGTTGCATCTGCTGTGGGGAGATCATTTGAGGCGACATCATGGCCACAGACACTGGGACCTATATAAAGAAAGAGACAACAACAAGGGGTAACAATGTATGACAGATGTAATGCTGCAAGAAATCTGAAAAGTACAACTTGCATATAAATGTTTATGCCCACATTGTTTCTTTCTCTGACTCATGGGTAAGAGAGAGATGCATGTGTTGGTGATGATGCCTTGTGGGAATGGATTTCTTCTGAATAAGCAAAACAAAGACTCCTCTGGTACTTCTAAACTTTTACAAGGACATGCCTCAAAGCTTCCAAAGCAGCTGCTATGTAAAAGTGTTGTAGCAAAAGTAACAAAGAATCTCAAGTAGCTCCAAGGCTAACATATATTATGGCATACATATATTATATGTTATACACATATATTATGGCATACTATAGTCCCAGTATAGCACAGTGGTTTGAGCATGGAATAGGTGACTGGGAAATCAGGTTTGGCCATGGAAACCCATTGAGTGACCTTGAATAAGTCACACTCTTTCAGCTTCTGAGGAAGGCAAATGCAACCCCCCTCTAAAAAACCTTTGTAAGAAAACATCATGATGGGTTCAAATTGCCAGAAATGGTTTGAAGGCATGCACCGCCAATAACAACAATAGCTCATAGGAAGACTTTCTTTAGAATTGAGATAAAGGGTTGAACACCGTGAAAGCCATCCACTGCACGGCTATTGGTTTCCTCGCAGTAGTCTCAAATCAAGGAAAAGCTTCATGAGAATTACCACTCCTCTTAACATTCCCCCAGCAACAGCAAGAGTATAGCTCTGGGCATCTAAAGCAGGAAAACCCGATTGGATGGCCCCCCACAAGGGTCTGTCTCCAGGGGCAAATCAAGACTGGACAACTTGGAATTCCCTGAACAAACTCAGAAGTGGAGTGAGAAGATTGTAAGACAATAAATAAATAAATAAATAAATAAACCTGGCAAAATGGCACTACCTAAAAGAATCCTCCACCTTGTGCGACTTTGGAGAAAACAGACAACTCCACATCTGTATGCTTGTCCACAATGTCCTGCCTCATGTACAGAGGAAGAATTGTTTGAGGCTACAGACAACATGGTCGTTGTTGCCCGTTTTTGGTCTAAAGATATTTAGCCGCTTGTGCTCCTTCTATTTTTATCAGTTTTATACTAATTTATGCAATGCTTTTGATACTAAATAAATAAATAAATAACAACATAGGTGTTAACACCACAGATGGAAAGGGATGAACAGAAACCGAAAAGGCTATTCCAGTTTCTAAGAGAAATTCCCACATCAGTCATCTAGTGTGAAGCTGGAGGTAATACAGTCTCTTTCATTGAAAATCTTTAAACAAAAGTTTGATTGACATATTTAAAGTTTGGTATAGTTATGTTTTCCTGCACAGAAGACTGGACTAGATGGCTCTTCCAGTCCCTTCCAATTCTGATTGTATATATCTGTAGCCACAGTCTTAAAGGATAAGAAAATATTATTTTGAAAAACAGTGAGCAAGTAACCTGCTGAAAAAGTGCAATTTCACAGGAAAAAAGCTCATCTGGAAGTACCCTTACCTATAGATTGCAAATCTGTTGCCTTGGTAGGTCTAACAGTGGCCAAAAAAACCTACAATTTTCAAGAAGCCTTGAAATGTCATTACTGCTGTAATTTGCATAGCTACCAAAACAGAGCAAGGATAGCTCCAAAACTAGGTCACCATAACTCATGGGGTCTTGTAAGTGGGTCAGAAATTACATAAAACTTCAGTGGATTACACCTTTATTGGGAGAGATCAGGAACAATTCAAGGAATCACTTTGTGGTTGACCACTACTTCCATTATATTCACAGCAAAGTTCATGTGTAACATGGTTTCAAGTTAACAGACTATTTGAAATTTTTTCTAGCCATACATTTATACACACGTTTTTATACAACATTTTTGCTGGCATATGCAATCATACCTCTGCTCATACCATACTGTTACCAGAACCTGTTCACCCTGAGCAGGAAGAGGGGAGTATCAAATGTGAGCTGGCTCTTCGCATTGAGAAACAAAATGTTTTCTCTTTAATAGAAAAGGTTTTTGCATGTAAGATGGCTACAGAGAACACCAAGCATCTAGTTACAAATGCAGTACAATGAAGTGGGTTTTCCAAGGAAATGTTTACCAGAAAATTTTCAATTAATTTTCCTACTCTAATTTGTTGGAGAGCTGATTTACCATGACTTTTTGACTTATTTAGTAACCTAAATATTAAACAAAAATATGTCCTGTTAATTTGATCAGCTATACATATGTCCGAAATGGATTTAACCTAGTGCACATATTGTGACTGAAATATTATGCACAAAGAAATGTACAGCTTTATCTGGAAATTATTTTTATTGGAATATTTGTAACTATTTTAAAACATTACAACTCAATATAATATGTAGACCAAGATCCTATTAGTTCTGACATGATCAGAGCCATTGAATCAATTGGATTTACCTGTCTGGACACATTATTCAATAGCTGATTGAATGTGTTCACTCTAATTCGTGATTCACCAACAGGATTGCAGCCATGCCATCATTATACAAAGGGGAAAGGTAAGGCAATTACAGGTTGAGTATCCCTTATCCAGATTTTCAAAATCTGAAATACTACAAAATCCAAAACTACCCACACAGGTGGCTGGGATAGTGACATTTTGCTTTCTTATGGTTCAAGATATATAAACTTTATTCCATGCACAGAAGAATTTTAAAATATTGTACGTAAAATTACCCTCCGGATATATGTATAAGGTAAGCATTTTGGATAAGGGATACTCAACCTCTATTAATATATGCATTTTAGCACATTGAAAAAGCTACTTCATTAGTAAGTCCTGAAAAAACGTAATTACAACTGAAAAAACTTAATTACGACCTCACAACCTCTGTGGATGCTTGCCATAGATGCAGGCAAAACGCCTCTAGAACATGGCCATATAGCAAAAAAAAAACAACAACAACAACAACAAAAACACCTACGACAATCCAGTGATTCCAGCCATGAAAGCCTTCAACAATACAATCATTACAACTGACGTTTTATCAATTTTATTTGCCCAATTGGACTTGTACTGTGTTTATTTTCATAATATTAACTAATTTTATGAAACAAAAAATTTTAAGAGCGGAAAATATTCTATGTAAGAATAACACCTTGGAGGCTTTCTTTCTTACATCACTGATGCAGTAGTCTTTGGGAGAACTCCCTCTCCCATAGATCACTGTGGCTGGATGTGGAACACGATACTAGCTGAGATAGCACCTCCACTATGTTTATCACTACAGTCCCTACTGCTATCTCAGAATAGATTTGCTTTGGAGAATAGAGAAGACGGAAAAATTCCCCATCACTATCACACAAGTTTATTTCCAAGCCAACCTAGAGTCAGAGGGACAGATTCTCCACCCTCTACTTGTTAATATGCTTTTGCTACAGATACATAATGGCCTATGTTTAATAGTTAGTTTCAGCTGCAATAAACCCATTTAAATCAATACAAACATGGTAAGTCAACATGTAAGTAAATTATATTGATCCGTTGGGACTAATACCTGGATTATATTTGTGGGACAACTGTTGTGGCTTTCCCCACCTTAAACCAGCCGATAATGGACTCTACAAAGCACACTTCTCTAAGAATGCTAAAGTGCTTCTAACGACAAAAGTTTTAATACAGAGAAGGAAAGAATATTCAAAAATAGTGAATATGTCTTTCTTGAGTCTCAAGAAACTTTGAAAAGATGCATCCTGGGCTGGCTAGAATTTGCACAATTCAAGATTCATTCTTCACGACATTTGCAAATAGGGAATTGAACAGTAAACACATTTTTTCTGTGCAGAAAACAATATTTCTACTCCAAATGCTAATTAGTTTATTATTTTGCATTAGTTGTTATTTTATTATTTGCAAATTATTATTTTATTTTTTCACAGAATAAGGTCCTAACAACAGCATCTTTTGTGCAGAAAATAGCATTCCTGAATAGAAAATGATTTTTCCTTTAAAGAAAATCCTGTTTTCTGTGCAAAAAACCCTTCAAATTTTGTGCAGAATAACTGTCAGACTGCAAATAGTCTTCAAAAATCCTTTTTGCAACAGGAAGAAAATTGCTAAAACTGCTGCTTTCTTCAAGAATATAATGTGCATCCCTACTCTAATCTCAGGGGTTCTTATGGATTCACAGCATTTTCAACTGTAGTATTTTAAAAATTCCGATTACACTCTTTAAATAGCCTACATAAAACATACATCTTCCCTGAAAATGGAAAACATGGCAAGCCAGGAGAACCACAATGAAAATGGCTAGCTCTCCACAAATCACCACTAAGTAATCAGCAGACCACAAACCTCTGTCCTAGCTGTTATCTTATAACTCAGTAGAGGATTCAATGTATATGCATGTTAATCCAAGGACTCACATCAGAATGTTTGAAATATTGCACCTATGCCGGGCTTTCTACATGTGTTCAAGAGCACAACATTTACAATAACCCTCCCTCTACAGTAATATTGGAAAACCAAATCTGAAACATGCAACACTGTAATTTCTCTTTACATTCTCGACAATGAAACAATTCCTACTCCTACATTCCTAAGCTTTTCTATAAGTGTCAGAAATACAGGAGAGGGAGAACTGTACTCATATACTTTTTGGAAATGATTCAGACACTGAACTGAAGTTCTTGACACAGCTGATACCAGTGCCTTGCTGACAGACAAGACTTGGTGAAATCACAGGCCGTTGAGATCTTGAAACATTAATAGCAGCACCTTGAACTGGACCTTGAAATTCACCAAAATCCAAGTAACTGCCACAGAATTTGGCTGCAGGTATTCTTGCCTACCTACACCTGCCAACAACTAGGTTAATTATCCTGCACTAGTTACAACTTCCCATCAGCATGAAAGGAGAATTGCAGTCTTCAGCTAGTGCCTGGAGGTTTCCACAAGTTTAGAAAGGCTGTTATATTTGGCTCCTTAGGTAACCAAATATAAATATAAATTATTAGTAACTGCCATCCTCAAACCTCACAGCACCCCCTCTCCCAGCTTCATATGCTTTGGATTTGATGTTTTAGTGCTAAATAAGAAATACAAAAATATACTGTTTATGGTCCAAAGACTCCTAGCTAGATAAGGATTACTACATATGCAATTCCTTGTGAAGTTAGATATTTTATGTATAAATTTAAAATTCTATAAGATACTGATACAGGCAGTCCCCAAGTTAAGAACAAGATAAGTTCTGTAACTCTGAATTTCTATGTAAGTCATAAAAGGTATGTGAGTTGTTTGTAAGTCTGATGTTTGTAACTTGGTGACTGCCTGTACTTGGAATGAACTTTATCTACCTCAACCTGTGCTGTGAATAGGTTAGACTGAAAACTGTGTTGGTAGATCCTTTGGCCAAAGCTATTGTTTGTTTTGCCTTCCTGCTCAGTTTCAGGGCTCATTCCAGGTTAGTGTTTCACTTGGGAGATATAGAAGGGCTGATGTTTCAGTGCTAACACAACATCTTGGTTTACCTTTCATAAGGGTTCAAAGAGGCACTAGTTTTCTTCATACTTTCAGTGGTTAATTTCTAGGACTGCACTATGTAGTTTTAGGTGCTATGTTATTCATTTGGTGCAAAATGATAAATGCCCAACTTAAGCAGGGAATACAAGTGATTATTCCATTTCAGCCATGCCTTTCTCTAACCAGAGAGTGAAAAATGAAAAGTTATGATTTGAACTGGGATGCTGTTAAGAAAAAAGCAATTGTGTCGGAACCCAAACAGGCTCACATTTGGTGTACAACTGAGGCAAGTATAGCCCACATTCCTTGACACATTTATTTATTTATTTATTTATTTATTTATTTAGCAGTTTTGTATACCGGTCTCCTCACCTCCATTCGAGGGACTCCGGTTTCCAACATCAATATTACAGACAGTCATTAAAACATCATATTCTAAATCACACTAAAACATTAAAATAGCAAAATACAATCATATAATTACACTGGTCAGTCGTCATCAAAAATCATTTTCGTCGTCATCCGTTCATATCACAGGATCATGGCTCATTCGTCAAATGCCAATCCCCAAAGCCAAGTTTTCACCTGTTTCCTGAACATTAAGATAGAAGGGGCAGTTCTGATCTCCAGTTCTGATCACATACTAGAAACAGGTAAGGCAAACTCAATCTAATTCTACTGGTATCACTTTTGAGGGGTGATGAGGACTTGCTTCTCATGAACAGTGCACACATCATGAAGACCTGGCAGTGAATATTGTCTTCTTCCCAGAAAGAGAAAAGTTGCCAATTTGACATGTGAAGCAGATCACTTGTCGCAGCTTAGCAAATCCAACAATTTAGAAGATATTCTTACCTTCAGTTGTAATGGCTCTAGGAACAGAGAAAATTCCACAAGGCAATTTCTACCCCCTAGTGTCTTTTCAGCTCAAGTAAACAGGAGCACGCTGACCTTTGGGTCATGTTACAAGTCTTATCTATTGACTTAGGCTGCTGGCTTGAGGGAGGTGCCCAAAATTTCATTTGTCATTCCAGAAGTCATTCTAAGTTAACTTATGAAGTTATTCATTAACTGCTGTGGGCTCACTTCCAGGCTGCTGAAGAGACATCATCAACTAGAAGCAGTCAATGAATCAAAGCTATAGGTGCCTTAGTTCGCTTAAGCAAAATCCATATTGCTATACTTTCCTAACTTTGGGAGTAAGTTCTAACCCAACAAGACATAAGTTATAAAGGTTTTTTAACTGTCCATCTGTAATAAGTGTGCATAAGACCAAATATATTACTGGGACAGCAACAGAGTTGTATATTTCCTGTGTAATACAGTAATGACTATCACAACAAAACTATAGCCCCCAGTATGCAACTGATGTACATTGCTGGCATGTTGTCCTCTGTCTCTCCAACAGAATGGATGCTCCAATATACAATGCGCAATGAAAATCAACAGAGAAATTCAGGCAGCAGCTCCAGGAGAACAAGAAAGAATGGAGTTGATGCCCACTCACTAGGAGACAAGCATCACACTAATTTCCCTTTGCTGTTCATCAGCCTGCAATGTGCTCTGAATGAGAGCCTGTAATTAATTGCTCATCTGCATCTGAACTCCCTCCCCACCAACCCCCACCACTACACTGTGCATCCAGCTTGATACATGTTGGCTGGCATTTTCAAAATCGGAGGCATTCTAATTACCGGAGAGTTATAACACCTTCCATTTCCCGCCCGTCGGACTGACACCCTGTCAAGAGCAAAGAGACTTGCCAGAGGTTTTGACAACACTAATTGCCCCTATAATCTAAAAACACAAAGGAGAGGCGATTAGTCGTGAGGGCCGCAGCTCTCGATCCGACATGAGGTTTTCACAACGTTACAAGAAAACAAAAGCGGTGCCTTTTAGAGTGTGATGGCTGCTAACAAAGCAGAATTATATTTTCATACAAACCTTTGTCTACATCAAATAGCTTTCCCCTTTCTCTTAAAATGTGATGCTGACACTTGAAATCATTGGGCTCCTTAGGAAGAGGAGCAGGGAGGATGATATATATGTAAATACATAAGGTTTCACATTATGGAGGATTCTGAGAATTCTGGCCTTCTTGTTTTCTCATTTACAAAGGGGTGCTTTAAAAAAAGGTAAAATCACTAAACACTAAGGCATGACTAAAAGCTCCAACCGTACTTCCAGACCTAGTACCAGCTTCTCTTCAATTTATCACACAGCCTTTTCCTCAATATAAGCTGCATTTATAAGCAGCTAGAATAAGAGCCAGTATGATGTAGTGGTCTGAGCATTGGACTATGATGCTGGAGATCAGGATTTGAATCCCACCTAACCACGAAAACACACTGGGAGATGTTGGGTAAATCACACTCTTTCAGCCTCGGAGGGCAAAGCAAACCCCCTTAGAACTAATCCTGCTAAGAAAATCCTGTGACAAGTTCCAAACAGGTATACACAAACTGAGAAATTGAAATGAAGCTGCAAATTGTTCAAATAAAGATACGAGAGTGAAGGATGTCTGTTTCAATGGCACACTGAGGGGAGGGAACAGCATGCACTCTTATGCCCTTCCTCTCCTGAGAGTCCAGGAGAGAAAATAAGGCCAATTAGAGGCTAAACGCATGTGTTTCTAGCAAACTTTGCACAAGCCCCCTTTATAATAGGATGGTCAATGATCATGCCTCTCACCTTTATTTTGTTTACCTTTTTGATATTCATGTATTAAAAGTGGCTTCATAACTTTCTAGGTAGGGATGATCAAAGTTCCGACAGTGGGCTGCATATGGATTCTGGACCACACTTTTTTTGCCCCTAAAGATACTCACCAGTTCCTCCAATTGACATGATTTTCATTGAGTTTTTGTCTCAAATCATGCAGAACCCCCCCCCACCACCACCACCACCACACACACACACACACACTTGAAACAGTGCAAAAACAGTCCCACCACTGCAAGTACTCCAGAACCCCAGAATACCATAAATATGTGTCTTCTGCAGCTGATGAGAAAAACTGAGGTATTTAGACTTGGTATAGGGGGTGTACGCCTGTGGGGAAACTGCCCACCCCTATTCTATATTTGGTGGGACTTCATGAACCATTTTAATCAAGAAAATCTGGATCCAAAATAGAGAAACTGACTTGTCAAAGTTATTACATACAGACAGCTGACTGCAAAATTCAAGTCTGATTTTTTAAAAAAGAGATATGCTAATAAGACTTCCTGATAATGAAAACAATTCTGGCTTAAAATCTGTTGAAACAGACCCTCCCCTCCACGCAAACACACAGAGTTAATCACGACTAATATATCCATCTCTTTCTTTTCCTCTTTCTAGCTCTTAGTATATGAAAAACCTCAGAACACGTAAGACACAGGTACATTAAGACAACCTAATGCATGTCAAGTTAACCACAACTCTAAGGTGATCAATTATACTATGGGGAGTAACTATCTCAAGTGATCCAAATAAGCCCACAAAAAAGTAATTAAGGAACTAACTCTAAAGGTCCTTAACAATAATACACATATAGGTCCTATGATAATCAATGTGGCATTATAATAGATAAGAGAAGCACTAACAATATGGTAGCAATTGTTGAAACAAACTGGACAAACTGCAAAAACATTTTTGTAGCTTCTCTGTTTACTTTGTTTAAAGTATGCAACATTAGCCACTTAGGGTGGGTAACCTGTTGCTTTCCAGGTGCTATTCTATTTCAACATGCCGCATTAGCCTCTTAGACAGGGTGGGCAACCTGTTGCTGTCCAGATATTCTTGTAATGGCAACAGCCATCTGCTTTTATGTTTGCTATGGGATTTGCTGGCCAACTATCTCCAGAGGGCCATACGTTGCCTATCTCTGATCTAAGACAGCATCAAAATTCTCATAAAATTAACTCATCTAGGTTTCATGTTTTGGCCTAAGCTTTTAAATCTTTGATTAGAATTATACTAGCTGTAAAGCTAAAATATAAGAATTGTTTTAGCTTCAAACCAATTACTTCAGCAGTTTGAACAACTCAAGTTGAACAAGACAGAAATAATAAATGAAGTTAACATTATTTTAGAAGCAAAGGACAGTTAAATTGCCATGGTGCCTTTAACAGACTAGTAGTACCAGGCGTGCCGTTTGACTTTTGCAAAACTGCAGGCTCTTTGCTCTTTCAAGATTAACACTCTCAACAACAACAACAACAGAGGTATTGTGCCTGCAGACAGAGAGGCTGAATTTCTCTCTCCAAGAATCGTTTGTGGGTGCATGAGTGTGTCAGAACTGGCATCTGGCAGACAATGAGCTAAGACAGGCAATGACTCACTTGCTGGCCTGATGCCATTCCACAAAACTGCTTACTAACAGTTCTGGCCTCCTAGCAAACCCGTGACAGTGCATCTGAATGGCTATGCTTTTCTCAGATGCTTTAGCCCAAATCTCATCATACCCAGGTTAAAGGTGAAGAATAAAAGAATAGTGTCTGGGGGTTGAAAATAAGTCTCCTCTTAGAGTATGTGTCTTGGTGAAAACCCAGATAAGTGATGATTTACAGATCACAACAAAAAGCTGAACTTGGTAGCACAAATTATTAGAATACACTTGCAACACTTGTTTTGCAACAAACTTGCAATACTCAGCTTCTGTATACCTCTCTTGGTGCCCAGAAGTCAAAATTCTGTCTATATCAGGGTGAGATTAATTAACGACCAGGGGCGGCTCGACCATTACGCAAAGTAAGCAATCGCGGTATAGTTGATTTTGCACAGGGGCGCTCTTGGGGGAAAATAGACCTTGACATAGGCGAGTTGTAGTTACTGGGATGTATAGTTCGCCTAAAATCAAAGAGCATTCTGAACTCCACCAATGATGGAATTGAAGCAAATATGGCACACAGAACTTCCATGACGAACAGAAAATATATATCAGTGATTGGTTGGGGGGGGGGGCGCCAAAATACTGTTTGCTTACCATTGAAAATTACCTAGGGCCGCCTCTGTTAACGACTCATAACACTGTAAGACCTTCAACTGAATGGTCTTGCCAGATGAACTACCCTGCTGCTTGGAACTGGGTGAAATGTCTGTAGACTAGGGGGACCTGAGTGGGAGGTTCGCAAACCGGGGTTGGCCAGGCCACCATGGTGTAATGGGGATTAGAAATGCCCTCTCTGTTATAACCTTGCTGATAAGTCTTGCCAGTAGCAGCAGGGGAGGAAACATAAATAGCAGAGGTCCTTCCCAGGTTTGTGCGGAGGTATCCGCCAGGGACTCATTTTGACATGTCACTACTGTTCTCACGCAGAAGACAGGTAGCTACTTGTTCAGATTAGATGCAAATGTTTATAAGTGGTGTACCCCACAAGTTGAAAATTAGCTGTAATTTTTCTGGGTAGAGTTTCCACTCATGGCACACATGTGGGTTCCTGCTGAGATTTTCCACTAGGTTGTTCTTCTCACCAGGAAGATGGACTGACATGGGATGGATGTTCTTTGAGAGGCACGACTCCCAGAGACAAAGAAACAGGGGGAGGAGGGTGCGAGACCAGGTACCTCCCTGCTTGTTGATATAGTAGACTACTTTTGAATTGTCTGTGAATATCTGCAACTGTTGCTCTTGTATCACTGTGTGGAAGGATCTTAGAGTCTTTATGATGGCAAGAAGCTCTAGTGCACTGATGATTCGCTCATCTGAAGACCACTGTCCTCTTACAGTCATGTCTTGGCAGCATGCACCCCATCCCTGAAGAGAGGCATCAATGGTGATGGAGATGGTTGGAGTGGAGACCTTGAACAGCATGCTTGCACAGATGTTGGGTTCAAGGAGCCACCACCAGAGGTATCTGAGGACAGCTCTGGGTATCATGAGGGTTTCCGTCTGTGTATTCTAGAGGGGATTGAAGACACCAAGAAACCAAACCGATAAGGGGTGTAACCAGCATCATAGATGCCATTTGGCTGAGGAGTGTTTGGATATCTAGCCTTGCGAAGTCACTTGGCCAGTTTTTGGAAGCGGGTCTGTTGTAAGGTGGCTGTACAAGTCATGGAGTCTATTATGGCCCCACAAAGTCTATACGCTGAGTGGGAAGGAGAACAGACTTGCTCTTGCTCTCAGAGTCCTAGGTCAACATGCAAACACTATACCACCCTGGCTCTAAAAGCCAAAACTTGGAACACATCTGGAAGTGAAGAGAAGTCAATTTATGAAAACTGATTTTTTTTTTATGTTAAACTGTACAGGGGGATCCCAACAAACTACTTAAATGGTGACTCATTGCTTCTGTCAGCCCCCTGAAGTTATAATTTACCTCCCTTTTGCCAGAAAAAAGCAGTCCAATCTGGAGAGCTGCAAGAACATTCTTTGGGCTACACGCAGTCATGGGGATACAATTTGGTAACCCACAGTCCAATACATCACCTGTAGTGAGAAGGCAGGCTGTGGCGAGGAACAAAGGGGATCAGGGTAATTTTACCATTCTTCTCCTTCAACTGTTTCCCAACCCAATAGTTGCTCAAAAGACTTCGTAACCTTAAGGAGTTGGTGCACAAGTTTGGATATCCTTCGCCTTTTCCTCCCAGCTGTTTTTTTTTTCCTTTTGTGCAGGACAATTTTCAAATGAGCACTGTACTGTTCCCACTTCCAGACACCTACCACACAAAGTCAGAACAAGACAAGAGTGTCGCATATAAAAACACAATCAAGGCTAGGACAGAAGGAGAGAACTTACTGCAATAAGACCAGGTTTAAAATAACCCTGCAGCAGACATATAGACAGCTGTGTTTTTCCCTTGAGTGAGGGAATGTGGAGGGGCCAGTATTGATCTGTCTTCATTACCCATTTCACTCAAGTTCAAATCAACAAAATACACTTTTCCACACCAGTGCCCTCCCTGCCACA
Source organism: Anolis sagrei (assembly GCF_037176765.1). Lineage (NCBI taxonomy): Eukaryota > Metazoa > Chordata > Lepidosauria > Squamata > Anolidae > Anolis > Anolis sagrei. The sequence continues at coordinate 190,434,189 of NC_090024.1, read as the reverse complement.
GCAGACAAAAGAAAAGCAATTTCCTGCAGTTTGCTCCAAACTTACTACTCTTTTCATGTACAAGTCCTTCCTCTTCTGTTACAAAAATGTCTTCAGATGGTGGGTTTCCTCTCTATATTCTTTCAGAAATTGACAAAGAGAAAGAATAGAAGATTCTACTGTTGCTTTTGCATTGTCAGAAATTTTAGAAATTGACACAAATTCTATCAACAATGCAGGATCTAGATGGTTCTCTGGATCCCAATACGCAGCACATCTCCCAAAAATATCAAGTTCATATGATTGCGGAAAAAGTTTGGAAGTAACCAGTTAGAAATAACAAGTTACTTACAACTTTTTCCCAATAAACAAAGGTATAACTATTGTGTACCTACAACACTTTGCATTTATAATTATGGAGAAATTGTTTTATTTAATGGTGGAGGAGGAATATCACAAGGTCTAAGTGTGGATACCTAAAGCAATCTTGACTACATTATTCACACTTGTATGTACTGCAACTTTCTTCTTCCATCTAAATTCCCTTACACAGTGTTGGGTACTTGTCTTTTGCGGTTTCCTTTGGGTGGTTTTCTTTAAATACTGAACTTAAGTATTTTAGTTGAGGTATATTATTTGAAAAATGATAAGGCAAAGCATTTTAAAGTAACTAGAGCAGCTACTAAATTCCTTTGAGGGGGGGGGGGCCTTGGAAATGTAAGCTCACTTTTTAAAGAGCTGCATTCCAATCTCTAGTTGCAATGAAGAATCAGAGCTACTGTGGCACTTGAAAAGATCCCAGCTTTGAAAAAGTGTCTAGATGCTATCATGGATTTCAAATGGAATAAATAGATTGATACATGCTGCATTCAATGTTATTTCTGCTCTGGACCTTTTTCTTTTGAGGGGCAATTCAAGATGTTGATGCAGAAAAAAAATGAGTTATACCATGACAGGAAAACAACTAAACTAAGGCACTTAAAAATGACTTTTCTTCCTATCCTGTCCCCTTCTACCCTAAATTCCTTGGAAGCTTCAACACTTAAATAAACCACCCTTAGTTCACAATTCTACATTGAATGTCTACTTAAAAGTAAACCCTACTAAATTGGTAATCAGATACAGGTATGCAATCTTAGTACTCAGCCAGGTTAGCCAAAGACCTTGGGATTTGACAGGATATTCTGTGCCTAGGCAGGACATAAAAGGGTTTCCCATCGCAACATTCAGATGCCCTAAACATATGGGAACTTCGTCCTTTATATTTTATACAACATGAAAGATAATGTGGGTGAAATTCCTCACCTCCTTGGACCTTACTCAGGGAACAAAGAGATGCTCAATGAGAAAAGAGCAAACCCTTATTGATCAAGTATTAAAGTGACCACCCAGATGTCAAAATGGAGAAGAATATAGAAATTTAGTCTTTCCTGATTCAGAATCATTACAGAGTTTAAAACAACAATGAAATATACACTGCCTTGGATTTGAAAAGATGGGGTTGGTTCCAGGAGCTCACCTGCAATGGACTAGGACAAGAGGTGTGTCATTGGGGAGATCAGTACAGGAATAACTCCTGTTAAATCTCAGGAATTTTGGCCAGTCTGGATCAGCCAATAGACTTGCATCCTTTTTCTTGTGCAAATTTAAAAATGCAACCCTAGCTGCTTCTGTTTGCCTTGATAAAAACTGGAACTTTTGAAAATGCTCATGAGGCAATATTTGTTATGATCAACAAGTGGAAGTGTAAGTAAAATTCTAGGCACCATTATAGTCCAAATATTTTTAACAGAGTTCAGGGAAGCATACATGGCATTATCCCTAACACTCCATTTTATCTTTGACAACCTTGTACAGTAGACATCATCATGCAGTGGGGTTCATGGTACACTTGAACCTAGGCCCTGAAATTGTGAAAAATAAATTGATAGTCATCTTATTAAGATGGCAAATCATCTGTCTGAAAATGATTTAAAATTGCTACCTGTTGTTATTTATTCCTTGATCACTTGGAATGAAGTGTCATGTAATAAACTTCACATTTAAGGTATATTTCCTAAAATCACATCTATCCCCACAGTGACAACTCAATAAAATATTATCTCTCTCGTGTTGAATAAAAGGCATTCAGATGCTCCTTGGACTAAAAGATGATGCTTGCTTTTTGAAGCCACGGATAGATTCCTGTTTCCAAGTTCTGCACAGCAGAATCAAATCCAAAGTTTAAGAACCTACCATGGAGACATAATGCTAAAAACCAACTGAAGAACTAGAGAGTAATCCTGAATTTAATAAGGCAATAGTGGACAGCAGTTAGATCATAATGCTTAGCAGATCTCTGGATGATTTGCAGTAGATCAGCAAGGCATTCAACTTTCAATAGTTTAACAATACAAAGAGGTAAATACTTTTTTCCTTCCTAAATTAGGCTGCTGAAATCAATAAAATGTATGGGGAGGGGGAGACTGTGTGTGAAACAACCAGTATGCAAGCTCCAGTGCCCACTGAAAAAAAATTCTTAGGCTAAACATGTGCTCACATGCATCATGTTTGGCAATTTTATGTCTGCCTCCTTGAGCCTCTACTGTGCACCTGGCCTCTGACTGGCGGACCTCATCATGTTTAGTGAAAAACAAGGTAAATCCTAGAAGCATAAAATCTGCCAACCCTTCCAGAGGGGGCAGAGGCCCCTGAAGTCAGGTGGCAGGCAGCCAATTTAGCTCTGTTTACCAAAACTGCACTACAAGACCAAATTAGGGCATATACATTTTTTAAAAGAGAGGTGCATGTTCTCAACTTGTTTGACTAAGCCTTCAGTTCAAAAGTAGGCAAAAATGCTGATATTTGACATTGTGCCATTCATTAAGATTAACAGTCAAAACAAAACAAAATTAGCATGCATTGGTGTTCACACTGTGCACTGTAGGCTGCAATGCAGTGTTATCTGAGCCTTGGAGGGCAAGAACTTGGTCTTATCAACCACTAGTATGTTCAGTGTTCAAACTCTTGCCACAGCATAGTCCCAGGTTGTGTTACTTTCTCTTACACCCAGTTGCAGGGCATTTTTCTTTCTTTCATCCTTGCTTCTCACCCATAGTAATTGAGGAGGAAATAAAACAATACACAGCAGTCCTGAAAATGTTAACACATTCTCTCTCCCAGAAGGTGGAAACTGCTTACACCCCAGTTCTATGCATAATCATACAATTGATTTACACAGTTTCAGGCCTTTATATTCTTGCAGAAGGAAAATGTCAGCAGCAATCAAGAGTTAACTAGACTGCAAAATGGACTCTACTTTTTAAATGTGGCTTGGGACCAATGTAGGGAGGCAATCTCTGCAGCCCTGGCAAGCAAATGAGGAAAAAGTGAAGCATTTACTTTTGCTCCCATTAGAAGTCAGGGAAGTATTTCTGCTCCTCTTGAGTCCTGCTGTGTTACAGAGTTTATGTTTAAGTGAAAATTTCTTTGACACACATCCTATAGTCACCTTTTCATACTTCATGAAGACCAGATTTTGGCCTAAGGAACCTTGCTCTACCCAGTTTTCTTTTTCACTAATACACTCTCCAGGCGTGTGCGCGTACACACACACACCCACAAATGCATATGGAAAAGCCCTCCTGGTCAATCTCATCCACACCATTCCACTGTTAGATAAACTTCCTTTAAAAGAGAGTCTGCGTAATCCCATATCTCCCCTCATTCAGATCCTCCTCCAGTTGCAATGCTGGGGCATGTGAAGGGGGAGAGAAGCTGCTGAGTTATGAGCTATTCCTGACTCATGTCTACAACTTTCACAAGTTCTTTTGTAACACAAAAGGTGGGGAGGGAGACAGAAGGGCAGGCTCTGCTAACTCTGAGAAAGCCACAGAAACAAACAGAGAGGAGACTGGGAAAGGCTGGAACAGGGTTGGGGATAGTGGAAGAGACCGGAGACTGGAAAACAAAATATAAGAGAGAAAACAGACCATGGTTGAGTGAGGGTGAAAGGGAAGATAAACAAGCAATGACAGAATGAGACTACATTGGAAAGACAGAACCATGCAACACATACACACACAGTTTTATAAACACTAGGAAAAGAAACAGTAGGGAGACAAGAACAATAGATGAAAAAAGTCAAAAAGATGGGCAGGAACAAATATACACACATATACAAATAATAGCGAAGACACTCACAGATTACAGGAATCTGACTTCACCCTTACTGCCTTTGTTCTTTCAAGATATTTTCCATTTGGTGACTGCATTTCCTTCCTGAAAAGCTATTGGAAAAAGCTGTTGGCTCAAAAGGAGCCCTGCTGAATTATTGTCGTTAATATCAGCACTGGTTTTGCATTTTTCACTTTCAGTTAAACTTGTTAATGAAGATGATGGCCTGTCCATTCCTTCCATAGAAAGGCAGCTTCTTTCAAGGCAGGTGTGATGGAGACCAGAGGGAGAAGGGGAGGGGGGAGGGGAAAAGGAGGTACTGGTTGTGGGGGTGGTTGTTATTATTATTATTATTATTATTATTATTATTATTATTCTTACCCACCTCTCCTCATGACTCAAAGTGGGTTACGGAATAATTAAAACACATAAAAATTGAAAAAATATTGCAAATACACATATTAAAATGTATTTCTATAAAATACATATTAAAATACACAAAACCGAGATTAAACAAAGGACACATGTTTAAAATTCATGCTTAAAAACTGGTTGGGTAGGGTAGAAGGAAAGGAAAATATGTTTCAGGAAAAGTCTGTATTCCAACATGTCCCACAAACTGCTCAGAGGCAGTATTTTTATGATGCATCTTCAAGAGTAAGACCCATTAAGACATATGAACTTGCATTTCTTCCATTATTAAAATACATGGATAACCAAAGATAGAGGAATGCCTTCAAACCAACACTATCCAGATTCAATTCAGTCATTTTAGAGATAGGCAGGCAAGTGAGAAACAAATGGGACCAACCTGGTTGAGTAGAAGACAGTTTATACACTTGAGATCACAAACAGAACAGCGGAAGTGAGAGGAAATTAGAAAGCAAAATTGTTCTATTTCAGATGTATTTCAACAGACATAAAATGGGAATAAACACTGGCAAGGCTATTGTATGGGTTTCACTTTTTGAGACATCCAAGGAAGCAGAAGGCAGCCTCCCTCATCTCCACATCCTGCTCTACTGGGTTTCCTCCATTTCCAGCAGATTTTGGAGGCAATTCAGCCAGATATAGGCAGGACCTTTAGCTCCAGGAGAGCACATACTAATTACTTTCCTTTATTAATTAAACCCACGTGGCTTTAATAAGGTAACCTGCTGTTCACCGATAAATTTAATTAGGCTGAAGGGAGAGCCCCTCCACACAGCTATTTAAAATTGTCACTTTCCATTCACTTGGGCTTCCCCCTTCCTTTTCTGTTCCTCCTTTAGACCTGAATTTATGCTCATTTTGCAACACTTTTTGTATCCCAAGCCTACTGCCCTTGCTGGTGTGTATATGTGCAATGACCTCCATCTTGGCAGCATCTCTGGGAATATCCAAATTGAAAGCAGGACATGTTTATATCTTTGAAGCAATAAGTAGGCTTGGTGCTTGCTTGAAACTGATTCAGGACATAATCTGATGTTTCGACAGTCATGGAACTGCTGTCTTTCTATTTCCATTTCACACTCTTCCTTGTGATATCTAGATCAAATAATGCAAGCTGCGATGTCATCATCATTCTGTTTAATACCAACATCACCATCATCATTATTGGCTAGTTCTACTGAAATAGGGACAGTTTGCTGTGTGACGTATCACATACAGTAGAGTATTGCTTATCCAACATAAACAGGGCAGCAGAACATTGAATAAGTGAAAATGTTGGATAATAAGGAGGGATTAAGGAAAGCTTATGAAACATCAAATTACGTTATGATGCTACAAATTAAGCACCAAAACATCATGTTTTATAACAAATCAACAGAAAAAGAAGTTCAATACACTGTAATGTTATGTAGTAATTACTGTATTTAAGAATTTAGAACCAAAACATCACAATGTATTGAAACAGCTGTGGATTCAGGCGGAAGGCTGACTGCGTTGGATAATACAGAATGTTGGATGAGCGAAGGTTGAATAAGTGAGACTCAACTGTATATTAGAAATACTGAGGAAGAGTAAGAGACACAAAAATAACAGCTCTGATAATCTGTTAACTCCGAGGTCTGTAGTCAGAGTATAGGATAAGTAAATAGGAGTGCATTAATCTTCCTTCTTAATTATACAGAACCAGGAATGTTTCTTCTATCAGGTTCTGGGCATTATTTTGGACAGCAAGTGGGAAATGAGTTTGGCTGAAAGTAGGAAAAAAAGTCTACAGTTCTAGTAGGAAAAAAGTCTACAGTGTTCAGAAAGTATCACTTCTTAAAATGAAATGCTCATTTCAATTAATAACAATGCAGTTGATAAAATATTACTCAGTTGATTTATATCTCTCAACAAAAGCGATGTTAAATAAATGGAGAATGAATGAATGGTACAGGGAACTCTTCTGGGTTTTTCCCATTCACCTGCACATTTTAGGGCACCATGAAGCAAAAAACCATTTGTACCCTACCTAATAACTATATGCATTTGGTACTTGTATAACACCACACATGGTCAACTCTAATGGCCTTTTATTTATTATTTATTTATTTATTACTTGCACTTATTTACCGCCACTCTCAGCCCAGGGGGCGACTCGTGGCGGTGAACAACAACATAGAAAAGACAATTTACAGTAATCAGAACAATACATAACATGCTACTACTACTTGACATATACTTATACTAAAAATCCGCTTCGTCATATCATGGGTCATAGTCAGTCTCATAGTCGTGGTCCATTCCGGTCATCATTGCCAAGATATAGCACTCAGTTAAAGGCCAACTCGAAGAGCCATGTTTTCAGGCTCTTACGAAAGGCCATAAGGGAGGGCGCCTGTCTAACTTCAGCAGGGAGGGAGTTCCACAGCCGGGGGGCCACCACCGAGAAGGCCCGCTCTCTCGTCCCCGCCAGGCGTGCCTGTGAGGCAGACGGGATCGAGAGAAGGGCCTCCCCGGATGATCTCAAGGTCCTCGTGGGCTCGTAGGCCAAGATGCGGTCTGCAAGGTATTTTGGGCCGGAACCGTTTAGGGCTCTGTAGGATAGTACCAGCACCTTAAATTGGGCCCGGTAGCAAATCGGCAGCCAGTGGAGCTGGGACAGCAGGGGCGTTGTGTGCTCCCTACGCCCTGCTCCTGTTAACAACATGGCTGCCGCGCGCTGGACTAGCTGGAGCTTCCGGGCCGTTTTCAAGGGCAGCCCCACGTAGAGAGCGTTGCAGTAGTCGAGGCGGGATGTGACCAAAGCGTGTACCACCGTGGCCAAGTCAGACTTCCCAAGATACGGGCGCAGCTGGCGCACGAGCCTGAGCTGTGCAAATGCTCCCCTGGTCACCGCTGAAACCTGGGGATCCAGGCTCAGCGACGAGTCCAGGGTCACACCCAAGCTGCGAACCTGAGCCTTCAAGGGGAGTGCGACCCCGTCCAGCACAGGCTGTAACCCTATACCCTGTTCGGCCTTGCGACTGACCAGGAGTACCTCTGTCTTGTCTGGATTTAATTTCAGTTTGTTCGCCCTCATCCAGACCATTACAGCGGCCAGGCACCGGTTCAGGACTTCGACGGCCTCCTTAGTAGCAGGTGGGAAGGAGTGACAGAGTTGGACATCATCTGCGTACAGATGACACCGCACCCCGAAACTCCGGATGATCTCACCCAGCGGCTTCATGTAGATGTTAAACAGCATGGGGGACAGGATGGAGCCCTGAGGAACCCCACAGGTCAAAGGCTGTGGTGTTGAACAGGAGTCCCCCAATAACACCTTCTGGGTACGGCCCTCCAGAAATGACCGGAGCCACTGCAAAGCAGTGCCCCCGAGACCCATCTCTGCAAGGCGCCCCAGAAGAATACCGTGGTCGACGGTATCGAAGGCCGCTGAGAGGTCCAGGAGCACCAACAGGGACACACTCCCCCTGTCTAGCTCCCGGCGCAGATCATCGACTAAGGCGACCAAGACCGTCTCGGTACCATGTCCTGGTCTGAAACCAGACTGTGCCGGATCCAGATAATCAGTGTCTCTCAAGAATACCTGGAGTTGTGAGGCCACCACGCTTTCCATGACTTTGCCCAAGTAGGGAAGATTGGAAACAGGCCGAAAGTTTTCGAATTTGGTGGGGTCCAGTGATGGCTTCTTCAACAGCGGCTTTATAATAGCCTGTTTTAGGCTATTATAAACACTTTTAACACTTCAATATCAAATTCAGTGCCAAGAAAGTGTTTATAGGTGGAGACTCCTATCCCAACCCTTACATATAGAGGTGAATCACAATTGGTGTACGAGTCTTTGAGCCCTCTAGTGGCTGGTAAATATGTATGAGAATATTTCAGATGTTCATGCCCAAATCTGTCCACTTCTCCACTTTCTTCAACAGCATTAGCAGGAGAGTTGCTTACTTGCAACTACTTTTACCGCAATATACAGTACATGTAAAAGTCAGAGGATGAGCAAACTTTCAAAAAAAGTTCTTGAAGACTTTAAGTGTTGATTCCCGTTGTCATATGCAGTAGCATTTACTTGTTGGTGTGCCACGCCAGTTTAACTATGATGGATGTAGGCTCTAGTGGCTGGAGAAAAAGGGCCATGGGTGCAGTGTCATTAAGGTATTCTAGAAAGAGACTATTCAAAGCCAGCAAGATTTTTTTCTGTCTTCTTTCCACTGAGTTCTTTATGGACTACTTAAGCTTGGTTCTATGTAGCCTTCTCTAATTGATTTATCCTGTATTATCTTTGGAAAACACTTTGGGCCTCTTTGCCTCTCTAGTGCTTTGGTATCAGGGACTTCTGCTCCAACTTTGTATTCCATTCACTAAATAATCTAAATCATCTTCTGTATTCTTCAAAGTCCTCATCAGCTTCAAGACATGTTGTTCAGAGTCCTCAAGACCTTCAAAATAAATTAAGTGTCTAATGGATCCAAGAGAGGTTGAAAATTCTGGTTTCTTACTCAGCAGTAGGAATATTTCCTTGTCATCAGCAAGAAAGAGAAGTTTGAGGGAATGGAAATACCCCAGCAAAGAAAATGTCAAATGACTGGGATTTTTCACATTTGAGAATCTTTTTGCCCATACCATGTTTTAATGCAAATTTTTAAAAAATATATCAAAAAATAAATCCCAAAATGCAAAAAGGAACTGAGAAAAAAAACTGAACCACTTTTTGTAATCAACCTCATTTTAAATTTTTTTAAATTCTTTTGGGTGATGGAATGAAATACATGGCAATTCATATCTCCGCTCATCAGACAGTCAACTGAATTCACCAGTTGTTGACTAGTGGCAAAGAGATCTCCTTGGAGGAAACAAAAGAGAAAGCAAGGTGACGGAGGGTTTTCTTTGGTGCTTTAGAAGCTATAACTATACTTTGCCTACTACACCCACAACAGGAAGAAGATCAGCCCAACATGGAAGCCAGAATTGCTTTTGTGATGAATACTGAATGAGAAGGTTCCTTCCTCTTCTTTGCTTGTTCAGTTTTCAGGTTCCTTATATTTCCAGCTCCATTTCCCAGAATGGAGTATCAGCTTCAAACTCTAATATCAGAGTCTGAGAACCAACAGGGCAACAAATTTACACATAAAGAGAATACTTTTTTCCTTGTTAGTTCCTTGACAATTCAGCAGATCTCAGTATTACTGGACAGTGTGTGCCAGCACATTCCTAAAGAAAAAAAATTAGATTTTTCAATAATCTTTGCTTGTTGTTCTGTCTAAACATGACTAATGAATTCAGTCACAAACAATCCATTTGAAAACTTGACAACTTGCCATCTCTCTTATTCAGGGGACCCTTATGCTAACTTGCCATGATAGCGAGTAAATAGATCTCCTTATGGATCTCTCTTACAGTATTTTTAAGGACACAATTTAAAACACATGGTAGAATTCTCACTTTCACACCTTTCAATGGTTAGCTCTGCCTATGTTTTTCCCCCTGCCATCTGTGGATAGCAAATAAACACTTCATTTCTCAGATCTTCCGACCACTTCTGGTGAATGGAATCAAGACTTCTTGTACATCGTATCATCTATGGCTGAATAGGGGCTTTTCCAGAAGACCAGCCCATGCTTGATCAGCATATGTCTTCCTAGATTTTCAAAGCAATTTTGAATGATCACAAGAACCAGAATATTAATTGTTCAGTTATGCCTTCTGAACACTCCACCAGCATGATGGTGAAGTTAATAGTTTTGAGAAAGGCTAGAAAGGCTATAATGTATATTTCCAAGATTCACCTAGACTCCAGTTTTGTTTTTGACAACCACTATAATTTAGATCTGCAGACTAGAATGAAGCAGCCTTCAAGAAACCTGTTCTGGATGGACTCTTCAGATGACCATGTCCAACATTCATCACTGCTGCAGCAAGTTCATTGTTCCCCCAACTACAGAATCCATGAAGGAACAACAGAAAGTAGCACTCAAGGATTCCTGTTGAGCTCCTTGGTTATTAAACTTTGCATTACAAAGATTCCATGTTGCTTCTATTCTGTAAGATAGCTATATGAAATTACTCAGTGATGTTATAAGGAAGTTAGTGGGTTGACCACCATCAGTATGCTTATGACACTCCTCTTTGTCATCAGATCCAGTTGAGGCTGTGCAGGTGCTGGAAGAGGGTCAATAAATTGAAGCTGAATATCCTTAAGATGGAGGCTCTGTGGATTCATGGTTTGCAAGTCTGGGAACTAGGTAAGCCACCTACCTTGCATGATGTGGTATTCCTGCTGAAAGCGCAGGTGCATATCTTAGGAATACCTTAGATCTATCTTTATCACTGGAGAGCCAGATGCAATCCATAATTCAAAGTGCTTAGGGCCAGCCGTGACAGATAGGAAATGTGGTCCATGCACAAGTTAACTTCTTGTTTAATCCACTGTAATGCAAATTATGGGACTGTCTTTGAATATTACTCTGAAACTTCCAGTTAGTACACAATGAAGAGGCTAGATTG